>NC_069101.1:10739765-11107052 GCF_947172395.1 Bicyclus anynana
AATATTTATTACCACTTTTGCCGAATAAATAATCTTGGCCAATACTAGAAGCAGAACTTAGTTATGGCGATCCTATAATCTCAAACCACCGCAACGTTTACCTTATAAATTTACCAGACTAGGTGTTTAGATAGATATTCACTGTTTAATGCAATAAGTAGTCAAAATTTGGAAAAAGGTTTACTATTTGAATTTTTACTATTCTATTGGGCTGAACAGCAATAATTGTCGATATTCAAGACTGAAGGTACTAGTTAGACTTTAAGATACTTATAAGACTACTATAGAGATAATAAAGAACGATGACCTGATATTTGATGTACAATGCCCGCGGCGGACTCTTTCGCGCCGCTCTTCAACGTCCCGGCGCCGTCCCACCAGCGCCACTGCAACGCCCTGGCGCCGTCCCACCAGCGCCACTGCAACGCCCTGGCGCCGTCACACCAGCGCCACTGCAACGCCCTGGCGCCGTCACACCAGCGCCACTGCAACGCCCTGGCGCCGTCACACCAGCGCCACTGCAACGCCCTGGCGCCGTCCCACCAGCGCCACTGCAACGCCCTGGCGCCGTCCCACCAGCGCCACTGCAACGCCTTGGCGCCGTCACACCAGCGCCACTTCAACGCCTTGGCGCCGTCACACCAGCGCCACTTCAACGCCTTGGCGCCGTCACACCAGCGCCCCTTCAACACCCCGGCGCCGTCGCACCAGCGCCACTTGAACGCCTTGGCGCCGTCACACCAGCGCCCCTTCAACACCCCGGCGCCGTCGCACCAGCGCCACTTCAACGCCTTGGCGCCGTCACACCAGCGCCACTTCAACGCCTTGGCGCCGTCACACGAGCGTCACTTCAACACCCCGGCGCCGTCGCACCAGCGCCACTTCTACTCCCCGGCGCCGTCAATCCAGAAACCTGACCTCGAGTCTCTCCGAGACCAGCCACCATCTCACTATGATCAACATGGCCCAGAGACAACCCTGGTCAGCACTCCACATAACGAGCCCAACCTCGAGTCTCCCTGTGACTAGCTACCATCTCATTATGGTCCATAGCCCAGAGACAACCCTGATCGGCACTCCACTAATCACGAGCCCAACCTCGAGTCTCCCTGTGACCAGCTTACCACCTCATTATGGTCCATGGCACAGAGACTACCCTGGTTAGCACTCCAGCGTCGCTCAACTGAAGTAAAACTCCACGTGGCGGCGTCTCAGCTGGACTCTAGTCCCTCAAACCGGCTTTGACTCAGACCACCACGACTGCTCGACGGTTGTCCTCTTTATTTCGACATCTGTTGCAACTATGGTATCTCTTGTCTGCTTCCCTCTTGTAACTCATTCGAACTCGAACAAAAGAAAATGAACAATGTTAATATATGTATATGTGTTTTTTCGACTTACAATTTGATAAAGATGATAATGCTTTCTTTTATAATAGGTAATTGGTATATTTGGAATCTTTTCAAATACCATACAAAATTATATCAATTATTTGTATAATATTATTTTAATAATTATTATTTTTATATGAGTCAACTATCCTATTGAAAACAACATTTGTCTGTCTACCCCAATGATATTAAACACTGTTAGATGTGTTGTGTTACTAGCGCATGAAAAATGAGGCGCTCAAAAGATTAAATTTATAGTAAACTAATAAAAGTTTTGGTCAACAACGAACGTTTTTTATACAAATAATACCTAAATATCGTCTACAATTTCGAGTTGTGTTTTCAGGAAGTATAAACAATATATACACATAAATAAATAATGGAACTAAATTGTACATGTATGCGCTCAGTGTTGTAGCCTATTACTATTATTATTCGGATCACTTTATGCGGTGATTTTCTAAGGACGTAACCGGTCTATAGTATAAATATATCATTGATCTTCCCATAAACTAATAGGCAAACGATTTCTCGCTGTCAAACATCCGACGTGTGAGTGTGTAGTATATTGCCAGATGTATGAAATTAATGGCCTTGGTCTGTCTTCATATATCTATATGCAGTTTGAGCGTGATGGCATGTACTTACAGTGGAAATTGGGATGCATCACTTTCTTGTTCATTTGACGGTAGCTCGAATTTTTATTACGTCTACGTGCGTACCTTCATCAATTAAATAGCCAACGCACCAACCAAGGTTTTATTTTACAGGTTGAACAAAACTACTCGCAACCGCTATCAATAACTATTTAGCTATTTAGACTATAAATGTTACAATCTAAAACTGTAGGTGAAAGTTGTAGTTTGTGATATACTTTATTCATTTGTCACAAAACCATTTCTTTGTTTATTCGTTACACTTAAAAATCTGTCAAAGTAATTAAAGAATTTATCATTAAGTATCACAATTACTTACGTAGGTTATCCTCCACTTCTGAAATGTAGGCGTACTCAGGATTCAGGTAATAATAACTTCTTGATTGTTTGAATACCTTCTTTTATTTCAATTACTTTATGATATTTCTATTGGTGGTAAAACTACTCTCGATTCGGAATTGCAGACATTGCAGAGAAGAATCGATAAGAAACTCTACAGTAGCTCTTTTCAAAAATGTTGGTTATAAAAACTGTTTCAATTCTACTCGACTTAACTCGTGATTCGCTCAACAGAGAATAATCGACCGCCAACATGAAAACAATAATGTCTTCTGTCAAGTTGTAGCTTTCAAGCTTGGATAAAATAAATCTGATTGGTTCCCGCCATTTTACTTCAACCGGCGTCAACCAATCACAGAATGACAACTGAGAGATCATTTAAAAACAAAGTTGCCAGCATGAAAATAAAAATGTGATATAATTATGAATCTAGTTTGCTTAATCCTAACAATATTTTATAAACCGGCATCCCCGCATCGAAGCTGTCAACCACCATAGTTATCATTAACAACGCATATTCAACTCACTGCTGAGCTCGAGTCTCCTCTCAGAATGTAAGGGCTTTGGCCAAATAGTCCACCACTAAAAAAATTTATGGGAATGACATTTGCTATCGACAAGTCAAGTGATCAAGATCTGTCATTCCCATACATTTTTCTAGTTTTCGAAGCGTTTGCGATCGTAGAAAGAGAATCGACGTGCCACTGGGCTACAGGGGCTGGCCCTGTTGAGATTCTCAGATAATGACGATGTTTGTAATATAGTGATAAAATTAATTAAAGCTAACATAATTTAATTAAACCAATTGTTTCATTTTATGATCGCGTTGTTAACTCTTCAGTTTCAACAACAAATAACTAAGTGCAATTATTCTAATGCATAAAACCTGTTTAATTTAAGTAACTATTTCATACAAAACTACTAATGAAACATTACTTAACACGTTCAATAATAACTTTTGGGGTGTGTCCTCAGTGTCAGCGTGTGCAGAATTTACAACGCAAAATTTCTCAAATAAAATAACATTCTACTAATGCTATACTTATAAACGCAAAAGTTTGTATGTATGTATGAATGAATTTAAATTGAGATTTATTTAATCTAATAGAAATAGAAATATCTCATAGAAATAAAACCAGTGTATTTAGTTGAAATTTGGAATGAAGATAGATTATACCCTGGATTAATACTTAGGCTATTATATAACGTGGAAAAATTTTTTATTCCCGGGGAATTCCTGAAAAAACTAAACGCGGACGGAGTCGCGGCGTCCTCTAATATACAACAAGCTCGACTTAGCCTCACCAGACCTGGTTCTATAGCGGGCTGTTAAAAAAAATACAATGATAATGATGAAAAACGCCATCAATGAGGACTCACACCTAGGCTTAACATTGAGAAATTGATCTCATGGAGTGAATGAAATGTGAAAAACTGTCATATATTGTACCACGGCAACTCGCTTGTGACAATGGCTCTTCTGGGACGTGAGAATGTTTTTAATTCACTATACAATGGTAAGAATATTGTAAGACCACTGTTTGGTATTACAGAACCATATACACTTATTCTACTATAGTAGAATGAGTGTACCATCTTCCGCTTAACGAACATGTGAAACAATTCATGTTTGGTCGAGAGAGAGATTTTTAATAGACTCCCAAAAAAGAGGAGGTTCTACAATATGTACGGTTGTATGTAGGTATATTGACCGATTTTGCCGTCAATAAATAGTAGACCGATTTTTTTTTAATCTTTATTTTAAGGAGCTCAGTCCATTTTAGACTATGCCGCTCCGTAAGGCCGCCTTTGTAACAATGCTAATCTTATAATTTAATTAATTACCTTAAAACTTTTCCTATAAAGCTGTACCAGCGCCCTGGTCTCCTCTGACTGAGGATGTGCCAGTGCACTATTACAGCCGCCCACCTCTCTTAGTGCAGGAAATCTTAGCAGTACTTCCCGTCGCACTGCCTCGTTGCCTACAGTAGACCGATTTAAAAATTACTTTTTTAAAGGTTTTTTTTAACTCTTTACAAGTAAGTTCTTGACTACTTTACCTGATTGTAAGTGATGATGCAGTCTAAAATGGAAGCGGGCTAACTTGGTAGGAGGAGGATGAAAATCCACACTCCTTTCGGTTTCTACACAACATCGTACCGAAACTCTAAATCGCTTGACGGTACGTCTTTGTCGGTAGGGTGGTAACTAGCCACGACCAGCCAGACCTGGATCAATTACGAAAACCTCAACCGGCCCAGCCGGGGATCGAACTCAGGACCTCCATCTTGTAACTCCACCGCGCATTCCACGGCGCCACGGAAGCCGTGTAAAATGTATAATAATGTAATCTGTATGTAGGTATATTGACCCAATTTTGCCGTCAATAAATAATAAACTGATTTTTAAAATCTTATCAACAAAAAAATTCAACCAACTTCAAAATCACAAAAAAAATTACAGCGTATGTGCTACCTTCTGATCACTTTGAAGGCGGTGCCAAGCCAGTGACGTATTAATTAAAGCCGTTTCTGAAAGAACCACGGGAAAGAACTGTCTTTAAATCCTAAAATTTTATGATTTAATCGGCAGTTATTTGGTTAAGAAATGACGAAGTTATAAGGTAAAAACATTAAAAAAAAACATACGCTTTGAATTGAGAGAAACCTCCTTTTTTGAAGTCGGTTAAAAATATATATTTTTTGTTTGAAAGGTTAACCCTTACAGAGTGGTCCTATGATCATCATGATCTATTAAAAGGATGACATATTAAAAGGACGACATATGACACTTTGCCATAAGCTTATTATTATCTGCAAGCAATATAAAAGTGCATGATTTTGATTATATTTAGACTTAGTCATGGCCTTAGTTTATTTAGTCATAAAAGCCTCGGCTGGCGCCTTCTATATTCAAAGCTTCAATAATACTAGGCCGCCGATTACTCTATTTCCGGCCTTAACAATAATACAAATACATACTACTCTCGTTCTATATAACTCTAGAACGACCACCTACAAATGAGAATCTTATGTCGTCGCTATCCCTAGAGGACGTGAACCGCTTGAACAATACCGTGGAGACTTTCTATCGAAATATTTAACACGCCTGCGCGCGCGCACCGCATATTTATTTCATAGTAACACCATGTTGATCCTTTCGAAAACAGGACACCATTCAAAATTATGGCTAACATAAACACTTTAATTTTATACATACTTAAAACTTATAAACTTTCTTTCTTTCTTTTATTTTTCTTTAAAAAAAAAATATATTTGCCATATCTTTTTTAGACTGGTTACGACGATAGGCCAACGGGGCGGGATCGAACCACCACCCCTCGATAACGGGTCCGACCTCTCTTACCGTTGAGCTATATATATTAAGAAAAGTGTTCCAAAAATGCTTTTTTCTGCCGCTAAACGGTATTGCCTCCTTGAATATAGTAAGTAAAATTAGAGTTTCATGAGTCTAATATCAAATCCTCAGTTTAAAATCAATCTATGAATAAAATATCGAACAACATTACGAGTGCCAAGCAATTGCTGGGGAGATTTGTTTACTTTTGGATATTATTAAATAGCTCCCTCGACGTCATCATAAATTGCAATAAGTGGAAGATAGTATAAAGAATTTTTGTTTTTATATTAACACAAAGCAAGTGGCTTAATATAGGTTAGCTCCTAATTTATTATCACTGCACAGTTCAAAAAAAATGTCACGTAAAACATTAGTACGTGTCCTCACAGACCCAGCTTCTTGGTTATCCTATTATTATCGAAACAATGGCTGTATACTACGATTTAGGAGTCCAACGTGTGATCTTTAAAGTGTAGTGGTCATGCCATAAACAATGTAGTAAATTAGATTCAGTTCGGTTAACGAAAATAATTGGAAAGTACTGTGTGCTTTGTGTGGTTGTATAAAATTTATAGATCAAAGCTTTGAACTCGAAATTGTTATCCACTAGCGGACTCCCGCGACTTCCTCTGCGTGAAAATGTAAACTTCATCCTCTAATTCACCCCCTTTTATTAATATAGATCCAGTAATCATTTTACAAAAATATATTTTTCAATACGAATGATTTATATTTAAATAAAAACTTTAACCCTTTTGAGGTAGAATTTTGAAAAATCTTGAATAACAATATTTTTAGTATTTTTTTAGTAGTACACATACCAATTTTTACAAATGTAACTTGAAAAATGAAGGACTTCCCTTGCAAATTTTAAACCCTCTTCTGATATTATTTTCGCAACAAAAAGTATAATTTTCTACGTATGATCTTAAATCGTGCCAAGTTTCATTTTAATTCATTCAGTAGTTTTAGCGTGATCAAAATATTATCTTCAATATACAGAATTTACGTGTTACAGTTTTATTATAAGTATAGATATTTTTAGGGCTCCGAATTCTTTTATAGGACAAGTTTGCAATTTAAGCTTTTACGAGTACGTGACGCTGTAGTCTAGAATGGAAACTCGCTGATTCATTAGCCCATTGGAGTAGCGTGATGAGTCTATGCTCTTTCCTATAAGAAGAGAGGCTCCTGTTTTAAGCCACTCAAATGGGCTCACAACTCAGACCAGTTATTGTATAGGACCTGCCTCGCTAGACGTTACTTTTCTGTCAAAGTATATGATCAACGATCTAATATGATTATAAAAACTGTCTCTATAGAATCGATGTTAAATAGTTGTAATCGTGATGTTCGTCGCTTAAAAAGCTCAGTAAAAATACCTTTTTATGTAATTGAATTATGTAAAAAACGGGCAAAAACTTCTAATTTAGTATAAAATCTAAGCTCGTTTTCTTCAGAAAATGTCAGACAATTTTGTTCGTAACTATGAGTGCGATATAGGTCCTTCTATAATTGGTCTAAGGCTCACAATGATGACCGCTAGCCTGCAGCTCGCCATCAATCCCTATACCCCCTTTATCCCTATAACTATACCTTAACCCCAATTTTATTATTAAAACAGTTATCTAAACTACCTTCCACTGTGAAAGCAGATTTGAAATCATTTTCACGTCTAAAAATACAGAAAATCCTTCATATTGCCTCACGACTTGTAAAAATAGGTGTCTCACATAATGTCGTCATAAAACGTATAAAAAGTCTGTTGACATGGGACCCGATCGCGAATATTGACGATATTGGTTAAGCGCATTTACACCATCCGATACGATTTCATTATTTTTTATTCGTTAGGTTCACTACACTACTAACGTCTAACCGAAAACCGTAAATCCTCTTTAAAAAAACAGTCATCTCGCGGAACGTAGAACCTCAGCCATTTTGAAAATCGGTATTTTTTATTGTTTTTTTTATTGCCGATGTTAAATCATTATTGTCGCTCGGCCGTATTTATTTCAAAAATACGGCCGAGTTACTATACTGCTTGTTATATCTACTGTGACCAGAGGTTACACCCACGTTTTAGAGTATTGTATCTTTGTGGGAACACTGTGAATGGAAACAACATATAGTACTCGTATTTACAATTGAGATGTGAGAGTATATTCAAAACGGAGTTCCTAAAAAAAGTTCCTGTCCGAATTGTGACATGGTTGCAAAAGATTTTTTTAACAGGACACTAATTTGACGGCCTCCGTGGCGCAGTGGTATGTGCGGTGGATTAACAAGATGGGTCCTGGGTTCGATCCCCGGCTGGGCCGATTGAGTTTTTCTTAATTGGTCCAGGTCTGGCTGGTTACCACCCTATCGACAAAGACGTACCGCCAAGCGATTTAGCGTTCCGGTATGATGTCGTATAGAAACAGAAAGGGGTGTGAATTTTCATCCTCCTCCTAACAAGTTAGTTCCATCTTAGATTGTACCATCACTTACCATCAGGTGAGATTGTAGTCAAGGGCTAACTTGTAAAGAATAAAAAAAGTGATAATAATTTAGTAAAACTATGTACCTCGTATTAAGCGTTTCTTTAAAAATGTAAGCTTTAGGTACATTTTAAACTGTGATTCCATGGCTATTTATGGCCGAATGTAACGATGATTTTAATTAGTTATATCTATAAACTTTATATTGCCTTGCTTTGTCGTCGTCGTCGTCATCATTATCAGCCGATGGACGTCCACTGCTGGACATAGGCCTCTTGCGTGGACCTCCAAGCATAACGGTCTCGAGTCGCCAATATCCAGCGGTTTCCTACTCGGCTGGGCAGCGTTCGGGAAACTCCTTAACATCTTTACATGCGAAATTCCTCAATGCCTGAAGTCTTCGAACAGTGCGTGTTGCCAGTGATGACCTACGGATCCGAAACTTGGTTGTTAACTATGAGTCTTATTAGAAGGCTCAAAATCACTCAGCGGGCGATGCAGCGAGCTAGCTCAGCGATTCGCGAAGCTGAAGTGGCAGGCCACATAGTTTGAAGAGCCGATGGACGTTGGGGTCCCAAGGTGCTGGAATGGCGACCCCGCACCGGAAAGCGCAGTGTTGGTCGAACCCCTCACTAGGTGGACCGAGGACATTAAGCGGATCGCAGGAAACCGCTTGCATTGTATGCTCCGAGGTAAATATTTTCTTTTTTTTTTATTCTTTACAAGTTAGTCCTTGATTACAACCTCACCTGATGGTAAGTTATGATGCAATCTAAGATGGAAGCGGGCTAAGTTTATAGGTGGAGGATGAAGATCCACACCTGTTTCGGTTTCTACACGACATCGTACCGGCACGCTAAATCGCTATATCTGGTCGAATGATGTTTAGTAGACTTTGGATACGGATAAAAAGGGAATTGAGTTGTCGAGTTTTGATTTGTGACGGATATAAGATTTTCTATAATCGCGGCTGACAAAAACTGACGTCTATGACATTTTCTGTCTACGTCTCTTTACCGTAGTAGGGCATGGCTAGTCATAATTTGAAGTTGACGGCGCTTTGCTCCAGTTTAGCAGTTTCTTTAATACATTATTTATGATATAAAAAATATATTTAGTTACAAAAATTTTATGTAACCTATTTCTTATCACTATTATTTTTGACGACCTCCGTGGCGTAGTGGTGTGCGCGGTGGATTTACAAGACGGAGAAGAGGTGGGAGGCTTTCAGCCGTGGCTAGTTACCACCCTACTAGCAAAGACGTACCGCCAAGCGATTTAGCCTCCCGGTACGATGCCTTGTACAAACCGAAAGGGGCATTTTCATCCTACTCTTAACAAGTTAGCCCGCTTCCATCTTATATTGCATCATCACTTACCATCAGGTGAGATTTGTGATTTTAATCAAGGGGTAACTTGTTAATATGTTGTTTATGTTTAATTTTTAACCGACTTCAAAAAGGAAGAGGTTCTCAATTCGGTCGGTATTTTTTTTTTTTTTTTATGTATGTACACCGATTACTCAAAGACGCCTGGACCGATTTCAAAAATTCTTTTTTTGTTTGAAACGGTATAGTCCCCATTTGGTCCCATTGCCATCATGTCAAGATCTGATGATGGAATCCTGGAGAAATTGAGGGAAACTTTCAAAAATTATATGGGTACCTAGTGTGTTCGTATGCTTTTCCATTTAGTACTTTTAAGCACTACAATTTCATGAAGGTTTAAAATCGATCTGATGATGGAGCCATAAAACAGACGAGGGAACTCCTCGGCGATTTACAGCAGCTACCTTGTGTTTGGGCTTGATTAATTTGTATTAATGAGAACTATCCACATCGATAGGTTGTGAGTGTCATTTAGGGGTTTGGTGATGAAGACCAAGGACAATTAAGGGAACTCCTTAACAGTTTACTGTAACTACCTTGTGTTTGGCCTTGATTAATTCGTATTGCTGAGAACTTTCTACCTAGATGAGTTGTGTCTCTTATTAGGGGTCTGATGATGAAGACCAAGGTCAATTAAGGGAACTCCTTAACGGTTTACGGTAGCTACCTTGTGCTTGGGCTTGATTAATTTGTATTGCTGAGAATTTTGTACCAAGATGGGTTGTGACTGTCATTAGGGATCTGATGTATTTGTTTGAGATAAAATTTTACACTAAAAATGGAAAAATAATAAAAATTTTAATAAAAAAATACAACCGACTTCAAAACCTAAAAACGTACCCACTAAACTAAAAAGTGAAAAATAACATCATAATATGTTCTACCTGCTGATCAGTATGAAGGCGGTGCTTAGCCGGTGTTGTCTTAATTTAAGCCATTTCTGACAGGACCACATGAAACAACACTGTCTGCAAAATCTAAATCTATAAGATATTCTCACATGGCTTGAATTAATACTTCACCGGCTAAGCACCGCCTTCATACTGATCAGCAGGTAGAACATATTATGATGTTATTTTTCACTTTTTAGTTTAGTGGGTACGTTTTTAGGTTTTGAAGTCGGTTGTATTTTTTTATTAAAATTTTTATGTTATTTCACTAGGCTAATAAAATCTAAACTTCCAGAAGATGCTAGCAACCCACGGGCCGATATATATATTTTTTTTATTCTTTACAAGTTAGCCCTTGACTACAATCTCACCTGATGGTAAGTGATGATGTAATCTAAGATGGATCGGGCTAACTTGTTAGAAGGAGGATGAAAATCCACGCTCCTTTCGGTTTCTACACGACATCGTACCGGAGCGCTAAATCGCTTGGCGGTACGTCTTTGTCGGTAGGGTGGTAACTAGCCACGGCCGAAGCCTCTCACCAGCTAGACCTGGACCAATTAAGAAAACCTCAATGGGCCCAGCCGGGGATCGAACCCAGGACCTCCGTCATTAAATCCACCGCGCATACCACTGCGCTACGGAGGCCGTCAAATAAGCCCACATGCCTGCAGCACTAACGGCTTGACATCCGATAAACTTTTATCGCTATTCTGTAACGACGTTTTTATAAATCGCAAGTGCGAGTTCTAATTCACTTCTATCTCTCTCTTTCTAACACGATACCATAGACTGAGAAAGATAGAGAGACATATAGCCTCCTGCCTACCAGAGATATATTATTCGGATCACTTTTTGCGGTGATTTTGTATGGACGTAACCGATCTATAGTAACGAACTCTCTGGAGAAGGGAGGGTTTGACTCCTAGGTCGGGTCAGTTTATAAGGATTTTGTATTTTCTAAATTGTTCCATTTCAGGTCAGGCTTTAAATTTTTGGCCATATGGATAGTGCCTATCCATATTTTGACGGCCTCCGTGGCGCAGTGGTATGTGCGGCCCTGGGTTCGAGCCCCGGCTGGGCCGTTGAGGTTTACTAAATTGGTCTAGGTCAGGCTGGTGGGAGGCTTCGGCCGTGGCTAGTTAGACAGCGCCTTACACAAATGACAATAAGACCGCCATTACCCAATGACAATGCGACATTAAGACATTAGCGCCGCGTCTACGGGACTTTTTTCGTGACACGGAGTATATCGCGGTTCATGAGATGCAACATGATGATTATTAGGGTACCGTTTTACCCTTTGAGTACGGAACCCTAAATAGTACAGTGAACCCGGTCGGAGAAGTTTACAAATAATTTCGTAACCTCAAAATTTTACCGTATATACGTTTTACTCCGTGGACTGATTTTAAACAAGACAAGAAAAACAATCAATCACTAGAATGTCTCTTGTTTAATTTTCTTAAAGTTTTCCTTTAAATGGATGGAGCCACATCTGCTAAGAGCAAAGTTTGGAGATACGCTTTTATAGACAACAATTTACCGAGTACCTCCCAACTGACAGCTTATAAAGCTAAAATTATAAAGCTGAAGAGTTTGTTTGTTTGTTTGGACGCGCTAATCTCAAGAACTACTGATCCGATTTGTAAAATTATTTCAGTGTTAGATAGCCCATTTATCGAGGAAAGCTATAGGCTTTATATTATCCTCGTACTCCTACAGGAACGGGAACCACGCGGGTGAAACCGCGCGGCGTCAGCTAGTTCTACTTATAGAAGTATGAGCTGTATAATAGCATACAAACTTTATAACATTTTGAATATCGTGAAACTGCTCGATACAATAATTTAGGTATCAGCCGTAACGTAGTGGCGGGGCGGCAGGCATCACACCGCGCTCGCATGTTGAGTGGCGCTTGAAAACTAAGCAAAATGCAATTAACATAAACGTTTGGACTTGTCTCCTTTGTATGTACCGTCCATAGAGAAGTTCGTTGTTTCATTTCTTTTTTTTGGTATATGACGAAGGCCTACAGACAGACATTGATTTGACGTTTATATTAATATTATCTAGAAAAAATATGATGACAATGGAGTCACCTACATAACATTCACTAAGTATCCCAATCTTTACATCATAATATTTTAAGGTGGGTACAGATTGGTGCAATGTATCACGAATGCTCGTCACACACACTCGCCACACGTCCATGGCAGCAGGTAACATGCAATGTAAGGCAGAATGTCACATACATGTTGCATTGCACCAATCTGTACCCACCTTTATAAGGATGAAAATCTTAAACGGGAAAACATATTTTAATAGTATTAGAAGTATAAATCTCGCATAAAATTACCTAAGTTTCTTTTGCAGTTTCTTTTTTTTTGGAAACAAGAACGAGACAAAATGGAGTAAAAACTTTTATATTGCCTCGATTTTACTTTTCCGTGCTTTTTAAAAGAGAAAGAGAACCCTAAATAGAAGACGGAAACTTTTTTAATTCTGTCGGAAAATCCTTAATTTACTTCCGTATTTTTGCAAGCTAAAATTGTTTGATGTTGAGGCAACTTGGGAGTTTTTACTTCAAACTTACGTAGGTAATAGAAGGCCTCATGATATTTGGTAAAGAATGTTCTTTTCGTAAAAGTTTTTCAGAACGGAGGTCACAAGAGAATACTTACAGATGGTCGTTTACGTATAAGTTCCTAATCTTAAAAAACCTATAGAGAATAACCCCGTCGTGAAGTGAAGGGTAGTCAACATATATTTATACTAATTGTATAGTAAGTAAATTTTGTGGTATTGTATTGTAGAGGGTACCTAATCTCTGAACCTATTAGACCGGTTTAAAAAAATATTTTACCACTAGAAAGCCACATTATTTGTGAGTGTCATAGGCTATATTTTATCCCTGTATTCTCACGGGAACGGGAATTACGCGAGTGAAACCGCACAGCGTCGGTTAGTTATAAATAAAACATTGAACAAACAAAGGAGGCTAACAACAATGTATTAAATGGACTGCAAACATTTTTTAATTCCGTGTTAACAGAACTAAGACCAATTACAAGGGACCTGTAGCCTTAGCCAAGTTGAAATGGTTGTAATCGAAACGATGACGAAGATTGTCTACGCTTCAACTCATGTCTTCGCTAGACGTTAACCCTCTGCCAAAGATCAAGAATTAACGAATTAATGCGTTTACAAAAAATGTTAATTAATCGATGTTTCATAGTTGTAATCGTTTTCGTCGTGTAAAGAGCTCCCTAAAAATGCCGGTTTGTGTAGTTAAATGGTTTAAAAAACGGTTAATAATAATAATAATAATAAAGCCTCTATTTACTGAATTTTATGAACAAAATATTATTGCAACATATCATTGTCACTGATTCTTTTCTTCAGCTTGCCCTCGGGCATAGGCCTCCTCCAGACACTTCCATAGTTCTCTATCTCTTGCTTTCCTTCTCCATGTGTCTCCTGCTGTCTGTCTGAGGTCATCCTCCCATCTTTGGCAGGGGCGACCTCTTTTCCTTTTTCCTATCCTAGGATACCACTCTGTCACATCCCTGGTCCACTTATCCCTTTTATCCCGCATGAAGTGTCCTGTCCACTTCCACTTAAGCTTCTAAAACTAACTAAAAAACGGTTAACAACTTCTAATTTACTAGAAGATGAAGTTACGTTTCATTTGTAAGTATTTCTAACTTAATTATATAAAATTTGTAATAAAACCAATAAGTATCTAAAAAGAATCGATTCTTCTCACTGAACAGCAAAACATCAACCAAGTAATAGAATACTCTGTGGAATGACTATAAGCGATGTGATTAACAGTCTGTGTAAAAATTACAATCAAATTTAGCTGTGTGTAGTGTACAATATATCTATCGGTGCTCAAAATTTTAAATGTGTGAGTTTACCTCGTCCCCCTCAAAAAACGACAAACAATTTTGTGCGAAAATTTGGGTGCGATGCATCTCTATATCTAATTCCTCTATGCCCCAGAAGCGACGAAGGGCCAACAAAAAAAAACAACAATAGGGGCACACCCCACAGACACCCTGCCCTAATTTTTTTCTAAAATAGACAAATAGATTCAGGTAAGAATTCTGCATCACGCTAACGAAATTTTCAAAAATATTGACACCAGTACAACATATTTCTAATATGAATGAGGTGTCCGTTTCTTCGCGTTAAGCCAGTGTGAAGGAGCTGGTCAAAATCCTTCTTATTGTAATGTAATTAGGTCGCTTTTCCTGTGACCTTGAAATCCCAGTGCATCTACCTCTGATGACGACTGGCGTTTGGCACAGAGTGCGTGCCAGAGTCTCAACACCAACGACGAAGAACACTTTGACACCTTTTTATTCTTCTACTTCTCTTTCTTCTTCTACTTAGGGTTGTTTTAATGTACCATAACTTCTACTTAGTACTTATCACTACATAGTATAATAACAAAGTCACTTTCTCTGTCCCTATATCCTTATGTCCCTATATATGCTAAAATCTTTAAAACTACGCAACGTATTTTGATGCGGTTTTTTTTAATAGAAAGAGTGATTGAAGATATATATGTATAATAACATCCATTAAATAGTGGAGAAAATTTAAAATGTAATTTTTGAGGTTTCTAATGTGATGTAGTAAATAATTTCATTTTTTTCAGCTTACATTGCAAACGCAGGCTGAACCCTACGAGATTTATCAAAATAATTTACTAAGTATTATACACATTTAAAAGGTCTACAGAAAACACCTCGATGGTATGTCTATCTCTTATAGATATCCCACAATAACATTTTTTGTCATTTACGTAAGTTTATACGCCTTTACGCTGCGGCTACAAAAGCGATTTGGTTTAAATTTAGAATGGAAATAGATTTTACTTACTTTTTATCCCGAAAAAGTCCATGATTCCCGCGGGGTTTGTGAGAAACTAAATTCCACGCGGACGAAATCGCGGGCGTCCGCTAGTCTATTATAAATAGTATTTATTTTAAATATTCATTAAAAATATCACAAAATAATAACGAACGACAAACATGCATTGGTTTTGCGATGTTCAATAGTCTCTTAACTTGTGTGGCGTAGGAACGTAATTAAAATGTCAACAAGCGAACATTTTTAAGACTACCGTCATTAAAAATATCATTCAATCAATATTTTTACATCTCATCACATAGATGTCTTTAATTATAAAATCAATTTCAACACGGTTTTTTATATATTTTTCCTGATTTTTGATTGATGATTGATGTTTGGAAAATATTTTATTTTAATAAAGTAACCGTACGATATGTTTGCGTTTGAAATTATTGCGTATTTTAATAATTTGCAAGAAGGTCTACATCGCGCTAACGTTGTGTTTAACTTATTAGAGTATATTAAGACGATTTGGACGATGTTCCTCGGGTGTCCAGTCCTTCTCGGTAAGGCGTATATCATACGTCATGAGTTGAAATTGTTGTGAATTTAGACCTACATTCAAAATTCAAAATTTGTTCATGTGTGCCTGCTTCGGCAGTTTAATCGGGGTAACGGGAGAGACTAGCCGCCGGTTGTCTCCCTACCTCTGGTCGGAGTTCAGTATACTGTTCTCATCTCCACCGCAGAAGGGCGACTTTGACACCTTTTTGGTTTTTTTTTTGATTTTTTTTTTATTCTGTACAAGTTAGCCTATGACTACAATCTCACCTATATGATGATGCAGTCTAAGATGGAAGGGGGCTAACTTGTTAGGACGAGGATTTTTTTTTATTTTGTACAAATTAGCCTATGACTACAATCTCACCTCGTAGTATATGATGATGCAATCTAAGATGGAAGCGGGCTAACTTGTTAGGATGACAATATCCACTCCTTTCAATGTCTACACGACATCCTACCGGAATGCTAAATCGCTTGGCGGTACGTCTTTGCCGGTTGGGTGTTAACTAGCCACGGCCGAAGCCTCCCACCAGCCTCTAGGACCTCCGTTTTGCAATTCCACTGCGCCACGGAGGCCATCAAAATTGGTTATTGCCTTGTTGATTATCTGCACTTCAACAGTGAATGATAATCTGTCTTTTATCGTAGGGTACGTATCTTAACTAACATTGTAAAGAGGTAAGATTTAATGTTTTATGTGTTTGTTTGTTATAAATAGGCTCCGAAACTACAACACTGATCAAAAAAAAATTATCATTGTAAAGTTACATTAACAACGAGTAAAATAAGCTACATTTTATACCCTTCTTTCAATAATGAGAACTACGTACTATGCAAGTTATTATTTATGAAATTATTTTAATAAAAATTGGTGCATGAACAAGCTGCTGGATGTTCGCGGCTGGAGACCGTGCTTTTTGGAAGTCCATGCAAGAGGCCTATGTCCAGCAGTGGGCGTCCATCGGCTGACAATGATGATGATGATGATGAAACTATAAATGAAATGATTTTCAAAAATTCTTGGAACCTTAAAGTGTTAAATTTGATGAAAATGAGATTGAAGTTTCATCATTATCATTTGGGGAGGCTTTGGCCGTGGCTAGTTACCACCCTACCGACAAAGACGTACCGCCAAGCGATTTAGCGTTCCGGTACGATGTCGTGTAGAAGCCGAAAGGGGTGTGGATTTTCGTCCTCCTCCTAACAAGTTAGGCCGCTTCCATCTTAGATTGCATCATCACTTACCATCTGGTGAGATTGTAATCAAGGGCTAACTTGTAAAGAATAAAAAAAAAAAAAAATATATATATGAAGTGTAAACCCACCAGCGCTACTTCAACTAGCTATACGAGTAGATAAGTAACCAATGTAAAACACGCTACTGGTACTGTTATCATACAATACATTTACGAGTTAGTTGAGTGTTATTATATTTAACGTTTAAGACATAATAGTCGGATTATAGCTAAAATTTTAGGTCACCCCCGATATCTCGCCTCCATATGAATATCACTGACGGAACCCAGGTAAATGCAGGGTTATTTTAATCAAAATCCGGCCAAAACTTTGGTTATAAATACACGAACATGCTTCGCAAAGTTTTCCCGTTGATAAGAAAAGTTTTGTTAAGGGACAGTTTGTAAGTATCTGTAGAAGATAAAACTTTTATGATACATGATCCTTCATCTTGTATAGGAACATACCTATTTACAATGATTATTTTATAAAATTCAAAATTCATTTATTTCAATTAGGCTTAGTTTACACACACTTTTGAAAGGTCAAGATTATGTCATAATTTAATTAAATCTAATGGTGGTAATAATAGTCGAAAACTTAAAATTAAGAGAAGAGCCCACAATAAACTCAGCCAAGATTTATTTTTTTTTTTGTTTATCAACATTTTACAAATTTATTTAAAACTAAACACACAGTCGTTTAATACAGTTTAACACCAAGCTTTTTATCATTTATATTACTACATTTATATTACACTCATTAACACTATATTAAGACTTTCCAAAAAGCTTGCGTTTAATAAACACTTTGAACTTTTTGAGAAACATTCCAGTGGCTTCATGTGGTAGTTTATTATAAAAACGTATGCAATTGCCCTTAAAAGAATTACTATTTTTTTGTAATCTAGAATGGTGTGCAACAATTTTGTTTTTTCTGAAATAAATGATATTACAATCACACCTTCTTTTAAAATTGCCTGTTTTTTTTTTGTATACTATTGATATGTTTTTATGTATACTATAGATATGTAGAGGCGTGATAGCCCAGTGGATATTGACCTCTGCCTCCAATTCCGGAGGGTGTGGGTTCGAATCCGGTCCGGGGCATGCACCTCCAACTTTTCAGTTGTGTGCATTTTAAGAAATTAAATATCACATGTCTCAATCGGTGAAGGAAAACATCGTGAGGAAACCTGCATACCAGAGAATTATCTTAATTCTCTGCGTGTGTGAAGTCTGCCAATCCGCATCGGGCCAGCATGGTGGACTATTGGCCTTACCCCTCTCTTTCTGAGAGGAGACACGAGCTCAGCAGTGAGCCGAATATGGGTTGATGACGACGACGACGATAGATATGTTACGTGCCTACAAAATCACTGCAAAAAGTGAACCGAATTTAGCTACTCCACTGAGCGCACACATGTGCAATTTTTGTGTTTACTTACATATAATATATTCGTATTTATGTATATAGTTTTTACACTTCCTAAACACACAACTCATTGTAGACAATATTTAGGAATTTTCGTTGTTTAATCAGCGACTAAATTAAATTAAGACAATTATGCACATTTTTCCGCCTCAGTTTTGATACGCTAGTGGTTTTCTAGTGGTAAAAGAACTTTCAAAATCCACATACCATTTTTTAGACTTAAATTTAGTTTCTTCATTAAAATAAATAGTGAATATAACAACAATTTTTATAATAACAGAAATTAACTTTAATTTTTTAAATTTCTTAAAATATTTTTAGTGACACTGTGTTGAAGAAAAGGAAAATAATATAAAAATTTGTATAAACTTATGGATTTTTTGTATTTTGTATATTCTTTGAAATTACGGATTTTGCAGTTTTCACAAGTACCTACCAACCAAACCAAGCATCACAATATTTGCATTACTCAATCAATTTACATTCGAAGCTGCCAAAAAAAACAAGTTATCCAAAAAAATATGTTTATTTTCGTACATCAAGGGATCGCTGGCCTTGACTTTACAATATGCAAAAAATTATAAAAAATATTTCCGGACTTTTCATTCCAAAAGGAAGTCAAATCTTCTACATCAGTGGTGTTGGATGCTGAGCACCCGCTTTTCTCATCAGACAGGTCTTCGCCATCTGATGCCAGATCCATACTATAAAGTACTTCACGTCAAACCAATGAATGATGCGCCGCGAACGGTCACATTTACTGCGTAGAAACGGACTCCCGACGATCCTACAACCAATCCTTGTAATATACTCAAAAGTTTTAAAAACTTCGATAGCGTGATGTAGACTTCATAGAAAAAAATAGATGAAAGCATGGTTTCTGTGACGTCATCGGGAGAGCAGGTAGATGAGATAACAATACAACAAAGCTATCACTACAGAATGACATCGAGTAAGAGGATCAATGGCTGCATTCATTCATAAGTGAAGCTTTGTCTGTGTATTATTAATTCTAGTGGCAAACATATTTAAAATATGTATTTATTTTATTGACTAGGTATGATCTAGATTCACACATACAGATAAGGTAAGAGTGATTTCAGACTAGCGTATTTTTATCCGCGTAGACAATCGTTTTAGCATAAGCGCTTACACGTCCGTAGTTAGCGAACAATTCTCAGATCGTACAAAATCCACGAACCATTTTTTTTATTAATATAGCATCTTACTATAGTCTTGCAAGTTCTTTAATAACACTCCCATGATATGCAGGCGACGGGCGGAAGTGTGAAAACGTGCGAGCGAGGAAGTGACGGTGGTGGGTTTTTCATTTGCCACACGCCCCCCGCCCTGCACGCAAATTTTTTTTTTTTTCTAAATAACATTAGGAGTGTTAAGGTACTGTTACACATTCTCTAAAATAACATGCTTAACACGTGCTATTAAAGGAGCATGCTTATCATCAATTTACATTTTGCTAGCAATAAGCATGCAATAGAGCTGTGATAGCCCAGTGGATATGACCTCTGCCTCCGATTCCGGAGGGTGTGGGTTCGAATCCGGTCCGGGGCATGCACCTCCAACTTTTCAGTTGTGTGCATTTTAAGAAATTAAATATCACGTGTCTCGAACGGTGAAGGAAAACATCGTGAGGAAACCTGCATACCAGAGAATTATCTTAATTCTCTGCGTGTGTGAAGTCTGCCAATCCGCATTGGGCCAGCGTGGTGGACTATTGGCCTAACCCCTCTCATTCTGAGAGGAGACTCGAGCTCAGCAGTGAGCCGTATATGGGTTGATAACGTAAGCATGCTATTTGTAAGTATGCTCCTGAATAAGCATGCTTCCAATTGCTAATTTGTATCCATCGCTCTCTGTCTATAGTATCGTGTTAGACAGGGAGACATCAAGGTTAAGAGAATACAGAATAGCAATGCTTATCTACTAGCATACTCAATAAGCAAACCTGTTCAAACGCGCTAAAAGCACGCCCCCTTCCACCCGCGCAGCAAGTAGCATCATAAATCGCACGACATACGATACTTGAGCAAGCTCAAACTAAGTATGCTCATTATTAGCAATGATGCGATACACATGATAATAAGTAGCAACTGCTCAATAGTAGCATGCTTTCGTGCTTGCAATGAGCATGTGTAACAGTAGCTTTTTTCTTTATTTAAAGAAATTTTTCGCTGAGCGAATGTGCCTCTCTGTTTTAGCTTCAACTTAAACTTAATTATACTACACTAACACATCTATAAAAATTCTTATTCACAAAACGGTAATGGATCAGATTAGGACTGCAATTGATGCAAAATTTTGGCTGGTGGGAGGCTTTCGGCCGTGGCTAGTTACCACCCTACCGGCAAAGACGTACCGCCAAGCGATTTAGCGTTCCGGTACGATGTCGTGTAGAAACCGAAAGGAGTGTGGATTTTCATCCTCCTCCTAACAAGTTAGCCCGCTTCCATCTTAGACGGCATCATCACTTACCATCAGGTGAGATTGATGTCAAGAGCTTGTCAAGAATAAAAAAAAAAGTTATCTTTTGTCAATTGCATCCCTAACCATTTGTACAATTTCCATCGCCTTATCGGATAGTGGTAATGAGTAATGACAGCATACTATTGTAAAACAGTAGCTTTACGAACGAAGTAGCCAGATAAAACTACCTATTCAAAGTACAGCTATTGAATGTCAAATACCCGTACAAAACTTCAGCGTCTTAACTGGAAGGCTGGTTGGTTTGTACACAATAATTTTCACGAAAGCCTGAATTAGGAATTAGACGCAATGTCAACAGCACTGAAGTTGGAAGGTAAGGCAACCAAAACTTCTATATTTAGACGTCGATCTAATATTAATTTAGTTCGAGTAAGCAGTAGTTCAAAGTTCAAGTATGTAACTATAGCTTAACGCACCCGCCGTTCTTGGAACTACGAGTACTTCGGAACATCATTCGCAAGGTGATGTTGGTTTTTTGGGTAACGATATTTATACTAGAGATATGGTACTAGCGCATCGAAACTGAGGCGGACAAATGTGGCTAATTGTCTTAATTTCAATTAGTTGCTTAAAATTTTTGTTTATTATTATTTACAAGTTAGTCCTTGACTACAATCTCACCTGATGGTAAGTGCTGATGCAGTCCAAAATGGAAGCGGGTTAATTTGTTAGGAGGAGTATGAAAATGCACACTCCTTTTCGGTTTCTACACGACACAATTGGTCCAGGTCTGGCTGGTGGGAGGCTTCGGCCATGGCTAGTTACCACCCTACCGATAAAAAGGTTCCACCAAGCGATTTAGCGTTCCGGTACGATGTCGTGTAGAAATCGAAAAGGAGTGGATTTTTATCCACCTCCTAACAAGTTAGTCCGCTTCTATTTTAGACTGCATCATCACTTACCATCAGGTGATATTGATGAACCCCAAGATGTTTAATAAAATGTTATAGATGTTAACTGATTTTTTGTTTTTGTTCCAGATATCTGTTGAAGAACGTAAACTGAACAGAAAAGTGTTATAAGTGAGTGTTGATAAAAGAAGTTTCATAGCAAGTGAATATACAAAAATCAGTGTCATGTGACCATCGATCTAAAATGTTGAAGATACAGATGTTAGAATCAATCGTCAGCAATGAAGCCGATGAGAACCAACAACCGCAGCAAAATGGGTGAGTGTTTATTAAATAAGCAAATCGTATAGGTCCATAGACAATAGTCCAATTAGATATGGAGAATGGAGATGCATTGCACTCAAATTCTCCAACATAAATTGTGTCATTTTTTGAGGAGGTAAACTAACACGTCGAAAGTACTTAAAAAAATCAATAAATATATTCTGTGTACTTACACTACACACAAGTTTTTTTATTCGCAAAACACAGATGTGTGATTTTTACACTAAATAACTAACTACTAACAATCACATCGCTTACACTCGTATACGATCATTTCCAGATTTATACAAAACAGTTTTTATAAACGCGTTAGATCGCTGATCTTATACTTTGATGGGGTAACCTCTAGCGAGGCAGGTCCTCATATAACTGGTCTGAGGGTCTCGCTATAACTAGAAGACGACTTTAAGATTATAGCTCATTAGTCCCAGCCGGCGTTTGATTAGCATTAGTAGGTATATCCCGCGGGAGGTGTGAAAAACGGAATTTCATGCGAAGGACGGTCTTGTCCATTAGTATGAAGTACTGCCTATAAAGTTACAAAGCACAAATAACAAAGATATTTATAAATCAGAAACCTACCTAATTATCGACTACAATACTGTCAAAGAAATGTCGCCCCAAAAGTCCGACATTTTGAAGGTCGAAAGGAAACTAATTTCAAGGATAACAAAAGATAAACACATTCGAGGCGCCACCGGGTCTGCCGAGAACGTAAACACGATACTTACGTGGTACGTGTGTTGGCGAATACCTACCCTACGAATAAATCGTAAACAGTCTGTAATGGTAGCCACTCACCGTCCGATAAAGCTGGTCGTGTCGCGATGTACATGACATCATCGCAACCAACATACGATCAGTTTTTTCGAATAGGTTAGTGCAGACACAAGGCACGTGAACTTATTGTCTTACAAAAATGTGAGTGGCTAGCAAAAGGTGAGTGGCTAGCATAACCACTGCGTTTGTTAGGCGTTTTTTATTATTCTTTACTAACAATAGCCTCGCGTTTTCAATGGCGCATTTCCGTTTCTATTAAAATTTGGGGATAAAATATACACTGACAAATAACCTGGCTTTCTATAGGTAAAAGAAATTTCAAAATCGGTTCAATAAATCCAGAGATTACCTCTAAAACTATTAAATACTTATTTGAAAGGTTTGAAAGCACAAAACTGGAGACCAGGCTAGAAAGTAGTGGGGTTAAATTAACTCACACACTTCTCCAAAGTGAGAATTTGTTTTTGTTTTTTTTTTATCTTTTTTTAAATATCTTTAAGGCTATCTGAAATGTTACAGTAGGTACTCGTAAAGGTATACGTAAATAGGTATATAAATTGGATATTTAAAGAGTATAAAAGCCCAAGCAAGCCGAGGCAAGCTAGGTAAGTAAACAAAGCAGGGAATCAAATAAGTAGATCTTGATTTGGTTCACCTACATTCTCACTAACACATTTAGTATCGATCCTTCACTGACCGCCCCAGTGGCGCCGTTCTGGCAAATTATTGTCTTGTACAACTTTTATTGTTTGTCTCATAATAGATACCGTATACATATATACGTTGTAATCATCCAAAAGATATAAATTTACTACGTAGGTACCTAAACTGTTATTTAGGAACACTATTCAATGTCTTCTCCTTATTATTTCCATCCTCCACGGAAGACCAGCACTGCGCTGGTAGATCCAGCTTAGCATAAGCTCAGTGGTGACTATTTTGGTATCACAGAGATCATCTTAAATTTTGTTTTCTATCTTTTCATTTTTGTGATGTCTTCTCTGTACTGTGTGTGTGTGTGTGTGTGTCAAATAAACAATTTTTTTTTTCTTTCATTAAAGTTCCTATGCCAACTGTTGTTGGATTAGAATCCTACGTCGGGCTCTGAAATATTGAATTATTTTCTCTTATGATATTCTCTGTAGCCAGATGGAGTTAGAAAGTTTCAAGTTAGGAATACATATGTTTTTACTTATCTGTAGTTACCTACGTATACAAAAGTTAGCACTATAAAATTTTATATTTCTCAAACAGATACCGAATCATTAATTGATGACACACGCACAATATTTTAAAGACCCATCCATTAAAGACAAAAAAACCCTACATTTTTTTTGGAATTTTTATTAATTTTTATGAGTTAAAGAATTTTATTGATTTTATTTATTTATTATATTAGAAGTTTATTGATTTTTTACGATTTTGTCGCCAAAATATCACTAATTATGCTAAATTACAGTTTTCTAGTAATAGTCTCTGCCCTTTGCCGCGGACGGACAGAATACAGACGTACATTGCAAAACTTCAAGGATTCTTTGTTGACTATGAACCCTAAATAAATAAAAGCATAAAAACACACTACCCATTAGTGTTATAGGTACTTTTCTGCCTATCGATAGAATTAACATCAAAATGACAGCAAAAATAACAAACAATAAAATAAAACCTTATTCGATAGAAATCTTAACAGAGGCCTTACAAATAAGGCTTTTACGAACAAATACCCAGCGAGGGAGTCGTAAGGAACTTATACAAGTTTAGTTAGGCACCATTAATCCTAATGTATAGGCCATAAGGAGATTCGTATACCTTCCTTGGATCAAAACAAGATATTTTTTATCAAATAGTCAGTCTAGTAACCATGCTTCCAGATTTTATTGGAAAGTCCCAGAAATATTTGTTGTTTATCATCAGAAAAAAACATACGCATAGAATTGAAAACCTCCTCTTATTTTAAACCGATTGAAAAAATATAAAAGTTCTGTGTTTTTTTTTTGTTTAGTGTTTGTTACTTCTACTTCTGGTGAACCATGTTATTAGTAATTGATATTAAAAATTATATTTTTAATTAAAAGCGTTCTCGGCTCGAACTTAAGACTTAAGTAACTTAACTTAAGCTACATAGGGTAACTGTAGGCACTGAATGTGTCAAAAACACTATTGATAGGGTTAAAACTTTTACTTACTATTATTTTGCATTGTACGTACCTAATACCTAGGTTTAGTTTGGATGACTATGCTTGATTGTACGTTAATCTTGATTTTCAATAAGTTTTACGGTGTAAATATAATCCGTTAATATTTACTTTAAAATAATAATTAAAATTCAATTCGTGAATGATTCAATTCGGGCAGCCAAAGCCCATGCTAAGTGAGTGTAGTTCCCTAATTTCTAATACAGTCTCCTAAATTTATATGAAAACTCAGCCACCCTATGTTTTCAGCTGAAAGTCGCAAACATGTAAGAATGTTTTCGATCGTAAAAAGTTAATGAAAACGGGGAGACGCCGCGTCGACGCCGCGCCGACGCCCAGCCTCGCGAGCTACACACAGTGGCGGATTTACCAGCAGGCTAAGTTACTGGAGCCTAGAGCGATAGATTTAAGGGGGGTGGCTAAGTTGGCCCAAAAAATTTTGTTTTACAGAAATCAAGAAAGATATACATAGAGAAAACGTAAATATGAAAGGTTAATTTAATGAAAATTTAACCGAAACCAGATGAAGGCTACAAGAGACTACAAATCATAAAGTTGCAATATAATTGACAAAATCAAAGTAATGTCAACTTATTTTTAATATGATTGCGATTTAGGGTATCAAATTTCAAAGGTAAGTATGGGACGACAAATTTAACAGCCTACTGGCGAGAAAAGCGACCGACCATTTTTATACATTGCTGGGTCCAGATTTCATGAATTACCCGTTACAGTCTTTAAATTAATATCATTAATTAAAGAATAATTTAAATTGTAGACTGGTTAAACTTCAGTTTTATTGGCAGTTGCATAAATAATCAAGATATGGACAAGTACCTACGTACGTATAAGTACCTACCCATTATAAGATACATATATTAAAAAACATATTAACAACTGTAAATTCTAATTATTTTTGGTGGTTTTTATAATAAATAAAATAATAATTTTTAATAAAATTTTATAATTTTTTTGTGTAACCTGCTAGATTCAAAATGGTCGGTCTCCTTTGTAAATCCGCCACTGTCTATATTCAAGATCAACTGTTTTACGAGCAAGCTGCTTGGCGTGCCACCAAAATCTCGAACTCGAATCATACAGCATTATTTTATTTTTATCTCTTGTTTCATATTAGATTGGATGGGGTTGTTAGAAGGGTAACGCAGAATATGTCTCTGTAAGCAAAAAATATTCAGTGCTTTCGGGTAGAAAAAGATTTACAACTTTATTTTGTTAATACATCTAATAAAGAGGAGTTCAATTTAGAAGCTCTTGTCGAACAAATTGTCGAAAATATTGGAGTAGAAGTAAATAGTAATACAGCAGTAGTAAACAGTAGGTACACTGTAGTAGCATAAAGTATAGTTAAGTATGATTATGAATAAATATTACATGAATAAACCCTTCTTCTGAAGCAGTCGGGCAAAATATACAAATAAAGGACGTCAATATTTCCGATATAATCAGCTCAATTGAATACTAACGAATAACACCTATTATATTTATACATTTTAATAAAATCTTATGTAATCCTAAATGTTGTATTTTCGCTAGGATAACAGAAAACAAAAAAAAAATACAACTTTTTGTGTATGAGTTTTTGTTTTGATAAAAAAAAACATAACATTATTATGATGTTAATAAAATTAACCAAAAAATTAAAAGAGTCAAAGTGGTATACTGCAGTGGTGTCGCTCGCAACTGAAAGGGGTAGAGAGGGTAAGATGAACCACATTGGTCAACTCACGTGCCAGCTCAATACACATTGTATTACAATACTGGTGATATCACATTAACCAATGTAGTTGGAGGAGAACACAGAAATAGTTGCGAGACAAATTCGCACAGCGATACTCACTATGCATCTGTGAGGATATTCACTATGCCCAAAGTTACATAGCGAGTGGGTAAGAACGCCATCTACCCAATGGCTTACTGAGTATACACGGACTCCGGTAAATGAGTCATAACTAATCGCTTATATACTTCAAGTCATTAAGAACTTCGTTAGCGTGATGTAGAACTTAAAACCATACAGCTGACTCAACGTGCCGCATTGCATGCATTTCTTTAATCTTCAATATTTTTAATATACATACTCGTAGGTACAAATATTGTTGTAAAAAATGAAGATCTCGTTCAAATTCTTTATTATTATTAGGTCTAAAGTACCTCTTGTTATGTATGACTAACAAAACCCAGGAACTACCTGAATCCGAGTCGGTGGGTAGGGCTTTAGTGTGGTTCTTTTTCCGAATTTTTTTCTATAGTAGCTTGAAGTTGAGAAAGAGTAGTTTTACAACCTGTGTCCGTCTGTTATAGTTTTCAGCACTGTTTTGTAGGTACATAATAGGTATTAGATACAAGGTAAGTAATACGTAATCTAAACTAATATATGACGGTAAAATTTAATTTTCTGTTTGTTACGAATAGGTTCCGAAATACTAGACCGAGTTTGAAAGCTACATTATCATCTACATTATTATATTTATCCTCGTATTTCCATACCAATGGCGATAAAACTGCTAGTATTAAATATAATTAGCGGCTTATAACAATGCAGAACTTCATATATCGATGTCAGGGCATGCCAACACCAATAACATCCCTTTGTTACCTTCAAAGGTATACCTTGTCAAAGCGGGAGTAACAACGTCACTCTATCCCCGATCAAAATGTCGCTTCCAAGAGAATCTGCCGACGGCCAATCTACCTAGACCCTCGACTATCACTGATGTACACTGAAACTGCGGCAAATGCAAAGCAAAAGAAGGTACTGGTAGCTCAAGCAACACTGGCGCAATTAATACGTTAGTTTTGCCTGTTTGACAGATAATATTGTGGCGAAAGCTTCGCGATAAGCGTTTTAGTTTTTTGTTCTTGTTAGTGTTTTGTTTGAAGTGGAAATGAATTTCGTAATAAAAAGTCTTGAACAAGGCACAGTATCAAAGAACCTATCCTATAGGTAACAGTTAGTAGCTTAGTTACCTATCTGAGACGACACCTAAAAATTATATTTAAAATGTTCGTTCGTTATCAACCCATATTCGGCTCACTGCTGAGCTTGAGCTCTCCTCTCAAAATCAGAGGGGTTGGGCCAATGGCCACGCTGGTCCAATGCGGACTGGCAGACTTCACGCACACAGAGAATTAAGAAAATTCTCTGGTATGCAGGTTTCCTCACTAGGTTTTCTTCTTTCAAAAGTGCTTGTAAACTAAGACTAATTGAAATAAAAGAAATTTTATTTGATTTGATGTTTTCCTTCACCGTTTGAGACAATTTTAATTTCTTAAAATGCACACAACTGAAAATTTGGAGGTGCATGCCCCGGACCGGATTCGAACCCACACTATAATAATTGTTTTACAAAATATAAGTCTCATTTAAGTTTGAGTAGTTTCAGCGTGATGCCCGATCAAGATCAAGAAAAAATAGGGACAGACAGACAAAAATGTATTTCAGGATTCAGTATAATGTTCTCCAAAAATTGAATTCAAAATATCAACCAGTTCTGTACATTGAGTATAAAATTGAATTAATTGTTACAGTTTTATTATATGTCACGTGTGTCACGTGGTGTCACGCTGCTACCCGGTGGTGGCCCTCGTCTTGAAAATTCCAAACCCGGACTTCTAATAAAACCCCGCCCGGACGCTCCCCGGACGCCCTATAAACCGGACCAATCCGTGAAAACCCGGACGGATGGCAACCCTATCTTTAGTTGACTGGATCGGGTTAGAATCTTTGAACTTTTTAATTCATTGAAATTGCATTGCATTTTGATGATTCATGCTGACGCTTACATTTTATTGGTCCAAGTACAGTAAGTACGGTAGTAAGGTAGGCAAATAATTATGGTCACTTAGTAAATTTGTATTAGAATGGCTTTATTTATTTATTTTTAAGAAAAATCAATATTTCCTTTACGTTACACCCAATTACAGATTTTCCATAGTTAGAACAATTATAAAAAAGCACAATATGAAAATACATTTAAGAAAAGAAAATAATAAAAAAGAGAAAAGAAAATTACATTAAAACGTGCCGAAATGACACGTTAAATTGTAATCAGTATTTTCAGTTCACAATTTATCGGCAGATTATAATATCACGAGTGAGATTATAAACTAACGTATTTTACAATCTAACGGTGACATTATACATTGATATACAATGTAAGTAAACGCAAAATTTTGCATGTGTGCGCTCAGTGGAGTAGCTAAATTCGGATCACTCTTTGAGGTAATCTTGTAGGCACTCGTATCTATATTTATAGCACAGAAAACGTGTATACTTCTACTTGTATTCGTCGTCATCAACCCATATTCGGCTCACTGCTGAGCTCGAGTCTCCTCTCAGAATGAGAGGGGTTAGGCCAATAGTCCACCACGCTGGCCAAATGCGGATTGGCAGACTTTACACACGCAGAGAATTAAGATAATTCACTGGTATGCAGGTTTCCTCACGATGTTTTCCTTCGCCGATTGAGACACGTGATATTTAATTTCTTAAAAAAAAATGCACACAACTGAAAAGTTGGAGGTGCATGCCCCGGACCGGATTCTAACCCACACCCTCCGGAATCGGAGGCAGAGGTCATATCCACTGGGCTATCACGACTTGGCCTGGATATTTATTATTTACCATCAAACTGCAAACTGTGGGTAGTTTGCAATAGTTTGATGTTTAAAAGCACACTAGAAATTTATTACCTCCCACAAAAGTGCTACTGGAGTCATACCGACTTCATAAATAACGACCACGTCAACTGGGACTGTTGAAAGGTTAAAAGTGCGCAATTCGAGTTCAAATTGTGAACTTCAACGTAACTAAATTTGAAATTAAATTCAAAGATACCGAAGCTTTACATCTCAAGCACAGACGGGAATACCTGTAAAACTAGTGGATAAGTTTGTGGAAACAAAAGCAGTAGTACAACCCTGTATTACAGAATTGGACCGGGGAAGTTCTACCACCATGCTCAAGTCTCCTTTCAGAATGAGAGGGGTTGGGCCAATAGTCCACCACGCGGGCTCAATGCAATTGGCAGATTTCACACACGCAGAAAATTACGAAAATTCTCTGGTATGCAGGTTTTCTCACGATGTTTTCCTTCACCGTTTGAGACACGTGATATTTAATTTCTTTAAAAACGCACACAACTGAAAAGTTAGAGGTGCATGCCCCGGACTGGATTCGCCCACACCCTCCGGAATCGGAGCCTCTGCCTCATATCCACTGGGGTATCACGACTCTCACGACTATCTCAAAAAACACTATAAGTGTGAATAAGTAATAACTACCAAATACCTACTTACATGTGGTCATTGAGTGGAAATAGAAAGGCTACCTACCTATGCTTTCGAAAAGCCCAACTGGTAGACTTAAGCCTATTTACAGTTGCTTCCTGCTGCTAGGTAGGTACTAACTAACTGAAAACAAACGAATGTAACAGGCTAACAAGGTTGGTAAACAAAGATTGTTGTTAAGTGTAGGTTAGTAGGTAAATCGATTTTAACTTGCTCCGTGTGTAGGTACCTACCTAGTAGTAGAGGAGCCGAAGAGGGGATTTTTGCAGTTACTCGAGCGCGTCAGATGAACACAAGGGACTGTATCTTGCATGTCGTTCAGTACCTCCAAGTATGGGCCCTTAATATTGGTAGGTACTGTGATGACTATTGAATAAACGATAAAGTCGTTTTAGGTACGTTTAGGGCAACCAAAAAAACTAACTTCAGAATTACTCAAGCACGTCAGATTAAGGGCTTGTACACAAAACTGCGATGCGACGTCGCATCGCAAAAATCTGCGAGCTCCCTCTACGCATCGCAAGAACTTGCGAATTGATTCGCATCGCGCATTCCTGCGATGTTGCGTCACACTTGTTGACGCCATTTTTAGTTCGCTCTGGGACAGCGTGTGGGCAAGACGTGTACTTTAAAAATGACAGAATACGACGTTGATTTTTTAATATCACTGATCGAGGAGCGCCCTGTTCTTTGGGATACTAGTAATGAAGATTATAAAAACAAATTCATTAAACAAGATGCTTGGAAGGACGTGTGTAAAAGTTTATTTCCAAATTTCGAGGAAAAAGAAAACAATGAAAAAACTAAACTTGGTAAGTACACAAATACATTTATTAAGTAAAACTTCTTTTTACTTTTTACTAAAACTACCTACAAATCAAACATTCTATTCATATAAGCACAAAAAATATTCTTTAAATTGTTTACAAATGTTTAGGCGTCGACAGCGAGCTACTTTAATGTTTTACGATGTGATCCTTTTGTACCTGTTGTATTGACTTATTACCTAGAACGCGAGCAACAATGCAAGCCGCATTGTATATTCTTAAATTAGTTTTAGTTGCCAGCTTAATGCTCCAACTTCACTAGTAAAGTAATCCGAATATTCGTTTCTAATTATATTTGCACTTACCACCTGACTACCTACATTCAACCCTTGTTGAAGTGGTTGTAGTTCGGAATTATCTATGATCATTTCAATAGGGGTGTCTAATTCATCACGGTTAATTACAAAGTTATGTAGTATGCAACAAGCCTTAACAATATCTATTGCAAAATCATATGAAACGTTAATGGGCCGGTGAAATATTCGCCACTTATTGGCCAGTATGCCGAAAGTACACTCGACATATCTTCTTGCCCTACTCAAACGGTAGTTGAATACTCTTTGTTTAACAGACAAATGCTTGCCAGAATAAGGACGCATGACATTATTCGAAATAGAAAAAGCTTCGTCTCCGACAAAAACAAAAGGAACCGGTTCTTGAAAGCCCGGTAACGGCCTTGATGTTGGTGTAGGCAAATCACCTCTCATCAGTAAGTCGTACAGTTTCGTGTTGTGGAAAATAGTGGAGTCACTTTCCTTTCCATATGCGCCTATGTCCACATAGATGAATCTGTATTTCGAGTCCACAATAGCCAACAAAACTATTGAATTGTAGCCCTTGTAATTAAAAAAAAGTGATCCACTTTTTGGGGGACTACGAACACGAATATGTTTCCCATCAACGGCTCCAATACAGTTAGGGAAGTTGGCTTTCTTGTTAAAGTCCGCAGCTATTTCTTCAAACAGCTGTTGTGTTATTTTTGGTATGTTTGCATTTAAACAAAATTTCCATATTGCATTACAAACTACTCGTATTATCTTAGCAACTGTACTTATTCCTCGATAATAATCTAAATGTATATTTCTGATTTCATTTCCGGTCGCTAGGAATCTGTAACATAAATAGAAAAAAAAGTTAATTTATATAACATACTTGAAAAGTAAAGAACACTAACCTAAAACGACATAAACATACATAAATTATTTTAATTTATTTAATTGGTAGACAACGCTTCTAGCGTTAAGTTCGCCTATTCTGTACAATTGGTATTTGATGAATAATAAAGATTAATAAATAAATGAATAAATTAAATATTGTCTATTTTTTTTTTTTCAGGAAATTCAGTAATACAAAGATGGAGGGGGATTAAGGATACCTTTAATAAATATGAAAAGAAACTCAAAGATGCAAGTAGGTCAGGGTCTGCATCCAAAAATATAAAAGAATACCATCTGTACAAACAATTACAATTTCTTAAGAAAAATTTGCAAAATGAGACCACTACTAGTATAAATGATTCAGAAAATGAGCAGGATAATCAAGAAGGTACATCTAAAACACGTTACCAAAGGCAGCCACCAAAACGAAAGATGGTTAATAATTTTGAAGATGATATTGTAAAGATTTTAAAGGAACCTGAGAATAGACACATATCTTTTTTTAAAGGTATTCTACCATCACTTGAAAGATTAGATGACAATAAAACTCTAATCTTTCAGAGCAGAGTTCTTCAAATTTTAACAGAATTGCATCAACCTCATGGCTACTACTATCCGAATAGCAACTACCAGGGTGGCTATCAAACTCAACATTTTGCGACATCTCAACAAACGCCACTGATACGTCCACAGTCATCTAACATACCAGATCAAATTGATTCACCCAGTAATGATTTTTCTAACTCAAGCATATTAAGCACACTTTCAACTGAAGAAGACTTTGATTTTTCGTAAATTTTATGAATTGTAATATTTTAAAAACTCTTTTCTCAATAAAAACTAATGTAAACAATTATTGTTTTACTTTACTTACCGGATAGTGAGGCCAATCATTTCCAGAGGCATAACAGGAATTCTCCCCTTGTACGATTGTTTCTGAAGATATGGTGATAATAAACTTAAAAGCTCTTCGAATGAAAATATGCTCATTCTAAAATACTCGAAAAATTTTTTTTCGTCGGTTTTCAAAGCTTTATATTTTAGAAGAAAATAGTTTCCAACGGGATTCATAATAGTAATAAATGGATGAACCCAAAATCTTCTTTGTTTCTTTTTCCTGTATCTCCTAAGCAATAATAAAAGTGCACACTTCTTTTTACGATCCATGTCACGACCTGTTTTCAATTTAAAATACGTTTAGTACGGTTAACGGTCGTCGAAGAAATGGTCGCCCTGAGAGACGCCTTGCCGCACGAAATCGCATCGCAGCAATTCGTGTCGTAATTTTTTGCGTTGCGAATTCGCATCGCGTCGCATCGCAGTTTTGTGTACAAGCCCTAAGATAAGCTTAGTTGATAGATAAAAGGTGTGCATTTTGATAGATAAAACGTGTGAAAATCGTTATTTTAATTTTAACACAAAATTACTGAACCGATTTTTATGAAAACTTAATGCTACACAGACACACTAGAAACAGAAAAATATATCTTTTTAACAAAAAAAATTAATTACATTGTAATCTTTGAATTTAACCGACAATAAAATCACAAAAATAAACTAATAAAAAGCGAAAAATAACATCGTAAGTCAACGCCATCTATTAGTAGTATAAGATAATACGTCGATAAATTGACAATCAATGGTCATTATTGAAAAGGTTAAAAGAATTACAACTAGATGGCGTTTAATTATAAACGGAAAATATTCGTAATGGTAGGAGCACTGCTGCCAATTTAGCGACTTTTAGTCGCGACTTTTGCTTCTTAGCAACTAAGATAAAGTTTTGACGACAAAAATTGTTTAGCGATATATCTGGCAATTTTTGGAGAACAAATTTAAAGAGACCTAGCTTTAGATATTTCAAAAAATATATTAATATTCAAGTTTTTTTTATGATAGGTATTTTGGCAAACTGTGACTAAAACAACAACTTTAAGTGATTGTTACAATAATGATGATATAATTATTTAATAGGTAGATGTTCTATATAATTAATTAATTAATAAATAATAATAATTAATAATTAATTAATTAATAATAATTGCACTTTATTTTTATAATCTAATTATTTATCATTTTTACACGTATCCTAATATTTCACACCGCCTTCTGTCTCCACACATACAGAAGGCGGTGTGAAATATTAGGATACGTGTAAAAATGCACGTAGGTACATTTTTACACGTATTTAGGTAGGTAGTTACTTAATTTTTATAATCTAATTATTTATCATTTTTACACGAATCCTAATAAGAAATCGTTTTTGATTTGGCACTTAGGCCCTTCCATTCCAGATCGCGACTTCTCCGTGTTGCGCGGGGAGCCCCTCGTTCTAATACCTAAACATTCATTATTCAGCTCGCCTTAATGGCTATAGTTACACTATACCTAATATCAAAGTAAACCAGTATATTGTGACTATCATCTGATTAACTCGCATTTTCCCGTTAAATTAATTAATTACTCAACAGCATTTACCTTGTTAGGGAAAAGCTCGGGAATTTTCGTTGGAAATTTGGATTACCTAAATGTATTATGTGGGACCCAAAATAATAGCTAGCTGTACAACGTAATCTACTTACCTGCAAATTATACCTGCGCAGGATGTTCTGAAATAAAATATTATAAACCTACCAATTACATAATTAAGGGTGCCTTTACAAGCGCTAGGCGAGGAACTATAAAATCATAACCCATTAGAGCCACCTATCACTCGCCTCGCTTATTACAGGTGTTCTTCAAACGAACTTCTAAAGACATACGCTCACTACATCAACTTTGGAAAACCGGATCACTTCGCTCACACGAAAAAAGAAGTACCCGATTGCCGGGTGAATCGAATGGGTTATGAATGACATTTTAATCTAATGTCAGCCACTGACGATCAAGAAATCTCACATGCCTGCAGCGTGATATCATCATACATGACATCATGCCGTTCGCGACCAACACACGATTACTCTTCTAAAACAAGATCCCCAAGACTGTGATGGACCTGCCAATGCATAGCTTTAAGCAATGCGTCAAAAAACACTTACATAGTCGAGGTTACAACACCATTGATGAGTTCCCCAATGATAAAGATGCTTGGAGGTCATTGGATCAGCTTCCACCTTCACACAGGAAGTAAAACTATAAGAAATTGTAATGTTGTCATCAATTGTAAATTATAATATGTATGATTTTTTTTAAAAGAGCAACTGTTGAGTTTCTTGCCTGTTTCTTCTCAGCAGAACCTGCCTTCTGAAGCGGCGTAGAATTTTTACAAATAGTCAACTGACTATCAAAAGTGCTTGTAAACTGAGCCTACTTGAAATAAATGAATTTTGAATTTTTTTAATTTTTTTAATCAGTTTGTCAAGCCGTTAGCGCTGCAGAGATATGGGCTTATCGGATGGTGAGTGACTAGCATTAAAGGCCCACAAGCAGGCGCTCTGCTTCAATCGCAAACGACGATGCAGTCTATGGTGGAACGCGCTTGCCAAGAAGATGCCTTTTCACCTTGAAAATGATAAACTTAAATGAGCTAAGAACATCTCATTAATATTTCTAGGCACAACTGTCTCCCCTTGAACTTTTTCAGACTTGTAGTTCAGTAATTGAATTTACTGTCTAGCCTAATTTATCTTGACTTCGTTTAGACTTACGGTAATAGGATTAGATGTTTTATTCAACGACAAGATACAGTGCTGAAAGAACGAATCAAGTGTCTTTTGTTTTGATATAAGTATTTAATTCTTTTTTTGAATTTTTGAAAAAAAATTACCTGATGGTAAGTGATGATGCAATCTAAGATGGAAGCGGGGTAACTTGTTAGGAGGAGGATGAAAATCTACACCCCTTTCGGTTTCTACACGACATCGTACCGGAACGCTAAATCGCTTGGCGGGGTCTTTGTCGGTAGGGTGGTAACTAGCCACGGCCAAAGCCTCCCACCAGCCAGACCTAGACCAATTAAGAAACCTCAATCGACCCAGCTGGGGATCGAACTCAGGACCTCCGTCTTGTAAATCCACCGCGCACACCACTGCGCCACGGAGGCCGTCGAAACCTACCTTCTGAATGAATCTACCTCCTAAACCCTAGGATAGGGCACCACGACCAGTCCTGGCTTAACCTATAAGCTATTTAAGCCATCCCGTTTAGAGGGACAGACGACCGAGAATAAAATAAGCAGTCAAAGAAGTTATTTCAAAATGCATTTTAAATTGACGAAACAACATTGGAGCAGCGTGGCTAAGCTCAATAACCCCTCTAGCAATAACCTGCTAACAAGTTTATGAATAAGGATGAGATTTTGTTAAACTTCTCCATTTGTTGTTTGTGGACATTATATTCTGAAAACAAAGATTCAAATAGATATTTAGTTAAATTGAAAACAAAATAACCTGAAAATGACGTTTTAAAACTAGTAATATCCATATTTAAAAAAAATCTAACAACTTTTTCCTGTGAAATGTAATGAATCATATTATAAATGCTTACTTTTCAATATATCATTAACAAAAAAGTGAAGATATCCTTTACTTTTTGAAATATTAAAGAAAGTCCTACATCACGCTAACGAAATGTTTAAGCGCTTGAGGTATATATAGGGACGAATGAGTCATACTTGTGGGGAGACCGTCTCTACATAGTAAGCCGGTTAGCGGCTTGCCGGTCTAAACAGCCGCCCGTTCAGACGACTGTTGAATTTGAACAGTATATTTAAAGTGAAACGCAATCATATGTAAACGCAGAATCAAGAACGGTTAGTAGGGGCTGAGAATAGTCCTGAACGCCAACCCCCACTACTGTAGAGAATTTGTCTTCCCTTTTGTTGAATTTCTCTTCCCTTTATGTTTTTGAATACATACTAAAATCATTAATACAAAAGTTAGATTGTCTGTATATTACCTTTTCACGGCTAAAACAATAAACCGATTCTGACGAAATTTAGTATAGATATATTGAACCTCGGAGCAGAACATAGCCTACTTGTTATCTCAGAAAATCCATGGTTCCCTTGGGTTTTTTAATATACAGATTTTACGTGAACGGAGACGTGGGCGTTCCCTAGTTAATTTTATTTGACTAACCGACGCCCTGTGGTTTTAACAGCGCGTAGTTCCTGTTCCCGTGAGAATGAGGCAGCCCCACGCCCAGCCCAGCCCTATTGAAAAATTGTGAATTTTTCAAAATGTAATACACTGCGCCTAACTTAAATGTGTGGCAAGTTTTCATTATAACGTAATTGCTATTTTCGCTATCATCATGTTGTATACACCGGCGTAGTTCCCGTTCCTGTCAGAATACGGGGATAATATATAGCCTATGACACTCACAAATAACGTGGTTTTCTAGTGTCAAAGTATTTTGCTAAATTGGTTCAGTATTTCCAGAGATTATCAAAGATTACCTTAAAATATTAGAATAAATAAGTTGTATTTGCTTTATTTGCATTCAGTCACAGAATACTTATGTTTAAGTATTCAGTTCTCTTTATTGATGTTCTCTCATAATAGCAGTGGTATATTCTATGTATTAACTACTATATGATTGATCTTATTTCATGGTATGCGTCCACATATCCACGGAGGCATCGCACCAAACGGATCGTAGAATTCTTTGCATAGAAAGTCATACAAGTCCACTGTTCCGCATCGTACAGATCGAACTAATCTACCGTAAAATTAATTAAAAATCCGTTTGATGCAATGTTCCCGATATGTACGATGTGGATATGTGGACGCCTACCATAGAAGATAATTATGGCAAAAATTTAATTATTTTTTTATGATGTTCTTAATATAATATGATACTCTGGTAAAATCAAGATATGTACCTACAGGAAGTGGCGTCGGAAATCAGTAAGAAGTGGTATTATTCTACAAATAAAAGAAGTGTACCTATTTCAAAACGTTTCCAATTTTGAAACGTGTTTTCTGTTAATAACTAGTAAGTAGATAATAATTTCCTTTCATTTGAAATAGGCAAGCTGTTGAAATAAAAAGACGACCAAGTGCGAGTCGGACTCGCATAGCAAGGGTTCGTAAAAATCACTCTCCCCGAAATATATTGTCTGACAGACAGACGGACAACAAGATGATCCTATTCATACGCACGAAAGTTTTTTAACGGACCTTAAAAAAGCGTTCAAATATAGTATAAAATTAAATGAAGGTCTATTTTCAACGCCCAAAATCGAAAAAACGCGTCGTTTTTTAAAAACGCTGTCTTATTAACATATACTTGAAAAAGCATTTGTTGTATTTGAACGCTTTTTCAACGTCCGTTAAAAAGCTCTCGAGCGAATGAGGGCTACTAAGGATTCCGTATTTTAGTACGAAACCCTGAAAGAAATATTCATAGATCGTATATCATATTAAAAACGTGCAATTGACAATAAAATTTCTGCTATTATTGAAAGCGAAAACTTGAAAGCCTCGCCGCACGTGCCAATCCCGTTGAGTTTCCGGAGCGATTCTTTACATTTTATAAGAGGGCAACACTTAAAACTACATAAAAGTATTTCCGAAACTTTACTTGACTGTAACCTGTATTTGACCATTCAAAAGACACGATGTACACTTTGTTGACAATTGACTTAAGGGCTAAGTTAAACCAGAAAGGCAAAGACAAACATTATGTTTGTTTTCGTTATTAGTACCTAGTGATGTAGTAGATTCAGTGGCGTAATTCTTTACAGTGGTCATGGCTGGCTCATGGCTCAAAGGCCTTAAAGAACCCATGAGCCCATGTTCAGATAAAAAAGTAGTAAAATACGTGACAATTTAAGTAAAGTAAGTACTGATTGAACTATTGGTCTTAATAAAAACACAAAGTATAATCTTAGTTATTGTCCACAGCATAACAACGGAAGTTAAGACCCAGGAATGTATACATTAAGTTAAAACTAGTTACCTAAATAATAACGAATAAAATTCCATCTAATGTATGGAAATACATAGACGTAAAACACTATCTTACGAAATCTTTCGGAACTGTCGCCATTCGCCAGTAATTTAGTTGTTTGTTTTCCCTCCTTTAATGTAATAAGACGCGTGGCTGGCGCAAGTTACTGTGCTCAGTGACTGAGACGCAGTAAATCAACTTGTATACATAGTAAAATAAGTACTGATTTAACTACCTATTGGCCTTAACAAAAACACAAAAAGTTTATTCTTAGTTAATGTCCACCGCATAACAATGGAAGTAAAGACCTAGGAATTTATGCATTATGTATCTAATTTAAAACTAGTTACCTCAATACTAACGAATAAAATTCCATCTAATGTATGGAAACCCAAAAATGTAAAAAACTATCTTACGAAATCTTTCGGAACTGTCGCCATTGGCCAGTAATTTAGTTGTTTGTTTTCCCTCTTTTAATGTAATAAGACGCGTGCCCGGCGCAAGTTACTGTGCTCAGTGACTGAGACGCAGTAAATCAACTTGTATACATAGTAAAATAAGTACTGATTTAACTACCTATTGGCCTTAATAAAAACACAAAAGAAAAGTTTATTCTTAGTTAATGTCCACCGCATAACAATGGAAGTGAAGACCTAGGAATTTATGCATTAGGTATCTAAGTTAAAACTAGTTACCTCAATAATAGCGAATAAAATTCCAGCTAATGTATGGAAACACAAAGATGTAAAACACTATCTTACGAAATCTTTCGGAACTGTTGCCATTCGCCAGTAATTTAGTTGTTTGTTTTCCCTCCTTTAATATAATAAGACGCGTGGCTGGCGCAAGTTACTGTGCTCAGTGACTGACACGCAGTAAATCAACTTATTGCCGGTATATAAATAGTGTGGGAGGGTTAACGAATAAAAAGGTAAATCAAATCAAATTAGAATTAAAAAAATTAATGTTTTCTAGTAGTCTTATGGTGCTGATAGACTTGAGCATTCAGTTGTAAAGAGCATTTCGTGTTTTTCTGTGATGTTTTTTTTCTCTACAAGTTAGCCCTTGACTACAATCTCACCTGATGGTAAGTGATGATGCAATCTAAGATGGAAGCGGGCTAACTTGTTAAGAGTAGGATGGAATCCAGACTCCTTTCGGTTTCTACACGACATCGTACCGAAACGCTAAATCGCTTGGCGGTACGTCTTTGTCGGTAGGGTGGTACTAACTAGCCACGGCCGAAGCCTCCCACCAGCCAGACCTGAATCAATCAACAAAACCTCAATCGGCCCAGCCGGGGATCGAACCCAGGACCTCCGTCTTGTACCACGCATACCACGGAGGCCGTCAACATTCACATTACATCACAGACAATACGAGAACATTTTAGCGAGCATTTTATCGAGCACTAGCTGACGCCCCGCAGTTTCACCCCCGTGGTTCCCGTTCCCGTAGGAATATGAGGATAATATATAGCCTATAGCCTTCCTCGATAAATGGGCTATCTAACACTGAAAGAATTTTTCAAATCGGACCAGGAGTTCCTGAGATTAGCGTGTTCAAACAAACAAACAAACTCTTCAGCTTTATAATATTAGTATAGATTCCAGCGAGCAGATTTGCATGATCAAATCGAGTGTTCGCTAGAATTCTCAAGATGTTCGTAGCAATATTTGGCTCTTTGCTTGGCTCGCCTCGATCCTGGTTCGCGTCAAAGAGGCGGGTTGCGGGGGGAGCTGAAACGTCCCCATCACTCAGACCAATTATTGTATAGGACCTGTCTCGCTAGACGTTACTTTTCTGTCAAAGTATATGATCAACGATCTAATGCGATTATAAAAACTGTCTCTATGGAATCGATGTTAAATAGTTGTAATCGTGTTCGTCGGTTAAAGAGCTCCGTAAAAATACCTTTTTGTGTAATTGAATTGTGTAAATAACGGGCAAAAACATCTAGTTTCGTATAAGATATATACAAAATCTAAGCTCGTTTTCCTCTGAAAATGATAGACAATTTTGTTCGTGACTATGAGAGCGATACAGGTCCTTCTATAATTGGTCTGAGCCCCATCAAGACACGTCAGATAAATGTGCGCGGCAGTGCTGAGCTGTCTTCAAGAGCTGCGGCTGTATTGATTCAAAACATTGTCCTGATGCGTCAGAACACGTCATGTTAATGTAAACACTTGTCATAACGTCATGACACGACACGTGGCGTCACGTCAGTCACATATAAATCCGCCATAAGTTGACGCGTGCCGGACGCAAGTTATTGGGCGCACCAACTGTGACGCGATACCTCAATATGAATAGCAGGGGTGCTTCCACCGAGACTGTAGTATTTTTTTTTTATAGAATACATATTTTTTCAAGTTACCGTTTCCTGTTGCTTTAATTGCTTTGCCAACAAGTTTAATAAGTATAAGTTTATCAACACAGCGGGGACAAACTATAAAAAACATCCAAATAGTTGCCTTGCTTTCTAATGGTAAAAGAATTTTTTAAATTATGCCTATATCCAGCAGTAGACGTCCTACTGCTGGATATAGGCATCATTAACAACCCATATGCTCACTGAGGCTCAGGCTCACTGCTGAGCTCGAGTCTTCTCTCAGAATGAGAGGGGTTAGGCAAATAGTCCACCACGCTGGCCCAATGCTGATTGGCAGACTTCACACACGCAGAAAATTAAAAAAATTGTCTGGTATGCAGGTTTCCTCACAATGTTTTCCTTCACTGTTCGAGACACGTGATATTTAATGCCACTGGGCTATCACGGCTCTCTTGTGGAATAATAAAACGTCAAATTAACAGTTTACTCTTATTGCCTAGTGTAGCCATCCAACTCAGCCAATTTTGAACCGATTTCCAAAAAGGAGAAGTTTCTATGTTCGACTGTATACGTATGGTTTTGAGTACAATTTGAGAAACGTTTGGTTGAAGGTTGAGGTTTGAAGTCAAATCGTCAAAACCGCATACAACCTTTCATTCAAAAAAATATGAAAATTGGTTGGTTAGATCAGACGGACGGTCTAAATTAATTTATAGATATGCAATCATTGTATGGAATGGAAATATTGAAACGGATTTTTTGTATTTCGTTTTCATATAAAATCAACGCCTACGCCACAACAATAGCAATTTTTCGGATTGGCCAAATTTATTCATTCGTTTGCGTCCCGCGAGCAAAGCAAAGCAAACAACCCAATAAAAGTATATTGTATATGAATAAGTGTTGGTGGAACGGGCCTGACAAAACATCAATCAAGTTCCCGTCCAAAAAAATAAACTAAAGTTTTCAACACATAAAGTAAACTTAACTTTTCAACGCAATTTGTGAGATTCTTTGACTAACTGAGTCACTTACAGTGGAATTCATAGACGTTGTAGGGGCTCCCCCAGGGGATCATTTACCCGCTGAGTGTCAAATTCTCAAACAAATAGAGGTTAAATTCGGCACTCAGCGGCTGAATGAACCCCTGGGGAACCCCTACAACGGCGATGAATTCCACTGTTAGAATTACAACGAACTTAACTACTGTACGATTGTATAAGGGCCTCGAATTGAACGTTGTTGGTTTTTATATTCAAGTATAAGCAAGCGACTACTTCGATCTCATCTGATGTAGTCTGAGATTCCATCTTATGCAAAAACTCTTTTAGGTTAGGTAGGTACCTCGTTTTATTTAGACCCTCCTTCCTTGTTTAGAGTAAACAAAACAAATATAAATATTCAAAAAGCTCAAGCTTTTTCAACTTTTAACAATATTACAACAGCACTTCATTTTATTAATAAAATTTACATATAAATTGCATTTAAATTTAATTTCCATTTAGCGTTAACGCCTAACAATAGCAATTTACTTGTGACTGTTTTAATTTATCCAATTGTTTGCGGTTCCCGTGTTTAGCCTCAACGCCAACCACAACAATGTATTTCGACGCAAAAATTTCCCAAATCAAGGGTAAAATAAAAGGACTCACAGTAGAATACAATCTGAATTAATTACACAGTTGCCTAAATACGCCTTTGAAAATTCTTAACTCATTTTATCATTGGTTCTACTTATTCCATGTTGTTCTGTGATTGGCTTAAACAGCTTCAGGTTGTCGGCTGTGTTCGTGTCGTTACCCAATCTGTGGTTCCAACTGAAAATCAGAGCTACGTGTCCAAATTCAAATGGACATGTAGCATTATTCTGAGCTGGAGCCATTTTCTGGGTTATGCCACACATCGCAGGGTATTCCTGGATGTCATGGTGTACTGGAGATATTGCGATGTGTGGCATAATTTCGAACTAAACGCATTTTTCTTTCTTTCTTTCTTTCATCAGATCATGAGCTCCTGGTTTGGATAGACATATGGAAATATAAGGTTATGTACACGTATAAAATAAGTTAAAATTGAAAATGATGAAACCCTGACATTTATGAACAACTTGCCACTTTCATGACAGAAATTTTTTCGCGTGGAATTTAGTTTTTCACAAATCCCTCGGGAACTTTGGATTTTTCCGGGATAAAAAGTAGCCTATGTGTTAATCCATGCTATAATATATCTCGATACCAAATTTCAGCTAATACGGTTAAGTAGTCGAGGCGGGAAAGAGTAACAAACATTCATATAATTAAAATCATCAGTTTTCGCAAATCTCGGCAAACCATGGATTTTTCGGAATAAAAAGTAGCCTATGTGTTAATCCAGAGTAAAATCCATTTCCATTCCAAATTTAAGCCATATCGCTTCAGTAGTAGCGGCGTTTAAGAGTAACAAACATTCAAACATCCATACAAACTTTCGCGTTTATAATATTAGTAGGAAGTAGGATAGTAGGATAGGACTGTTCACTTACACCGTGACTATAAAAAAAATCCTACTGAGAAAAAAATTGCACGTTTCGATAGTCCTTGTATAGTATAATTGTAACCTGATCTCCGCCCAGTAACAAGGGTAGGTATGTAGGTAATGTTTGCAATAGATGTTTGATCAAGGGGCGCAGCACGATTCTGTTACCAAAAAAATATTTGCACTGTTTTTGCTAACATCAATAAATTCAACACTCAGAATGAGCACCATCGTTGTCTATTGAAATAGCGTTGTAGGTACTTGTTAGTGGTGAATGAATGTGTTTCTACGGTAACCTCGAGTTACAGAGCATTATTGTTATTTATATAAACTACTAGCGGACGCCCGCGACTTCGTCCGCATGGAAATCAATGTAAACTTTCAAGCCCTATTTCACCACTTTAGGGGTTGAATTTCAAAAATTTTTGAATTACATTATATTTCGTATTTTTTTAATGATTTATGAACAAATTTTTAAAACTTTCCATACAAACTTTCAACCCCTATTTCACCCCTTTCTTATTTTATTTTCGGAATTTAAAGTATCCTATAACCTTTTCCGTATTATGGTCTTAAACCGTGCCAAATTTCATTTGAATTCATTCAGTAGTTTCAGCGTGATGCCCGAATAACAAAAATACACGGACAGACAGACAAAAAATCGAAAAAAAATATTTTTAGCATAAGTATTGATTATTTTATGCCCCCCAACAAAATTTTTCAAAATATCTTCAATGGACAGAATTCGTATTAAAAGTATAGATTCTAGATGGCGCTGGCGTCCGATTTATGCCACGGTAACGTTTGATGTTACAAATGGTATAAGTAAAATCTCAAATTGCGAATAAATGTATAGAATTCGACCAGTTTTATTATAAGTATAGATATAGATTTTGAAATTAATAATAGCCGTGATAGCCCAGTGGATCTGACTCTGCCTTCGATTCCGGAGGGTATGGGTTCGAATCCGATCCGGGGCATACCAACCACCTCCAACTTTTCAGTTGTGTGCATTTTAAGAAATTAAATATCACGTGTCCCCAACGGTGAAGGAAAAACATCGTGAGGCATACCAGAGAATTTTCTTAATTCTCTGCGTGTGTGAAGTCTGCCAATCCGCATTGGGCGAGCGTGGTGAACTGTTGGCCTTTTTTATAATCATCATCATCATCATTATCAACCCATATTCGGCTCACTGGTGAGCTCGAGTCTCCTCTCAGAATGAGAAGGGTTAGGCCAATAGTAGTTTTTTTTATAATAAGTTATAATAATTAGTGGCAATTCAAGAACCGAATACACACATACTTTACAGCGGCGTACATTCCATAAAAGCAAAAATGCACTGCTTACCCTGAGGACCTGCATGAAAGAATTTTACATTTTGTATAATTTGTATGTATAGTGCCTACCCTAGTTGAAATCCCTGTGCACGCCACTGATAGTTAACACTTACCTACAGAAACACTAACAATGCCACAAACACGAATACGGCACGGTGTTTAGCATGTTAAACAATATCACTAATTTAGGGTATTGAGAGTAATCTAAAACATGTAAGGTCTGTTAATGAAATCACATTGGAGGTACATCAATATTATTTATTTAAACCATTATGATCATGAAATCAGTTAATTAAGTTACACACATACTCGCATGATAACATGTTCATACAATGTATTATCACATAATAAGATTTAAGAACAGACAAGGATGTTTAAGAGTCATCATGAAACCGTAATACAAAATCATATGAAAATATTGCACAAAGACATTAGTATAACCTCTCCTAATAGTTAATTGTTTTTTAGACAATAATATATAATTGTAATACAATACCAAATCCGTATACTTGTAACTGTTTGTCACGTTAATTATTAGTGACACTTTTACTTTTAACAGAATGAGACCGCTAGCACTCTCACTATTGATTAACCCAAAAGTCTGTTACACCACCTTTTATAAGTCAACAATTGAGGGGGTAGGAAAAATGGTGCGAGGCGCCATTTTTCTACAGTAATCCCAACTGTTTCATGTAATAAGCCGCGAACGGTTCAAGGTTGCCAACTACGCAACGCTACGTTGTCCACAGATAACGCGCGATTTTCATAGACGACAACATCCGGCCCTCCTGTTAACGCGTTCGTCCCGAATCGCGTGCTTGTCTGGTGTAATTGCTGAGAACAAAGGAACTAATTAAGCTATATCCCAATAATTTTAAAGTTATTATTCTGAATGTATACATTTGAATTCAGAATAACAGTTACACATTTACTCAACTAGAACACAAGATATTACAGTGCGCAGATGTTTACGTTGACAACTCGAGCGTGTAAAACCCCCTATCTAAGGTCGTGTATGACTCGTTTAACAATGAGTGTGTATGGACCTGTTAAAGTAGGGTTGTGTATGGCTCATTTTACCATTGTATACAGCGTTCACTGTTGATACCTGATACAATGTTGTAATACACTGTAAATTCTTATGTTTGAAGCAAATACATCAGACAAATTATTCAGACACATTAAACAATAGTAGTAATAATTAACACGAAAAAGAGTACAGTAGTAATTTAACAAATATTTTGATACTCACAAAATAAAGTAGTACCACTGACAACAGCCGGCTTATAAAATGTTGTTGTCCAAGCGTATCCAAGGTTTCATGTTTTCCACACAGGATATCCCATCATAAAGCTTGGAACTTCTTTCTGATCCTCTCATATCCTTTATTCGATATCTATCATGACCCAATATTTCGGTTATTTGAAATGGTCCTTTGTACTGAGCCATGAGCTTAGTACTTTGTCCGCTATTTGCACAACTGGGAACTTTAATCACTACAAGCTCACCGACTTTATAATTAGGTGCTTCCTTCCGTTTTGAATCAAAAGCCACCTTTTGTTTTTCTGCGCTTATTTTTATTTTAGAATCCACTTGTTTTCTTAATGCGGTTACGTCTACTGACTGTTCTTCGTTATTGCAATCAATATCGCTACTCATTCGTAACCGGTAACCAAAAAATACCTCGCTTGGTACTGCCGTTGTGGTTTTATTGATCGTACTGTTAATACCTTGTTGAATTTGATCGATATGTTGGTCCCATTTATTATTATCTGTATCTGCCCCCATGCTACGAAGGGCCTCTAAAATTGTTTTATTATAACGTTCTACCTGACCATTAGAGCGTGGTACCGCAGTTGCTATTACATGACGCCTAATTGCTCTATCATCGCAGTATTTTGTAAATAATTTTGAAGTAAAAGCACTCCCTGCATCACATATAATGCGTTTTGGATTGCCGAATATTTTAAATATTTTATCTAACTCATTAACAACCCTTTTGCTTCTTGTATCATTTGTAGCGGCTATGAATACAAACTTTGTAAACGAATCTACAATTACAAGTAAATAACATTTGTTTTGTGTTGATTTCACAAATGGTCCTAAATCGTCCAAATGCAAAGTGTGAAAAGGACGTGCGTATTTTGGTATTGGGTATAACTGACCTGGTTTTTTACCATGAAGATTTTTATAATAAATACAATTTAAACAGTTATTTATATATTTCTTTACTGTGGTTTTTAATCGCGGAAACCAATATAATGAGCGGATTCTTTCGACAGTTTTGTCAACAGCAAAATGTCCAACGTTATCATGATTTAGCCTAATAATTTGCCAAATGCACTTTTTCGGGACAAGCCATCGTCGGCCAAATTCCGTGCGCTTGTAAACTTTGTTACCCAAAAGTTCATATTTATCAAATATTTGTTTATGTTGTTCGGCCTCTCCTGATTTTAATATATCACGAATAGAACAAATGCTTTGATCTTGAAGTTGTACGGATAGTAACCAGTCACCCTCAGTGATAGTATTAACACAAAATGAGTCATCATCTATACCTAACTTTACGGGGTTTCTACTTAATGCATCCACATGTTGCATTTGCGAACCTGCCCTATGAACTACCTCAAATGAAAATTCTTGGGTACGCAAAACCCATCTACTAATACGAGGAATTATCTCTTTCTTTCTTAACGCATGTTTAACGGCATTACAATCTGTAATGATTTTAAAATTAGATCCCAGTAGATAATGTCTAAATTTTTCTAAACCCACCACAATAGCTAGTAACTCTAATTCAAATGAATGATAAGCTTTTTCTTCATGTGAAGTCTGACGACTATAAAAATGTATAGGCCTTTCACCACTTTCGGTAACTTGCATCAAAATACACCCTAATCCGTCTCGACTTGCGTCCGTATATAAATTTATAGGTAACTTTGGATCAAATATATTAAGAATAGCATTGTTGATTAGAGATTTTTTTAAATTTTCAACCGCTTGATTTTGTTCTGTATCCCAATACCAAGATGTCTCTTTTTTTAATAGATTCGTGAGAGGTTTACTAAGTAATGCACAATCTTTAATAAATTTTCTAAAATAATTAACAAGACCTAGAAATTGCCTTAACTCATGGATATTAGTTGGTGTTGGATAGTGTTTTACTGCATTAATCTTCTTTGGACTGGGCCTAATTCCCTCTTTCGAAATCTCATACCCTAGAAAACCTATGTTATTTTGAAAAAATGAGCACTTTTTTAAATTTAATGTTAACCCATGCTCAGAAAAAATTCTTAGTACTTCCTCTAGACATGAAATATTTTCGGGCAAATTATCTGTTGCAATAAGTAAATCATCCATGTAACATATGATTCTACCAAAACGATGATTCCCTAAAACTGTGTTCATCAGTCTTTGGAATACTGCAGGTCCATTAGCGAGACCAAAAGACATTCTTTTGAACTCATAGTGTCCGTCGCTCGTAACGAATGCTGATTTGTGGATATCTTGTTCTTTAATTGGAATATGATAATATCCACTTTTCAAATCAAGTGAAGTAAAATAACTACACCCACGTAATCTATCAATAAGATCTTCTATCATTGGCATAGGGTATTTTTCATTTACCGTAATTTTATTTAATTGGCGATAATCTATACATAATCTTTTTTCCCCTGAGGACTTGTTGACTAACAGTGCTGGACTTGCATAGGGCGAGTTACTGTGACGAATAATACCATTATTCAGTAAATCGTCTATAATTTCACGAGTAGTAAGCTTCTCTTGCTCTGACATGCGATACGGACGTTGATAAACGGGTTTGGTTGTGGTAAGGTTTATTTCTAACTCAATGGAAGAAGTTTTTCCTAATGTTGACAAGTCACTCGAAATGCAATTTGGATATTTGTTTAATAAATTATTTACTATAGTTTCATGTTCCGCACAAGCAATACGTAGATTAGGACAATTGATCGTTGATATTTGTAATGCGACATTATCAAATAGGAGGGTATCGCCAATACGACAATACATGATTGTTTTGTTTTCCGTAAAATTCCTACCAATTAGTAATTCGCATCCTGACAAGGAATTCATTACATATATTGTAATTTTTAGTTCCACTTTATCTATCTTGATTGTGCAATCAACGGCTTTGTTTACTTCAATTGTCAACGAATTTGTAAAGCCTGTTAAATGAACTGGTTTATCGAGATCACGTGCTAACAAACCTAGTTTATTAACTAAACTGGATACAATTAAAGAGCAATCGCTACCCATATCTATAAACGCCGTACAAGCTTTGTTATTTACAGTAACATTTTTAAAAAATTTTTGTTTTTCAGAAGAAATTAACTTTACTTCAACGTCCTTTTCAGTTTTATTTTTTTGTTTAGTTTTACAGGCTAATTCCAAATGTCCATTTCTTAAACAAAATAAGCATTTTACATTATCTTTAACGGTACAGAAATTCCGTCTGTGACCTACCTCCCCGCACCGGAAACACGTGGGTTGAAATCGATTATTATTATTACTATTTGATTGGCTACTTATAGAAGAGTGTTGAGAATAACTAGTTCCTGGCTTTATATCAAATTTAGGGTTTGAAAAAGATGTAAATTTCCTATTGATAATTTGTTGAGATGAAGACGCCAAATCTTGTTGGGTTTTACTATGCAAAAAAGAAGCTAAATCATCGCAATATCTGAAACTACCCGCTTCCGCCGCATTACATAACTGTGTGTCACCTATTGTACCAACAATTATAGAAATTATATCATTTTGTCTAAAAGCCAAATGTAAATTATCAATTTTGCTTTTTTGTTGGAAGTAAAACTCGTATAACGACTGACCGTCACTTGGTCTAGAATCTAACAATTGTTTAAGTAATAGAAAAACATTTCGTTTAACTTGGAAAGTGTCAGATAGTTTATTCCGCCAATCTTTCCATTTCCATGATGTCCATTTAGTTTCATTTTTTTGCAAAGAATCGTACCACGTTTTTGCTGTATTTCGTAACTTTTGTAAAGCCTGATATTTAACCATATCATCTGACCAACCAAAACTAGTCGCATTTGCGTGTATCACATTAAGCCACATATCAACATCATCTAACAACGGATCAAATTCAGGTATAACAGACGACAATAAAACATTCTGACTCACATTCAAGGAACGGCGGCGAGGTCGCTTACTTCTTCCGCGATCACTGTTGCTACTCGATGATGAAGATGAGCTCGATGATGAAGATGAACTGGGTGACCGCCTGCGAGTTCGCCTACGTTTTCTTTTTTCTCTTCGAGGCATTGTCGAGGGTCGTGGTTTCTTAGCACTTCTGATATTGAGAGTAATCTAAAACATGTAAGGTCTGTTAATGAAATCACATTGGAGGTACATCAATATTATTTATTTAAACCATTATGATCATGAAATCAGTTAATTAAGTTACACACATACTCGCATGATAACATGTTCATACAATGTATTATCACATAATAAGATTTAAGAACAGACAAGGATGTTTAAGAGTCATCATGAAACCGTAATACAAAATCATATGAAAATATTGCACAAAGACATTAGTATAACCTCTCCTAATAGTTAATTGTTTTTTAGACAATAATATATAATTGTAATACAATACCAAATCCGTATACTTGTAACTGTTTGTCACGTTAATTATTAGTGACACTTTTACTTTTAACAGAATGAGACCGCTAGCACTCTCACTATTGATTAACCCAAAAGTCTGTTACACCACCTTTTATAAGTCAACAATTGAGGGGGTAGGAAAAATGGTGCGAGGCGCCATTTTTCTACAGTAATCCCAACTGTTTCATGTAATAAGCCGCGAACGGTTCAAGGTTGCCAACTACGCAACGCTACGTTGTCCACAGATAACGCGCGATTTTCATAGACGACAACAAGGGTTATTTTTTCTCACAATCAAAACAAAGGTTGCTTTTTTATAATAACAAACTATTCTTTGATAGAAAATAAATTACTCTTTCAATAAAAGGCAGTGTGTGAATTTTTTTAGTCAATTCATTATTTTTTATTGTTTTATAACATCTTTTGGATTAATCTGTAATATCCGTTGAATTTGAATAAATGAAATTGGAATAAGTTGTAGTATTTTTAATGGGTTTATGTTCAGTTATAAATCTTGATGTTTCTTCACGAATTTTTTTAATTATCTTTGTTGGTAATTAAATTTAAAGAACGCAATATCACGTGTCTCAAACGGTGAAGGAAAAACATCGTGAGGAAACCTGCATATCAGAGAATTTTCTTAATTCTCTGCGTGTGTGAAGTCTGCCGATCCGCATTGGGCCAGCAGCGTGGTGGACTATTGGCCTAACCCCTCTCAATCTGAGATAAGGCTCGATCTCAGCGATCTCAGCAGTGAGCCGAATATGAGTTGATAATGATGAATTAATACAAGTTGTCAATATCAGTCACTTTTGAACACTTTTCATCGCGATTTTACGACTTCCGCTTTACAGACGTTACAAGTACAGTTTTGTTACAGTTACAAATGTGTTTTTTTTTTGTTTTTAAAAAGAATATTTGCCATATCTTTTTTTATTTCACGAGACAACGTCCGGCTGCACACTTGAAAAAGATGACGTCATGCTTCGTTCCATCGCTCTAGGGTTGTCAACTTTTTTTACAAGAAATAAAGTATATTCTGGTCTATTAAGATTATTAGACAGTATTTTAGAAAAACGAACATTTGCTTTTGACATTTCGTCAATAAACCGACTTTACAGACAAACGATATTTTTTAATATGACCAATATTCTCATTCCCCTCCAACTAGTCGGGAAAGACTGTATTAGGAGTGTGTAAGACAATAGACGAACTGGACGGGAATCAAACCAGCACCCCTCGGTGATAAGTCCGACCACTCTTACCGTTGAGCTATTTCGGTGCCAGGTAAAATAATTTACATATAGGTATCAGCTTTTTCGGCGAACGGTCACCAACAAAATGTCGCAATGCAAATCAGTTCATACAATAGAGGCGCCGGCGCATTGTTATGCCAAATGTATTCCTACGTTCTTACAATAATAAACGCGGGCCCTCCTAATTTGTAATTTGTTTATTATTATGACTTTTGCTCGGAACTGCTGTAAACATAGCTTTTTGGGTTCCGTAGACAACAAAAACTCTTATTAGCTGTGCCGTATATATCTGTCTAAAGAACTATAGTCTTAATTACTGTCCAACGTTTTTGACGACCTTCGTGTCGCAGTGGGATGTGCGGTGGATTTACACGACGGAAGTCCTGAGTTCGATCCACGGCTGGACCGATTGAGGTTTTGTTAATTGGTCCAGGTTTGGCTGGTAAGAGGCTTCGGCCGTGGCGAGTTACCGACTAAGACGTACCGCCAAGCGATTTGGCTTTCCAAACCGAAAGGGGTGTGGATTTTCATCCTCCCCTTAACAAGTTAGCCCGCTTACATCTTAGATTGAATCATCACTTACCATAAGGTGAGATTGTAGTCAAGGGCTAACTTGTTAAAGAATAACAAAAAGCTCACGCACGCAGCCCGCCAACCCGTATTGCAGCAGCGTGGTGGTCTTAAATTGAAACCTCACCTAACTTACTTCTTAACACCAAAACCTAATCCGGTCTTACCCTATAATAAGCAAGACCTGACCCTACGAAGGGAGGCCTAGCCCTCTCAAATTGGATAGTACTGACGATATTTGCTAAAAACTCTTTGGTAATCTAAATACAACATAGAGATCTTAATACAAGGTTGTCAAGCATTTTTAATTTTTTTATTCTTCACAAATTTGGCCTTGCCTACATTCATCTAAAATGGGTGAGAACTAATTTGTTAGGAAGAGGATGAAAATCCACACCCATTTCGGTTTCTACACGACATCTTACCGGAACGCTAAATTGCTTGGCGGTACGTCTTTGCCGGTGAGTAACTGCTACGGCCGAAGCCTCCCACCAGCCAGACCTGGACCAATTAAGAATCCAGGACCAGCCGGCAATCGAACCCAGGACCACCGTCTTGTAAATCCACCGCTCTTATAACAGCTCATACGATCCTTTACGAACCACATACCATCCTCTATCTTCCTACTCCAACCATCTCTCTAAAGTACTGGAATCATTGAGCTAGAGGGCGTACCACATCTTATGGATAACAAGGTGCGATAAGCCTTCAGACTTAGCGAGAAATTGGAAAGGCGCTCATAAATTAATAGCAACCGGGCCATACACACGGAAAGGGAAATTAACTTGCAGCAAAATTATAGACGATCATTATTTACTGCTCATTGTAAATATTCGCGAGTTCATAACTCATAATTTGGTCGCTTCCTTTAATATCGAATTACCTGTTTGATTAATCTAGTTCCCATGAAATACTGTTATGTGGTACCATTTTTATGACGACGCCCGTGTATTCGTTCGCGAGGAAATCAGTTACCTTATTTCTACACCAAAACTCATTAAAATAAGTTCATCAAATCACTTAATTACCTAGGAATTTATAATCATTTTATTTCATTTCATTGCATTAGCAGGCTATGTATACGGTCCCCTCGTTATAGGAGAGGGGATATGGAGCTAAATCCACCACGCTGGCCCAATGCGGATTGGCAGACTTCACACACACAGAGTCGAGTTTCCACTCGATGTTTTTCCTTCACCGTTTGAGACACGTGATATTTGATATCTTAAAATGCACATATCGGAAAAGTTGGAGGTGCATGCCCCGGACCGGATCCAAAGCGACGCTCACCGTATCGAAGGCAGAAGTCATATCCACTAGGCACTAGGCTATTACGGCTTATAATTTCATTTTAGTAGGCCTTAAAGTTAGCAATCACCCTGTAGAATATTGTGCTACGGGACACCATGTATATAGTAAGGCTGTACTTTCAATGTAAAGCTACTGTTACACATGCTCATTACAAGCACAAAAGCATGCTAATATTGAGCAGTTGCTACTTATTAGCATGTGTATTGCAACATTGCTAGTAATGAGCATGCTTATTTCGAGCTTGCTCAAGAATCAACAGTCGTGCTATTTATGAGCATGCTACTTGCTGCGCGGGTGGAAGGAGGCGTGCTTTTACCGCGTCTGAACAGGTTTGCTTATTGAGTTTGCTAGTCGATCAGCATTGCTATTCTGTATTCTCTTCACCTTCATCTCTCTCTGTCTAACACGATACTATAGATAGAGAGCGATAGATACAAATTAGCATTATTAGAATGTTTGCTTTGAGCATGCTTATTCAGGAGCATACTTAAAAATAGTATGCTCATTGTTAGCCAATGTAAACTGATGATAAACATGCTCGTATGGAGCATACTTAATAGCACGTTTTTAGCATGCTATTTTAGAGCATGTGTAACAGTATCTTTACTCTTACTATGCTACGACCAACATCCGTCAAAATAGTATACAAATCACAGAAACTACGGCAAAGGTCAGTGTAGGGTACACTCGCCCATTGTCGACCGGTGATGAATAGCTGTCATATTCTAACTATCACCCTATACATATGCAAATATGTTTGTGATGAATGACTGACTGTGCCTGGAGAGTGCACGCGCTTTTTTGTTACAAAAAATGTGAAAAATTTATCAAGGGTGACGTTTGTTTGATAATAATACCAACAGTTATTTGTACACCAGTAAATGAATATGACTCGTTGGAACAATGGTTAGTTTATGGCACTGGATTTTGAGGTCCTGGATTCTAGTCCGGATATAAAATTTTTTTTTTTTATAAATTTTCAGTAGTAGCTAGAGAGAAAACATTACAAAAAATTATCAAAGGTTAACATTTGTTTGGTAATACAACTTTTTACAACAGTAAAATACTTTAACTGCCTCTTGGTTCATTGGTTACTTATCATGAAGTCCAGGATTCCAGTTTTTATACAAAATTTATTTTGATTTTTCTTTTTTTTTAAGAAATTTTCAGAGAAATATATATTGTATTACTCTGAAAATACATATCGTATTTCTCAGCTAGAGAGTTAAGATTTTAGTTGTGGTGGTTGAGTCACGTCACGTGACGTACGTCCCGGTAATTTGGTTAGAATACTAAGCCGCCGGACATTATTATAATATTTACATCTGATAGTAATCGGTAGTGTCTACATCCTTATGAAAGTACCTTAAAACCATTATGCATTGGGGCATCATGGAATGGAAGGCTAGCTTCAATTATTCCTCTGCTGCAAGGGAAGACGAAAAACCCTACGAAATGATTGATTTAAAAAAAATACGATCACGCCCGAAGCGACCGTTAAAAAATTCGAAATTCAAAATATTTTCGCCGCGTCTCCGCCCAAGCGCGTTCGGGCGTGATACGTAACTCCGTTCATTTTGTCATTAGAAGGGTTAGACGCACAATGCATCCACGAATCAAGTTACTATACATTTATTTGAGTGCAGTGTTGGCCTTTTTAAAACCAGTGGGCCGATTCCTACTGTCACCATTCACGAATGATGGATGGAACTAATTAATTTTGTGCGTACAACGTTTCATAAGCAAGACACTCGAATGGAAAATTCAAAATTGGAATTCCAAGTCTATTGTGATGATTACAACAATGGATTGATTTTTTAACATTGAATCGTGCTCTGTGCTTGCACCTTTAATGACACGTGCTCGGTGAGGTACATAAATTAATTTATTTGGGGACAAAATTTTTATTATTTAATTAAAGTATTCATTTAATTATTTCATCCTTCTATACTACAGCCTTTTTTTGATGAGTACTGTTTACTTACAATCAAATTAAATATGAGGGTATAAATCACTAGTCATTTCACACCTAATAATAATTATAATTAACTTGTTCTTAAATTAATGAAAATAAATTTGGTTAATAAGGTTATAACAATTACATATGGTTAGTATATTTTTAATAACATTTTCAAAACAAACCATACATAATTTAAAATAAATAAGTTATGAAATGGCATGCGTTTTCTACCTTCATTTTTAATTTCTTTGTTGGTATATAGTATTCATCAAGAAAGGCTGTAGTATAGTTAGAAGGATGAAAATAATTAAATTCTTGGCTTCCGTACTGCAATATTTCACATTAATTATTATTTTTGAATAAGAAGTCACTCTAAACGTTATCGATTTGAAAATTTTCTTTCGCGCGGTTCCCATTTCCGTAGGAATACGGGGATAATATATAGCCTATAGCCTTCCTCGATAAATGGGCTATCTAACACTCAAAGATTTTTTCAAATCGGTCCAGTAGTTCCTGAGATTAGCGTGTTCAACCAAACAAACAAACAAACAACCAAACGAATTCTTCAGCTTTATAGTATTATTTATTATAGATATAGATTATAGATAGGCTATCGTTAAAATTTAAACAAAAGATGTCTGTCCTCCATAATTTTTCATAAATTAACTAACCGAATTTCATTTGAAGTTTTATTTTAATTAAACCAAATGATGCAAATTTAACTGCGCTTCCGTTGTTTCGTCTCTTCCGTTGTTTTTGTAATGTTCTGAGGTATAAAGTTCATTATTTACATATAAGGTATCGTCAACCTTTGTCATTCATATGCATGTGCCCACTTACTTGCAAATGCGCCTTTCCCACAGTTATATAAGAATTTCTGAAACACAGTACTGTTTACCCCACAGAGGATGAACCGTGATGCATGCTTGCATAATGTATGTTCCAATCTACGTACGACCTTCAACTGTGACCTATTTCTGTAATGAGACGAGCTCAACGAGGTTTTCATTATTCATTTTTACGGATTGTTTTTTTTTATTCAGAGAGCCAGAACGGCTCAGCGTCACACAGCGGGCGATGGTACGAGCTATGCTAGGAGTATCTCTGCGTGATCGAATCAGAAATGAGGAAACAAAGTCACTGTCATAGCTCGAAGTGTCGCGGAGCTGAAGTGGCAATGGGCGGGCACATAGTTCGAAGAGCCGATGGACATTGGGGTCCCAAGGTGCTGGAATGGCGACCTCGCACTACAAAGCGCAGTGTTGGTCGACTCCCCACCAGGTGGACTGACGACATCGAACGAGTCGCAAGGATTCGCTGGATGCAGGCGGCTCAGGATCGTGATGTTTGCAAGTCCCTACAAAAGGCCTACAGTGGACGTCGTTGGCTGACAAGATTATGATGATAATGATTCAGATTTCTAAGGAGAAGATATCACTAGTTAATGGCATAACCTATACCTAAACTGTTTTTCAAATAGCATGTGTATGGTGGTTTAGCACGCACTCAAAATTACTAATGGAACCCTTTCATTTGATACCCATATCATACATTTCGAATAGCCTGTCCGCCATCTTGGATGTCCGCCCCATCGGATTTATGTCATGTGACTATTATTTTCGTATTCCTGACAGCAAAACCTTTCATTTGATATCCATATCATGGGGGCGTCAACGGCGCGATGACAGTCCGGCGACTGAGCTCAGGTTTGCTAATTAGCATAGTTTTAACGTGCCACTTGCGGTCCGCATATAACCTATCTTCCTCTTTTTCTTCTAAAATCATTGATTTACAAGTGAAGCTTATATAAGCGTGTTAAAAACATCGTTACTGAATAGCCCTCCTGGTGTTAAATAAAAATGTACCTCCCTATGAGTTTGTCGACGCAAGCAAGCCGAAAAAACTTCCTCACATCCGTGATCTACTTAACTTTGTACTTAAGAGCGCGCAGCGCGTCGGTACGATATGAATAAAATTCGAAGCGCAAACGAGACGCCGAATTGTGGCTTTCACGTGAGTGAAAAGCACGGAGCGATTGACGCGCGACGCAAATTTTATGACGTGAGTGCCAAAACCATTTTTACCTAATTGCAAGTAAATTAAACAACATAACGAAAAATAAAATGGCCATGTTCAAGATATATACCTAATTTTGTATACAAAACAAAAAATTAAGAAAATAAGTTTGCTTTTTCTGAGATTGAAAGCAAAATGTGAGCAAAACATGTATTTTTCAAAAAAATAAACTATCGAGAAAAGTTTTACAAATTGTGTTATTTTGTATAGTCATAACGAAGCTAACACTTTGAAATATAATTTACCCAAATATCAGGCTCCTAACTTTTCCAGAATCTGAGATCCAGAACCATTTGTAACCACCAAATTACATAGTGCACACTCTTAACTTTGTACTTAAGTGTAAAGTTATGCACCGATGCTCGTGACATAGGCAGCACGGTTCGTTAATTTTGCTTAGATTTAATTTAATTTAACACAAGTCAACGTGTTCCGAAGCATCTAATTATAATTATATCCGACGGAAGCCGTGCAAGTGTGTTCCAATTAAACCACTCAAGTATTGTATGTATGTTACTGTGATTTAATTATTATTTTTCACTTGTCACATTTGTTGGAGTTTCCGTTCTTATGCAGGAACTGTAGATTTTCGAGATAAAAAATGACCTGTTTCTCTTACTTATACTTATAATTTTAATGAGCCAGATATATCGTGAAAATTAACAGAAGTGGCGACACGTGTATGACGCTTATAGTTTTAAATATTATGTTCAGGCAAAATACATTTTTTGCTTTAAATAAATACAATTTACAAATATACGGTCTATAACTGGATTTGTCTGGAGTCGATAGCCCTGTGGATATCACCCCTGCCTTCGATTGAGATAGCGTAGGTTGGAATCCGGTCCGGAACATGCACCTCCAACTTTTCAGTTATGTGCATTTTAAGAAATTAAATATCACGTGTCTCAAACGGTGAACGAAAAACATCATGCTGAAACCTGTATGCCTGAGAATGTTCTTAATTATCTGTGTGTGACTATTGGCCTTAATCTCTCTCACTCTGAGAAGAGACTCCTGCTCAGCAATGAGCCGAATATGGGTTGATAATGATGAATGATGAGGAAAGTAGAAAACAAAGGCAGTAGTAGATTTAGATCATCAGCATGAAACCATTCATGTTTTAATTGTACATTTCTTAAAATGTATTTAGAAACCTTAAGTAATTATTTAAAAACATCGTAGTTCCCGTTTTCTTGACAATACGGGGACAAAATATAACATGATACTTACAAGCTCTCAGCTTTTCTAGTAGTAAAAGAATTTTTAAAATCGTTTCAGTAGATCCAGAGATTTCCCCCTGCAATACCACACACTTTGCCTCTTTATAATGTTAGTCTAAGTAACTATTAAATAAACTATTAAAAAATCTTCAGGTATTTATTATTTACATTTTAAAGAAGTCTTTCAAATACATTTGATAGAAGCCAATCCACATTGGGCCAGCGTTGTGGACTATTGGCCTAACCCCTCTCATTCTGAGAAGGAACTCGTGCTCAACAGTGAGCCGAATAAGGGTTGATAAAGAAGATAGAAGTTTAATAAAGACCAAACGAAGTTAACTGAGATTTTTGTGAATATTTGCAAGTGTATATTTACCCCCTATTTTGAACCCAGATCACGAAACGGCAACTGTCTTGCCTTTGGCTAATCTAATACATTTTAGATGGCTTTGTGATAATAATCTGGCAAACAATACACTAGTCACAGCTGCTACCTTGTGCCAACATGGCTTAACATAACATGGCTAAAGTGCCTTGTAAATGTTGGTACAAGGCTCGTGGGAATTTATGGCGGTATCAAAATACACAGTAAAATGTAGTACTTTATTAATTAGCTAATTTTAGCTATTAATTTACAGTTTCTTGGCTGACTTTCTAATTTCGGAGTCAAGTCTAGAATTCCACAGGTACCTACCTCACCTACATACCTACATACGGATATACCTACTAAAGGTAGGTAATTAGTTATATTAACTTTATACACGGTTTAGTACGGAGAATGAGAGCCCAGCGATACATGAAAAATGGTCGGTCCCCTATTTTCTCTTATTTAGTTATTCTCTTACAACGATAGAAAAGCTATCATTATCAACCCTCTCTCTCACTAGCTCGGCTCACTGCTGAGTTCGAGTCTCCCCTCAGAATGAGAGGCCAATAGTCCACCACGCTGGCCCAATGCGGATTGGCAGACTTCACTCCCGCAGAGAATTAAGAAAATTCTCTGATATGCAGGTTTCCTCACGATGTTTTCCTTCAACGTTTGAGACATGTAATATTTAATTATTTAATTATTTAATTTCGTAAAATGCACTGCAACTGGAAAGTTCGGATTCGAACCCATACCAATCGGAGGCAGAGGTCATATCTACTGGGCTATCACGGCTCTACAGGTAGGTAATTAGGTATATTACCTATATACCTACTTTCTCTATAATTAATTCTCGTATAGACGAAGTAAGCACAAAGCTTGGGGAAGTTCACTAGAACTTATTGATCTGGGATTGGCTTTCGGTTCACTTATTTAATTATATACATTATACTACATCCTCCTTGACAGCCTCCGTGGCACTTACCATCATGTGAGGTTGTAGTCAAGGCCTAACTTGTAAAAAAAAGTTATTCAGTTATAAAGGTAGAATGGCTAAGTAGCTTTAATTTGGGCTTTAAAGTAGAAATACCCGTGATAGCCCAGCGGGTATGACTTTTGCCTCCGATTCCGGATGGTGTAGTTTCTAGTAGGGAGGTATTTTATAGATAAATAAATAAAAATCTTTATTAACCAACAATAGATACAAAAACCAAGAATTTGATTGCCTGCGGTCTCCACACTAGTAATAGATCCACTTAGAAAGGATTTTGCGAGAGAGCTGGATTAAGGAGGCTTTAGGGCGGACGAAGTCGCGAGCGTCCGCTAATAAAAAATATATGTCAAATTTTCGTAAAAAACCTCACTTTCGTAAAAAGCTGCAAGCCTGCTGTTATTTTTGTTGAGGAAACATAAAAAAATAACTCGAGTTATTTCGTTTTCCCGCCCTTTGTTGTACAGTTTAAATAATAAGACTTTATGAGTTCCACAATTCTCATAAATTCCACGGCACGTCATGCTTATGGTTTTGTATTATTACTTTAACTTTAATAATTCTAACCCTATTTTCTTAAGACAAATGTTTAATGGGGCGGCAATTTATTGAGTCGTTTTAATATATTATTTAGATTCTAAAAAGACATTAACTTTTTATTGTCGTTTGTAATAATAGTAAGTATTTATTTTAATTATAACTAATGTAGGTGTGAGGTTGACAAGTTCTATAATATCCACTTCGATTAACATTTAAACATCTATTTCGTCATCATCATTATCATATCAGCCGATGGACGTTCACTGCTGGACATAGGCCTTTTGTAGGGACTTCCAAACATCACGATACTGAGCCACCTGCATCCAGTGAATCCCTGCGACTCGCTTGATGTCGTCAGTCCACCTGGTGGGGAGGGACCAACACTACGCTTTGTAGTGCGGGGTCGCTATTCCAGCACCTTGGGACCCCAACGTCCATCGGCTCTTCGAACTAGGTGTCTCGCCCATTGCCACTTCAGCTTCGCGACTCGTTATGTCGGTGACTTTGGTTTTTCTGCGGATGTTAAAGTCAAAAATCATTTATTTCCATTAGGGCTCAATTTACAACCACTTTTGACACCTCAGTTGACTATTTGTAAAGATTCTAAGTTCGGAAGGCAGGTTCTGCTGAGAAGAAACTCAACAGTTGCTCTTTTTAAAAAAAATCATACAGCATTATAATTTACAATTTATGACAATATTACAATTTCTTATAGTTTTACTTTTTGTGTGAAGGCGGAAGCTGATCAAATGGCCTCCAAGCGCTTTTATCTTTAAGGAACTCAGGAAGGATGTCCTAATTTCTGGACATACCAATTCGAAACCACATCAACTAACCCCCGTCGCCCGCATATCATGGGAGTGTCATCAACGAACTTGCCAAGCAATAGTATTGTTGTAGATTAAAATAATTGGATACATCTGCATCATTTCACTAACGTGTCGTCGGCTGATAAAATTGGGTCGCGTTGAAAGTAAAAATTGATAAAATATCCATTAAATTATATTGATTAGACATGCATTAAACATCTGGCGAGTGTGAACAATTGATTGATGGGATCTGTTTAAGTTTTTTTTTTTAAATTATAATAAGAACACTTCAGATTAGGAGTCCTAGGTCGGACTGTGAAGCTTTTGACAAGATATCGCTAATTAGAAACGTCCTAGACTTGATTCCCAACTCGAGTTATTATAGAATTTTATACTTTCTAGACTAACTCAGCTCTGGTCTGGTGGTAGGCATTGGCCGTTGTAGTTAGAATCGCGTATGTATCGCTTCAAACGGGCGTCGACGGTGCGCTTTTATCTTACAGAGTTTGTTGTCATTTGCATTGATACACACGCGCGTTAGTATCGCTACAAACGTGCGTCGACGGCTCGCTTTTATCTTACAGAGTTTGTTGTCGTTTGTTTTTATACACACTCTCGTTAGAATCGCGTATGTATCGCTTCAAACGGGCGTCGACGGTGCTCTTTTATCTTACAGAGTTTGTTGTCATTTGCATGTGATCAAGTGAGATTGCAGTCAAGGGCTTGTCATTTAAATGAACTAATTTAAATAAACAAAAAATTGGCTTCTTTAGTTTTGTTTATATAAATCATTGCATATAAATTGTAGTCATAGTAAAAACAGACACTCTCTTTAGACTGTGTTTCTAAACTAACTACTTAAAGTACCTCTATCAATAAGGTTCCAAAAATCATTAAACACACCAGCCATCAATATCGGGTCCCCCGTGTCACTAAAAAGGTACGAGACCGTTACACATACTACACAATGAGTTACCATTTCAAGTGGAACACTTTGCCAATAAATAACACCCTTCGATATACGACTACTTTTTTTATAGACGAAAGTTGTTAGAAGCGGTATCTATTACTTTTATTATCAAACAATAGCGAGGAGCTTTTAAAAAGTGTCAATTTTCAATATAACGAGCGTCATCTAATATTATAAATTTGGGCTTAACTTTTTTGTAAGTTTTTGTACGCGATAACTCTATAATAAAGTAGGTACTAGGTAGCTCCAATACGCTGATAGATTCTACAACTACCAGCGGATTTATAGGTAAGTATAACTGCAACTATAAATTGTTTTATGTATATTATTTTATTTATTATTCAAACTATACACGTTGAAAATAGTGCAAGACCAAGTTGATTTTTCTGTTTTTATTGCGCACGTCAACTACAGTCTTCATCATCATCAATAACAATCCATATTTGGCGCACTGTTGAGCACGAGTCTCCTCTCAGGATGAGAGATGTTAAGCCTTAGTCTACCACGCTGGCCCAATGCGGATTGGCAGACTCCATGCACCTAGAAAATTAAGAAAATTCTGAGGTATGCAGGTATCCTCACGGTGTTTTCCTTCACCGTTTGAGACACATCATATTTAATACAGTAATACTTATGCTATTTTATTCTGTTGCCTTTTTACAACTAAAGCACAGGCAGATGAACTTAGGTATATGAGTTTTTGTACAAAAATATACGCGCTGTCCAACGCGGAAATGAAGTCAATATTCTTGCCACGGGGGCATGATTTGTATACTATAGCTTGAGTTTCTCATTATATTCTGTTTCAATAGAAAGAAAAAATGAAAAAAGCTTGGAGATGAATGGAAAAAGGGATGAAAGTTTTAAGTAAAAAACTATTGATGTGTTGTGATTGTGAATTGTGATAATCACAAGTTAAAGTGTTTTTCAGATAGCAGGGGTACGGTGACAGTCGCCTGTATGACGTTCATGATACGTACTGTACATAATATCGTGAATCGCGGCAAACTTTCAAGAGTGAAACGAACTGTCAAGAACCGTAGGTGCAAGAACTCTAGGATCAAGTTTAAAGTGACAAACCATTAGGGATAATGAGATAAACAATTAAGATAAGGTGGAAACATTTCATTATATCGCCTGATAATAATTTAAACGGCCTACCCCAACTTATATTTTTTGTTGATATTCTTTAACTAAATGTGAGGTTGCATAACAGGCCTTTTAAAACTTGTAAACCTAAGAATATTATAAGAAGATAAATTACGAAGGTATTAGTAGTACATAGGTATATGATTTTGATTAAAACTTGGTTGGTAGAAAGATGAAATTCGACAGGAAGGTAGTTTATAGTTAGTACATGCGACAGGGCTGGATTAAGGAGGTCTAAGGACGGACGAAGTCGCGGGCCGCTAGAAGATACTAAAATATTTTTACAAAATTTATTATCAATCTAGTAAATTATTATGTAGATAATTCGGCATGTCGGCATAAAACAAATACTTGTATCTACAACTTTTACATAAAATATACAAAATATGCAGAAGTTGTTTACCCCCCGATTTTATGGAAAGCCTTTCGCTACACCGGAGATTTAATTGCTGTATATTTTTTGCTACATTTTCCCTAAACAGATCCCCCTTATACTCTGTGATCCTTTTCTACGAATTAAGGGTTTAGAGGGTTATAAGTGCCGGCGCGTATGATAACACATGCAGAAATATGTGTGGAAATTCCTAGCTCTTATTGCTTTAGGGGTAAAGTTTATAATGGTTTGTGTGTAGTCCATCGCTCATAGCAAAGGCCTAGAGCCCTAGACGTTTAATTTGTCCTCCGCTTTGAGGGTAAACACAATTTACCCACCCCGTTCCGGTTAGACTTGAACACTTCACATTTTCAAAGCAAATCTTAGCTTTAAACGCGATCTTTGTCTGCGTACTTGAAATGGAAATGCTATCATTCTATTGTATTTATGTATCTGTATATTTAGAACCAGATTTTGAGAATCTGGTTCTTCTGGTCTCTTCAGTCGATCTCTTACAACAAATCTTCGTGAATATTGATAGATAGTGTATCACCACAGAATTAAAAAAAATAATTGTCCTCGATGGACTCAATTTTGATATGCTTATTATAAGCGGCTAAAGTTTCTGTTTATCGCTGATACTAGCATAAGGTGTGAAGTTGTCAAGTGGAACAAGTCAAAGTGAAGCGTTAGGGTAGGGGTAGGGTAGGTGTAGGGGAAAGGTAGGGTAAGGGTAGGGGTAGTTGAAAGTTTACATCGAGTTTACCGCGGACGACTTCGCGGGCGTCTGCTAGTTATAAATATACATTAACAATTACGATTTTGTGCTCTAGTAACTAAATAATATATATTCTAATATTATAAAGCTGAAGAGTTTTTTTGATTGAACGCGCTAGTCTCAGGAACTACTGGTCCGATTTGAAAAATTCTTTCAGTGTTAGATAGCCCATTTATTGAGGAAGGCTATAGGCTATATTATCCCCGTACTCCTACGGGAACGAAAACCACACGGCTGAAACCGTGCGGCGTCAGTTAGTTACTAAATAAGTAAATAATATTACTAAATAATAATAGTATAATCTTTTTAACAAAAAAATGGCAACGTAGACAAAGACGTAAGTATTTCAGTTATTTTGATTTTAACACAAAATTAGTGAACCTTTTTTGAAAAATAATGGGTCCACTCTGGACGTATACTTACTCTTTTAAACAAAAAAAGAATTTTCAAAATTGGTTAATAAATGACGAAGTTATGAAGTAACAAAAACATACGCGCCGAATTGAAAAACTCCTTCTATTTGAAGTCGGTTAATAAATAACATACATTGTATGTAAGACTAAGAATATGTAAAAACCAAGAAAAATGTTTTATAACTATATGTATAGTTTACTATAAATTCTGATTTTAGTGCTGCGAATAAAATAATTGGGGATTAATTTAATTAGCTCTAAAAGCTCTTGTGGAAATGATTCATGGTCTACTGAACCCCAGCTTCAATTAGTACACAGTATTCACCCACGGAAATCATTAGGGAATCCTTTTCAGTATATTATTTTTGCATAAATGTTCACGTGTGATACCTAAATTATGTGAATTATTTATTTAAAATGTAACTTGTTATAAATGTAATAAATTATAGGCATTATTGGTTTTGTTAGAGTATGAATTTTTGTTTGATGATGAAGTTTTGAATTAATTATAATTATTTCATCATTAACAGCCGATGGACGTCCACTGCTGGACGTAGGCCTCTTGCATGTACTTCCAAACAAAACGGTAATATACCTCGGCCTCTATGTTTCCACACTCCTGTCACCTACAATTTGAACATCTTCTAACAAGCGTACTGAATAGGCATCTTCTAGGTTAACGTCCGCCAACTTAAGTCGCAACTGCTTTCCATCAGGCATAATTGTAGTCAAGTGCAAGCCTAAATTTCTTAAAAAAATATGAATTGTTTTAGAACTAGCGGACGCCCGCGACTTCGTCCGGGGAATGCAGTTTTTCACAAATCACACGGGATTTTTCGAGATGAAAAGCCTATGTACCTAAGACCTTGACCTTTCTAGAAGTGCAGCTAGTTCTATATTAGAACGAGAATCTAAAGCTGCTCTATTAGGATCTAAAGAAATTTGGCTAGGTAGGGAGAACAACACGTGCAGAGAACGGGGAGTGTTGATCGATCGTCAAGGAATTCCTTAACCCTACATCCTGTAGTCACAAGTTCAGGACTCTGCTCGGAGTTTTTCTTTCTACAACGCGATGAACCCGGCACCCGCACGGTGAATCCATGGAATGCTAAGATATTTGTCTCATAATCTAGAGTAAAAACTATTTCCATTCCAAATTTCAGCCAAATTTCAGATTTCGATTCAGTGGTTGCGGCGTCAAAGAGTAACAAACATCCATACAAACTTTCGCGTTTATAATATTAGTAGTAGGTATAACTCTGTTCATTATGGAGTTAAAGGGTTAAAATGAGTGTTTGCATGGATAACTATAAAAGTCGTAACCACTTAAATTATCCTTTGAAAATTAATTAAACCATACGGGTATATTTATAGTATACTAACTAATGTGTCTATAAACTTTATGGTTTTTATATACATTTTAGTATCAAGTCTCACCCCTCCTAAATGATGATATTTACAAAGATATATTAAACCACTTTGCAAAGCAAATTAAGCCTTTACTGCTCAACTTTAAGTACCATATTGCTTTGTTACGTTGCCTTTAAGTACGTAATAATTATTGCAATTTTATTGCTAAGTCACATTTCGAAAATTAGATGCTTTTATAGCATCAACTCGGTACTTAGGGGCTTTTAAATATTTAATGTTATATCAAAGAAATCTTATAAACATTCTATTCGTTTCCGTGATTCGTTTATATTTATACCTAGTACGATTATTAATTCAGTAAAATGACAAGTGTAAAATTATATAATGACTAGCGGACGCCCGCGACTTCGTCCGCGTAAAAATTGATGTAAACTTATCTACCTCTACCTTACACTGCTCGTAAACCTACCCAACGCTACCCTACCTTACCCCTACCTTACTCCTACCCTACCGCTAACGCTAACCCTACCCTCCCCCTACCTTACCCCTACCCTAACCCTACCCGTAACCTATCCATACCCTATCCTACCCTACCCCTAATCTACCCCTACCCTACCCCTACCTTACTCCTACCCTACGGCTAACTCTAACCCTTCCCTACCCCTACCTTACCCCTACCCTAACCCTACCCTACCCGTACCCTACCATACCCTACCCTACCCCTATCCTACTCCTCCCCTACCCTATACGTTCCATATCCTTCCCCTACCCTACACTATCCCTACCTTATCCGTACGCCACCCTACCCTACCCTACACTTTCCCTAAATTACCCCTACCCTACCTCTTTCCTACCCCTTCCCTACCCCTATCCTATCCCTACCCTCAGCGAAATTGGTCCAGACTTTTGTGCGTGGTGTAATGACCAAAAGTATATAATTTCCCAAGCGACTTCTATGCTAATACTATAAAGAGGTAAAGTTTGTGTGGTTGTCGGGGGTAATCTCTGGATCTACTGGACCGATTTGGAAAATTCTTATACCAATAGAAAGCTACATTATTTGCGAGTGTCATAGGCTATGTTTTGTTCTCATATTCACACGGGAACGGGAACCACGTAATTGAAACCGCGGGGCGTCATATAGCGGCATTTCTGCGACTTTCAGAAATTTTGTATTATCTCCGAAACTATATAACTAATTGACATACTGTAAAGGACAAATCTTATCTCTATAATATCCTTGTAATTATTAAATAATTTATTTTGATAAGGATTTAAGCACAGTAAAGATATTACAAGCAGTATAATAACTCGGCCGTATTTTTGAAATAAATACCTACTGCCGCGCGGCACGTAAACATGTGATAGGGCTGCCCGCCTGCAGCATTTTAATTACATTTGCTAACTTTGTGTTTCCACTTAGTTTTGTGATTGTAAATAAACTTTTTTTATATAAACAAATAAAATACTTTGTAAATTGTAGTAAAATGGGAAGTGATAAATAAAAATGCGTGTTTTTTGATTGGTTGATTTAATTAAGGCTGATACTACGTCAATGATCTTGAAGGATTGGTCGTATTCTTAAACATATTTATTTCGGTGATGCCATCTAGGTATTACCTCCACACTACGTGAACAAATAAAAAAAAAGATAAATACCTTCATGAAATTGTAGTGATTTAAAATAGATAATGAAACAATGAACAAACGCACTAATTGTCCCTACGATACGATAGTTCCCCTAGATTTCTCTAGGATGCCATTATCAGATCCTGACATGAAAAAAATGGGACTAACCTGAAAGAATATTCATCCAAACAAAAAAGAAACGGTTTACAAATGACGGAAATATCGCTGTAAATAGGATACGATTCTTTTTGGAAGTCGGTTAAAATTCTTGTCACCAATGCCAAGCTGAGCAAAAGTTTTATGAGCTTGCACATTAAAGTGCATAAAATCCGCCATTTTGATTTTTTAAGAACTAAGTTACCCAGTGACACTCGGCCTATCTAGACGAGTCTAATGACATACATTTATCAGTATGTGTGCTTGGCAAATTTGTTCGTAACACTCCCGAAGGTCGGCGCGGTCCGGGAGGGGGGTAACGATGCCCAGCGCGTACGACTTCACACCCGCGCAGTCCTTTACTCCCGTCGCCCGCATACAACAACAAGTCATAACATTCAAACACATACTCCTCCTTTGGGCTTCGCCGCAGTCGGGTAACAAAACACAAATGATCCGAGCACAGTCACACAATACATTGTACAAGCAGTCGAGGTTTTAATACAAGCTTATCGTACCTACTGTATCGTGATTCATGAACCGCGTATAGCTACATATTTCAATCGTGTCAATCACTTTCCTTTACTCCATTCACTTTATTTACTAATCCAGATACCTACCTTTATTCTGGAGATAAAAGGAAATACCTTATCCATTAAAAATACAAGATTATGTACCTACCTACTAATAAGTAAATTTATTTTAAAGTTAACCTTTCAGAGTTTCCAGGTAACTTAAAAAAAGTTATCTCTGGATGGGATAATTTTGAATTCATGCATCCAAAAACGGCACAGTATTTCCTACTGGTCATAATTAAAAAATCTAATACTATTAATACACTTTACTCTGTTAATACACCGTGCGTTCGTTCGTCACCGCGGCACAGTCGCGACTGTCTTCACCCTACGATCACCCCATGTTCAAGGAGCGTAGGTATAGCTCGCGTTTCGACCTCTAGTATGAAGTCCAACTACTGGTTGTAATATCTTTTCTGTGATTTAAGTTTAGTTGTGTAAATAATGACGTAAACCTTAGTTTAAAATTTAAATAATTTATTAAAGTACTAAAAGTACTATATCTGCTAAAATATAAAAGATAGATATATGGTGTCGCGGACTTTTTTGTAGAACTTTTAAAGATTCAAAAAGCCTCCATACATTTATTTCAGTTATACGCAATGGTTGAGGCAGCGCATGCGAATAAGTAAGTTTTTCAGTCCGACCTGTAAGAGAAAACCCGCGATAACTCGGTAGTTAAATACGATACCAATATAAAATATAGCCTATAGCACTCCCCGATAACGTAGCAATCTACTGGTGAAAGAATTTTTAAAATCGGACCAGTAGTTCCGAAGATTACCCCATTTTAAAGAATTGTTACAAACTTACAAACTTACAAACTTTACCTCTTTATAATATTAGTATAGATATAGATTTATTTATTTTGCTATCATCCGCGAAAAGTCGACGAACCCATGCGACAACGTCACCCAGGTCCGACAAAATACTCTCGGATGATAGCAAAATAAATAAATCATTATATAATCATGATGAACTTCCGCAAAGTAACGCCTGCTTCTATCCAATATTTAGTAAAATGACATTTCAGTGAAAATGATTCGCGGATTCACGGGTTTAGGATGATAATGTTAAATTCATAGACGGCTTAACGTGCTATTTGAGGTACGGGGGTGTAATACCACCCATTTCTCAACAGAAAGAAACTGAGTATCTCATAGCCCAATCCAGGATTCGAACCCAAGACCACATGGGTTAACCACTGAGGCAACGAGACAGTCACACAGATGAGGTGCCGCATAAAAACTAGTAAGACATGTTTACTATAAGCTATAAGGTAGGCCTTGTATCTTCATAAAGTTCTTATCTCACAATCGAATGAAAGGCATCTATGATGAAATAAAATACAACAAGATTATCAACTCCTCTTTTTATCTGATCCTCTCGACGTTACCTACAATCGATTTAATCTGAAATCGAATCACTACGTCACTATTATCGATTGCAATCTGCCAAAAGGTCATTTACCTTTCGAATCTCTACAATGCCAAACTCTTCCACGTTCGCAAATTTAAAAATTAACTATGTTACAGGAAACTAAACCTTGATGGTTTGGTGTTAAGGTTGTTGTAAACGCAGGGGTTATTTTAGAAAATACTCGAGCCCTTTTTAATTGATGTTATACACACTCGAATCGATGTTTTTCACGCACTGTTGCTTCGATTATGTTAATTCGCGTAATACGGTCTTAAATCAACATATGAACTAGATGTGCGAGGGGATATAATTATTATTATTAAGGAAATCAAGTTTTTACCTGCAGTAGTAAATAAATTATTTTGTTTTTTTCTTTAATTTCGGCTTGATTTAATTAACAGTTTTATTGACAGATAACACGATTTCATGAAGCTTAAATTCGTTATATTTATCGAAAAAAGAAGAATATTTTATTGATAAGCCTTAATTGGGTTGAGCTTGAATTCACCTGCTTATACATTTTTTTGTCAACCTAATTTAACGGTTTAAAAGGCTTCCTTACTTATAGTTATGACGAGGGACTTTAGTGCCACCAATTCGCTCCAATCATAGTTTGAAGTGCTTAAGTTAAGTAAGAAGTTTGGCTATTTAACGATCATTATTGGCAAAAAAAAAAATTAAACACACATCACTGTTCGCGACCAACGGCTTAACGTGCTCTCCGAGATACGGGGTTATCACACAACTAACTTCCCAATTCCGGAGGCTGAGAATTTTTACGAATTTATAAAAAAAAAGCTCGAACCTACAGTACCGACGTGGTACCTGGCCTATTTATGATGAAAAAAAATACACAGGTTATGATTTCTGTAACACCTTTCCATTTTCCGAATGAATGGAATTAGTGTAAGCCGGTAAACCCTCAAAAATAAAATATCAAGCTAAAATGACCGAGCGTCGCGGCTTCTATATGTTAATTTAGGCGCTGCAAAAAAAAACAACATTCATTACATTTTTGAAACTTGCGACAAAACCCGTGTAATCCCGGTTCGCTTTTTTGAATAGCATCACAATCCAGTGGTGTGACAATGAGGGGATCAACCCTACATTTTAATTCAAATCCCCAAAATCTGAATGGGCGACCCTCGAAATTTTCGATTTAGTGGTCATCGTAACCCGACACTTCAACGTTATCGCGTCGGATGGAGTCAAATATCCGACGCCATTAGGACTTGTTTAAAATTACACGCATTGGAAATAAAATAATTGAGCACTCAACTCGCCTTTGGGCGACGCAACCGAGTGGGAGGGCGGACATTGACACTAATTTCATTCATAAAGATGATATTAGCATGCATTAAAAGGTAACTACTCAAACATAGTTGCCGAATGGACGCTTTAGACCAGGGTTTCTCAAACTTTCGGCTCCACGAACACCTGTTTAAATTTCCAAGTGACAGGGAACCCATTACTAATCCTAACGACCCTCCCCCCCCCCCCTCCAACAAAAAAATAAATTTGACTGGGTGTGCTTGTTTCTTGTCGCAAATGGATTCAATTTTAGGAGTAATTTTGGACAATTTTAACCTCAATTCTGAATCTGTATCAGTTATCAAGCCACCATTACGTAAATCATGTCGCGAACCCCCTGCCGTCGAATGGCAAACTCCTAGGGGTTCGCGTACCCCACTTTGAGAAACCCTGCTCTAGACACGTAGAACGGTTCTGATTTCCTTAGTTAGTTTAACATACGACAAGATGATTACAGATTTCTAGATCGACAAAGTGTAAATCCGATGTTGTTATCCGGTTAAACCGCAACACAGAAATACTTGGCGACAGTTGCATTGCTACAACTTTTGGTTTGCTGATGCTTCTGCAGTATCACACACACCAAAACACAAAACATCTGTCTGTACACCTTATTACTCTTACGACCAAACCTAAACCTCAAAAAGTATATCTATATCCGATGCTCCAATCAACTTAATACCAGAGACGTTGAGAATTTAATAAAAACGTTCAAATGAATCTGAAAGTAAATCCGTGACATTTTATCCCCTTTAAAAATGCAACAGTGCCGAAAAACTCCAGATTTTTTAGCACGTCGACAGTGATGGATCATCTCCCTGACGTAGCGTGTCAAATCGACAAAAAATTCGCAATTGCAATGCGACTGAACTCAATCTCATAACTCATTTAATTGGAATAGGCTCACTGTCAACGGTTTATGATGAATTATATTGTGCATCAAATATTTAACAATATTGTAGACAAAAATTTATTGGCATCCTCAGTGGCAATTGCAAACGTGCAATTGCACGTTGTAGAGTCAACATCTCCTGAGAATGCTCCGGTTTCGGGGTGAAACGTACATAGAGAGTATTTTGTCAGACCTTATCGCATGGATTCGTCCTCTTTTCGCAGATGATAGCAAAATAAATAAATTATTATCTACGTATTCATGATGAACTTCCGCAAAGTACGCTTGCTTTTATCCAATATTGCAGACGATGAAAAATCTAAAAAAATGTTTATGAAACGTCAGTAGAACGTAATTAATAAAATCTATTGACCTATATTGTGTGGCATACTTGTCACATGTTTTCTTTCTTCTCTATGAGTGGGACTTAGAGACTCACGATGCTGCGCCATTGCAAGAATTAAAGGAAAAATGAAGGTAAATGAGTTTAACCCTTAAAAGCTGCAACGGTGTTTTTACACCCAGGTGACTTAGTTTTGTGACTATAACTTTTTTCGTTTTTAACGCAGCGCCTAGAGGTATTTTTTATTCGTGTAGTCTCCTAAGTATACAGTGGCCCTAGAACAGACGGGAAATAAGTTTTGAGCGAGACTTGGTTTCGAGATATACTCGCAACCCGGTGTTTTACACACATTGTTGTCATAATGGTATATAAAATCGTTGAAGCCTTTAAGGGTTAAGAATTGTCAATTAAAAAAAAAACATTCGATATGCTGTCCACACAGACATAAAAAGTTCTGATGTTCTGAGCTTTCCAATTATTATTCAAAGAAGTCTGGTTTGATTGGTCAATTCAAAGAAGATAAGCTGACGGTGATAAAGAATAAAGATGAGAAAAGAAGGAAAGTACCCCAAATTCCCCAAACAGCCCCAACATCGGTTCAAGTAGTTATAAGCAAATGAATTTAATCAGTTAACAATTAAGTAGGCATCTTTGTATGGAACTGCAGAGCCACTTCTGATATTGTTGCCAAGAGATTATTGTAGTGCGAACAGAAGAGCTTATCGTATTGTTTTTTTTTAATTAATAAAGCTATTCCAACCAAGTGGAATAAATTCTTTTTTGTACATTTTCCTAGCTCTCGAAGCACGAATCTGTTTCCCAGTAACCTAGTTTCATTCATCTAATTAATCACGTCCCACTTGTAGTGCGACCAGCTGGGAAAACGGATAAGATAAATAGTCCACCGTTGCATTGAAATGAATGCGATTTTGTTTGAACAGCGATATATGATCTCCCTCTAATTCATGAATCCCTAGTCTCTGAATAGAAAAGAATAAATCGCTTTTCGTGTCTGTTTGACGTAGAAGATTAAACTTTGTCAACTTATTGCTTGCACTTGGGAGATTTTCTCGTACTTACCTGAAAGAACATTCCTAAAAATGTTACCTTAAGCTCTCATTCGCACAAGAGTTTTTTCAACGAACGTTAAAAAAGCGTTTACATACAACAAATGGATTTCCAAGTATATGTTCACACGACAGCGTTTTTAAAACAAGACGCTTTTATATTTTTCGACGGCCCGTGGCGCAGTGGTATGCGCGGTAGATTTACAAAACGGAGGTCGATCCCCGGCTGGGCAGATTGAGATTTTCTTAATTAGTCCAGGTCTGGCTGGTGGGAGGCTTCGGCCGTGGCTAGTCACTACCCTACCGGTAAAGACGTACGGCCAAGCGATTTAGCGTTCCGGTACGATGCCGTGTAGAAACCGAAAGGGGCTAACTTGTTAGGAGGAGGATGTGGATTTTCATCCTCCTCCTAACAAGTTAGCCCACTTCCATCTTAGACTGCATCATCACTTACCATCAGGTGAGATAGTAGTCAAGGGCTAACTTGTAAGGAATAAACAAAAAATATCGAGCAGTGTTGCATTTTCAATTTTGAACGTTAGAAACAGACCATATGCAACTTAATTTGCTACGCCCGCCAACGCTGGGTTTTAACGCATTGCTTTTTCAACTCACGTGCAAATGAGGCCTTAGAGGTTATTATCTTTAATTAGCAATTAAAGCAGTTCATTAGGAAGGCGGTAAAGATTTAACATCATCATCAAAATCATTCTTAGCCGATTAACGTCCACTGCTGGACATGTGTCTCTTAAAAGGACTTTCAAACACCCTGCCTGGGTCGCCTGTTTCCATTGGTAGATTTTGTTTTGCTGATACGTGACTGTCGAAAAATTTATAAAATCGGTCCGGCAGTTGGGAGTCTATTCACAACAAACAAACAAACGGACAAAAATATGTCCTCTTTATAATATTACTGTAGATATTTTGTTAAAGTAGGAGCTGGTCCAATTTACCTTATAATAAATGTGAATATTTGGATGGATGTCTATTTCTCAATCACACCTGAGCAGCTTTAACGGATCTGAACGCTTGACATAGAATAAACACATACTAATTTTAATGCTATTCGTTATCAACCCATATCAGAGTCTCCTCCCAGAATGTGAAGGGTTAGGCCAATAGTCCACCACGCTGGTCCAATGCGGATTGGCAGACTTCACACACGCAGAAAATTAAGAAAATTCCCAGTTATTTTCCTTCACCGTTTGAGACACTTGATATTTATTTTCTTAAAATGCACACAACTTTTCAGTGTGCATTTTAAGATATTAAATATCAGGTTAAAATGCACACAACTGAAAAGTTACACACACCCTGCGGAATCGGAGACAGAGGTCATATCCAATGGGCTATCAACACTATATTTCTACAGAATCGGGATCGATGCGAGTAAAACCACAGGGCATAGCTAGATAGCTATAAAACACGAGGCTATTAATGTGTAACTCAGTTGCATTCGTCTAATTAATCAAGTCCCACTTCTAATGCAATCGAATGGGAATATGGATAAGATTAATAGTCTCTCGCTGTAACGAAGTGCTGTGCTGAATTCAATTTGATCTTCGATTGGCAGTTTAATAGCATCAACTTTACAGCTGAATGTTTTTAATATTAATTAACCAACTTCAAAAAAGGAGGAGGTTCTCAATTTAAGGCGTATGTTTTTGTTTATGTTTTTCACCTTGTAACTTTTTCATTTCTTAACCAATTTTGATAATTTTTTTTTTTTTTGAAAGAGTATACTTTCAAATTTTTGCTCTCTGTGTAGCTTAGGTACACCAACGGGGGTACCAAGGAAGATATAGACAGGTTATGAGGTTATGAAAGCAAAGGGCCGTAGTCTGGTGGTCTAAGTTGCTTTCTAGATCTCTTAAGCACAGGATCTTTAACAGAAACAGTAACGTCAAGAGTGTCTTCCTATATTGCGGGAAGTAAACTAATCACCTCATCCCTTATAATGTAATAATGGTCGTTAAAATAGTCAAACATTAACGCCCTAATATGCCCGCTAATCCCCAACAATGAACCCTGGCCCTGTAGTAAGCTGTTAAAATAGGCTAAAAATGATGATAGAAGCAAATTAACAGACGCATTCACGTCAAAAAATAAAACAAAGTTAACGACCTTAAAGGGAATGCGTCTCATAGGAACTGCATAGCCGTACAATAGGCTTAAAAGAGCCATTGTGCGTCGTGTCTGACTTAATACAATCCATTTAAACTCTTTGAATTGTGCGCCTGGTATGTCTGAAGGATGAAATTTAAAGGTTACTATGGAGCATTATGTTCTGTATTATTGAGGTGTCTGGGATTCCCGTGGAAGATTTATCTCTCATCATTGTAGGGAAGTGAGTGACATTGAGATCGATTTTAGTCTTCATTAGATCATGGAATGTGTTAGAAATCCAGTGTACCTTTTGAAAGAAAAGTCAAGTCAAGTCAAGTCTTGTTCAAAGTGCCTAATTTAGAAAAAAATCGGACGGCAATCATGCCGACTTCAAAAAAGGAAGAGGTTATCAATTCGTCGGAATATGCTTCATTATGTCATTGAATTGTGCGTCTAGTCTGAAGGATGAAATTTTATGATTACTAATTTTATTTGCTACAATATTGATAATAAAACAAACAGCGAAAATCCCAGAGAAAATGAGATATTTACAAAAATTTTGTGACCTTTATCCTCAAACTTTAATAGGACACTTTAAGGATAAACCTTAACTAAGGTGTCCTATTAAAATTTGAGACAACTTTTAAAATTCCAAAATACAAACATTCATCTGGGTATCTCGAAGACCTTGAGATACCCAGATGAATATTAGTGAACTTACAAATGACTTACTTATGACTGGATCATGAAGATGTAGGTAAAAAGCTTGAAACATATTGTGTCATTATCATATCTATTACAGATGTTTTGAAAGTGCTTGTAAACTAAGCCTAATTGAAATAAATGAATTATAACTTATGACTTAACAAAATAGTAAAGAGTAGATAGTATTAAGTTACCCCATCAAATGACATTATGACGTGTACATTAGTTCCTCAATAGTCTGCCACACAAAAGGCTAATAGATGAACAACCTACATTCAGATAATAGACTTTCGACTGAGAGAAATGGCTCTCTTGTCACCTTCTCGTGAAAAGTAGTATCGTCACATATGTGAAAACATTTGAAGTATTCTCATTGTCTAGCATACATACAGACCTGCATGTTCCTGTTCCTGTGGCAAGCTATGGAATATCTTTATTCCGAAAAATTCACAGTAAAAAAAAAATCTCGTCCTAGTGATTGGGTTGTTGGTGTTACATCCCGTGTCTTCGAAAGCATGTTAAACCCAGGTTATTATTGTGGTTTGTATGGTTATCCCAGGCTTTATCAATAATACCTGACCGTTACAAGAGTAAAATCAAATTGCTTTCAAGTTGCTTTTGGTCTGCCATATCTTTGCTTTTACCTTAGGACCTCTGAAAAGACTGTTCAACACCCGATGTTCGGCGTAAAACGTGACTTATCTAATTCAATTTCCTGTGTTTTATTTATTCAAGCATAGGAAATTAGTGAGGGTTCAAAAATCACACAGCCGTGTGATTCCAGGTTTACCATAAAGCAAGACAGTTTTTACATTACTGATCTGACTTAAGGATCATGAGCTTGAGCAAGGGACCCAGAAAGAACTCCAGACTGTGCGCAAATTTATGTGGCGTTGCTTTCATTAGTCTGTTCTCTATATCTACCTTGAGTGGGCACCTCTTTGTCTTTGATGTAACTAAAATACCTAAATAGCATAAACGGTTAACAGTCTCCAGAGAGACATTAACTAATACCAGTGGTGCTAACGTGCGAGACCAGTGAAGAGAAATATACACAAAATTTCGTCCAATTACTATTTCGTACCAAAGCAATGAAAGAGAACAATAACATGAACTACCTACTGACTACTTAATTGTACAAATCTTTCATGTGTAATATCGCCGTATCGAAAGCCATACATCTTTTTGAATTTAAATAAGTGTTCCAAATTCAAAAGAAATAGTGAAAGTTCATTGACACCAACCAAGAAAAAGGGGTGGCGATCGTTTAATTGTTTTGGCTCTTTTGTCCTGCTTTTGTGAATATTGTTACGCACTTGCGACTCGCTCCACCTTGCTGTGGACTGCATCTTGCTGCAAATTATAGAGGGGGCTCCGAAATGGCATTGTTTTGGATTTAAATGCTACATTACCGTTGCAACGAAAAGGTAGATTGTTAAGCTGGGAAAAGAACAAAGAATGTTATGTACAAACCCGTGTTAAAATTACTGTTTTGGAAAAATAACATAATTTAATTTAAAAATGAAATTTAATTTGGAAACTATTTTAAGATGAAGGCAGATATTTAAACAACTACCATAACATTTGTTATGTAATTGAATTGAAAATGTAGATCTATGATAAAAAATGATATTTGAGACAAACAAATGCGAGTATAAAGGACAAGTAAAATGTTAGATATTAGTAGAAAATTTTTATTACATGTAAATGGGTGTAAAAAATATGATGATTAAAGAAGCTAAATTTGATCAAAGTATTTTTATAAGTCCTCGGTTACGTGACAAATCGAACACAATTACTTTTTAAAACCTCACTGCAAAAAGAATTGAATTTTGTATTAAACCACTATCGTCTAGAATTATGAGTATAAAAAAATTCGTTTTTGTACAACACTAGTGGTTACCAGACATGTTACTAAGCAAAAGTCAATCCTATAACGTCTCATCAATAAGATACCTTAACAAATGGATTTTTGAAACATTTGAGTCAATATCTTGGCAAAATTACATTGTACTAGTATGCCACTACGAAAAGCCAAAAACCCGAAAGTGTTTTGGGAATGATACAAATATGAGACAAACAAAAAACACTGTACAGGTAATATAAAATAAACATTTAAGTGAAAGTTGTGAATCCTATAACATCTCATCAATTAGATATCTTAACAAATGCATTTTTGAAACATTTGAGTCAATATCTTGGCAAAATTACATTGTATATGCCACTACGAAAAGCAAAAAATCCGAAAGTGTTTTGGGAATGAGACAAATATGGGACAAACAAAAAACACTGTACAAGTAGTATAAAATAATAATTTAAGTGAGAGTTGTGAATCCTATAACATCTCATCAATTAGATACCTTAACAAATGCATTTTTGATACATTTGAGTCAATATCTTGGCAAAATTACATTGTACTAATATGCCACTACAAAAAGCCAAAAACCCGAAAGTGTTTTGGGAATGAGACAAATATGGTACAAACAAAAAACACTGTACAGGTAATATAAAATAATAATTTAAGTGAAAGTTCTAAACATTTTCACATCACACTGTATCACTATCATTATCTTGGTCATATTAACATCAAACTGCGTGATATAATAAACTTAACTGTGTGAATAACAGCATCCCTTTGTGCTGTATTGTTGTTTTGTGGGAACGAATCAACTGGGTCATGTGTACCGAAATTTCTATTGTAGACGCCATTGTCCGAAGGGTTAATAAGTATGCTCTTCTTTAGGGGATAAAAGGAGTGTCCATTTTCAAGATTAAGTTTATTCATAAGTTGTCTAGTAACGTCATCAACCCATATTCGGCTCACTGCTGAGCTCGAGTCTCCTCTCAGAATGAGAGGAGACTCGAGCTCAGAAGCGAGAATGTCTAGTAAACATCATAGTTATTGTTTAGATAATCCCACTAGCTATCATAGACATACTATTGTCGCTTTTAGTTTCGGCGTTACAAAACATCTACTTATGTATGGTATATATTTTTTTAATTTGAGTTTTATTTTTGTGTAGTAAACTTGCTTTAGAGTTCGTCCGTAATATCACAAAGCTTATTTATGCCTCCAAAGAGCATCGTTGTGTTTTTATTGAAAGGGTATAGGTAAATAAAGCACACTAAACTTTCTTAGAACAGCCGCAAGGCGCGCATTGTACGATTAATTTTCTATCAATTGAGCCCTGCTAGCTGATCGATCGATTCATTAACGCGCATATTACGAATAAAATATTTTTTTTCAATTCCTTCAACCGCTGTATCACGTAAATGGCAATACTTATGAAAAAAATTGTAGATACATTTTTTGTAGAGAATCGGATGATTTACAATTTTTGTCTGAACTATTTTTGCTGTAATCTCACCGTTTAACTGAAAAACGTAAAAAAACAAATTTTTGGAATTTTTCACCATCAATAATTTTCAAGGGCAATACATGGGGATTTTCACAATTCATTTTTAATAGTATTCTGAACATTCGAACCAAATCTTAGCTATATGGGAATTATTGTAACCTTCAAAGTAATGTCTCAAAATCGTAAAAATATTATACTTTTCAGGAACTGAACTTACAGAAGTCCATTAAAACGGATTAGAAATGAGAAAAGCACAACAAAAATATCTAGAAACCTTAGGGGCTTAACAGTATTACACCTAAAGCACTTACTTTTCAATTAATGTGCATTTCCACTCTGCGCTGGGCTTAATTTAAATCACCAAGAGATTGCTTTGCAGCACCACTCCTTGATTTCATGAGCTGTAGAGATTAAATGACATTTTAGACAGGAATTTATTTTTACCCAATTAAGTTTTCATCAATCAATCATTCGTAGCTCAGGCATTAAAGGAGTATTTAATTTCTGTAACAATTCTTTTATTACAAGAAGACTGTCAAATTCGATTTTATGCAATAAACTTTTTAAGCTATTTGTTTTTACAGACTTGGTAAATATCAAATCACTTGTTTATAGCGACGCTGGTATAAATATCTACTGGCTCAGTAGACCGATTCTATTAACAGGAGTCTCTTTTTCAAATATTAATAACTCAGGTAAAATTGATGAAAAAAATATTTATTTACTACAATTATACGCATGATTAGAACACAATAAAACTAAAATTGAAACTAAGACTTAAACAAAATAACTTCGATACATCCAACGGCCTAAATTGTACCTACGGTCGGTACATCATTATTAATAATTTATCTTTCAGATGCCGAGACAACTACTTCCATGAAATTTTATCATTAAGAAAGTCATCTTCATACTAACCTTAAATAACCTAATAAACGTTTTTCAACACATTGCTTAAACTTTTCATTATGAGTTAATGAATTTGTGACTTTATTGCATAAGTAAATATAGTCTAAACTCTCACAAAATTTTGTAACCACGATCAAAGCCCACCTTAAAATTCCGCACAGTTGATTGTAGGTTATGTTGACCACAAAATATTCTACCTGTATAACGCTCGAGCTCGTTTCATTAATGGGCTTCCTACGGGGTTTACAATAACCACCACTTATGTGGCTCCTGGTATTTTAGAAGGTTTCATCATGGTATAATTATTTCGTATCGGCTCGTTCCCTTATGAGAGATCGTGCAAAAACATTTCGCTACGGGCTGTTTGAAATTGCGAAAATAAAGGCTAGTGCCACTAGTGCTTCAAATCAGCTCTCGAGTTGTGTTTTAGAAATTGGAGAATAGACAGTCTTGAGGAATTGATAACAAAAAAGAGGATACATAAATTTAACGTTTCCCACACTAAATCTTGAATTCAAAAGTAAAAGTGTTAAAACCAGCTTTATCCATTAAAAATTACATGGCTCAGCTAATAGTGACATCAATACCTACTCGCTTGTAAATATTTTTAGCTATCGATTAATACTTATATATTAGTTCCTAAGCCTAAGGTTGCCTAGAAGAGATTGCTACTAAGCGATAAGGACGCCTATTGTATTCTACTTTTTCTTATGTTTCTGTTCTGTTTTTTTTTAATCATTGTGGTGTACAAATAAAGAGTATTAAAAATACTTAAAATCTTAACTGTAAAAGAATTAAAAAAAAACAATATATAAAAAATAAAGATGCCTATTTCCTACAGTAAAAAGTGAAAAATAACATCGTAGTTATTGGTCCCTATGACCTGGATTGGTTTAAAGTCCGTGCCAAAAAAAGCACCGAATTGCCTCCTATATGAACTCTGTTAAAAATAGCCAATTCAACAACCGATAAGGGAAAAATTATTCTAATGGTATCCATAATATCACAGCGGTCAGAGGACGGCGGACCAGTTTCGAATATAACAAATTTTGAAGGCAACAAACACCTTGCGTGCAAAAAATTCTAATTTAATATTTTTGAAACACGTTCTGATAATGCTAATGATGTATGCATCAAAAGTCGGTCAGGTCAAACACGATCATGTTCTCATCAGAAACGAGATACAAAACGAGATTAGATTACAATTGAACGTCAGGTAATAGCTAACAAGTTGCAGAAACCGGCCAATATGATAATAGGAATGCAGATGCGAAGTTATTTGTTAATCTCAATGAGAATATTAATGGAATAAATTAAAATTAGTTTTTTATTTATTTTATTAACTGGAAATATTAAATATGTGTAATTCTTGTTGACTTTGAAGAATTTATTTAAAAAAAAATAGTTTTTTTAATGACCCATTTCTGAGCAAATCTCAGTCCTTTGTAAGTGAAACGTAGATCCACGATATTCCTTTGCGTTTAGGTTATTAATAAATAATTAATGTTTTATTTTGTAACAAACACTATCAGATTTTAATAGTAATAAGTTAATTATAAAGTCATAACTTAATTTTCGAACTCTATTTTTATACTGATAATGAGAAAAAATTAAAACTGCTATAGATCAAAAATGGTGTCATATCGTGGCGTCTACCAAGACTTCATGTTTCATAAAGTTAACCACTAGTTAAATAATATACTGCCGACCATTTTTTCTTTAATTTTTGGGCACGGTGGCCAATCTCATGGCAAGATTAACCATGTACGCAGGAGATACTATAGTGCACAAGTGTGTGCACAAGCACAGGTGCACTCTCTATTTCTTCACTTTCATAGTCCGATAGACGGCAGACCGTGTGAAAGACCAAGCGTAGGACCAACGTGCTGGCACTGGGGTGTACCAACACCGCCAACTTTCCAACTTCTTGCGCGTTTGGAACCCTCGTAACTTTAATTTTAAGTTTTCGAATAATTAAAAAAATAATAATTAATAAATTATTATCACCATTAGGTATCTTAAGTTTAATATTAGTACCCTGACGTTTCGAATGAGCTTGTAAACTAAGCCTATTTGAAATAAATGAATTTTGACTTTGACTTTGACTTTGACAGGCTATTATTAAGATAACGTTTGTTTTTTGTTGGCCTGAGCCGGGGTTCGAACCCTGGACTTGATTGTCCGTAGCTAAACCAACTAACTGCGAGAGTAATGAGGCAGTTAAATACAAACTATAGGCAATAATGATATTAATTTTTAATTTTGTTCGTTTCAGGTAAGTGACAACATCCTGAGCCTTCCAATATGCATTGAGAGTGGTCGCCGAAAATAGTCCAGTTTAAAAACCGATTGCTTCTCAAGGCAATATCTTAGAGAGATTTGCCTGCCGCCATATAAAAAGGTAAGAAAATACGTACAGTAAGCAGCAATTTGCGTATGGAGCGTACCTAATGTGTACCATATGGATAACATTACTCAATTCAATACTTATTCGTATTATACTTGTGTTATACTTGTGTTATTGGTATTTTTATCTTGAGAATTATGGTTTTGAAGTTCAACTATTAAATAGTTACTTTACCCCAGGAAATCGGCAATTTTTTTATTCTTTACAAGTTAACCCTTGACTACAATCTCACCTGATGGTATGTGATGATGCAGTCTTAGACTGCATCATCACTTAATGGAAGCGGACTAACTTGTTAGGAGGAGGATGAAAATCCACACCCTTTTCGGTTTCTACACGGCATCGTACCGGAACGCTAAATCGCTTGGCGGTACGTCTTTGCCGGTAGGGTGGTAACTAGCCACGGCCGAAGCCTCCCACCAGCCAGACCTGGACAAATTAAGAAAATCTCAGTCTGCCCAGCCGGGGATCGGACCCAGGACCTCCGTCTTGTAAATCCACCGCGCAACGGAGGCCGTCAAAAAAAATGCTTAAAGGCTTAAGAAGTTGACAGTACAAGCCTTTGTGTATGTAAATTAAAGCAACGTTACTGGTTGTTTAATTGTTTATTGTGACTCAAAAGAAACCTTTTGGCATAGACACCCGTTTATCAACAAACTGTCTATTAGCAACCACTCATAAACCTTGTTTCGCTCCTTTAGTTTAATATACAAACGCCTAGCTATTGCAACAAAACCCAAGCCTACATCCTAAAATAGAAAATCCATGTTTGGTGTATGTAGTACCAAAATATTTGTAGCTATATCAAAACACCGTATATATTACAGAAAATCAAATGAATGAAATTTCTGAATACTCTACATTCATGGCTCAAAACATTTGTTCAACAAATTGCCTATCTACATCAAATGAATACAGTGGCAAAGGGCCAAAGACATTGCAAACAATCCCCGTGGGTAATTTTGGACCGTTTGAAGTCCCATGTCGAGTTAATTACAGGTCAAACTAGGTTATGACCCTTTTCAAGTTTTGGAAGAATGGACCAAGTGAACTTTGTTACTTGGAGTCAGTAATTTGTGAGGTCATTGCCATGGCTTACAAATGCCCTTAAATGTACTCAGATAAAGAAACAATTATTTTGAGAAGTATTACTACAATTTGGTTCTTGATAAAACTTGAATAGGGATGATGACAGTTTTTTAAATTGTATATAAACTAGCGGACGCCCGCGACTTCGTCCGCGTAAAATTATTTTTTTCAGGAATCCCTCGGAAACCATGGATATTTCCGGGATGAAAAGTAGCCTATGTGTTAATCCAGAATAAGATCTATTTCCATTCCAAATTTCATCCAAATTGCTTTAGCAGCCGCAGCGTAAAGGAACAAACATACACACACACACAAACTTTCGTCTTTAAAATATTAGTGTGATAGCGATCATGCTTTCGCTTTCGCTTTTACTTATGTACACATCTTCCCTACCCCTACCTTACCCTACTCCCTACCTAAACCTACCCAACCCTACTGTGCCCCTACTTTTCCCTTACCCTACCGCTAACCCTAACCCTACCCTACCCTACCCCTGCCTTACCTCTACCCTACCCTTACCCTACCCCTACCTTACCCGTACCCTACCCGTACTCTACCCTACCCGTACCCTACCCTACTCGTACCCTACCCCTTCCCTACCCTACCTCTATCCTACCCTTCCCCTTCCCTATCGTACCCCTACCACTACCCTACCCCTACACTACCCCTACCCTACCCTACCCTACTCGTACCCTACACCTTCCTTACCTTACCCCTACCCTTCCCCTACCTTTAGCAAAATCGGTCCTGCCCTTTGAGTGTGGTGCGATGACCAAAGGACTATTTCCCAAGAAACTAAAGAGGGGTAATCTCTGGATCTACTGGACCGATTTAGAAAATTCTTTTACCAGTAGTAAGCTAAGTTATTTGCGAGTGTCATAGGCTATGTTTGATCTCCATATTCACACGGGAACGGGAACTACGTACTTGTAAGCGCGGGGCATCATGTAGCGGGATATCTGCGTCTTTTAGAAATTTTGTATTATCTCCGAAACTATTTAACTAATTAACATACTATAAAGGGCAAATCTTATCTCCATAATATCCTTGTAATTATTAAATAATTTATTTTGATAAGGATTTAAGTTAAGTAGCATAAATAATGACGCAAACCTAAGTATATAAAATTAATAATTTTTAAAACACAAAAGGTACTATATCTGCTAATATATAGAAGATAGATATACGGCGTCGCGGACTTTTTTGTAGAACTTTTAAAGATACACAAAGCCTCCATACATTAATTTCAATTTTACACAATGGTTAAGGCAGCGCATGCGAATAAGTCTGCTTAAGAAGATTTTCAGTCCGACCTGTATGACAAAAACTGTGTTAAATCGGCTAATATATATGATACCAATATAAAATATAACCTATAGCACTCCCCGATAATGTAGCATTCTACTGGTGAAAGAATTTTTGAAATCGGACCAGTAGTTCCGAAGATTACCCCATTTAAAAAATGTGACAAACTTACAAACTTACAAACTTTACCTCTTTATAATATTAGTATAGATTAAGAGTATACTAATAGTAAAGCAATTTTGTAAAAGGAACAGGGTATCTGCGATCATTACTTTCGAAGCTACAGGGATTTAAACAGTCAGATTTGCGGCGCTGCCGCGGATCTCTGAAAAGCGCCCCATACAAAATGGCTTGAAATAATGACGTCATAGGCAATGTAGTGATCGTTAGATTTGTATGCGCGTTCAAACAAAATTACTAATATCTTTGTTATTTGTGCGTTTATGCTTATAGTTCATATATTAAAAAATGTCACATTTAATGTAAGGAAGCTAAAACTGTATGAATTTTCATCTAATTACGATAAAATATTTTTAATAGATTTTGAAATTTTATAATCTCATTTATTTTGCAAATATCCAGATAATCTTTGCTTTTTATGTATAAATTAGTTAACATTGACCCTATTTACCCGAATGTATCATAAAAATCAATATATTCAAACCTAGTCATCATCCCCATTTGGTTTTTGATAAAACTTGAATTGAAATACTTGAATTAAAATACTTGAATTGAAATACTTGAATTGAATTGCTTGAATGCGATCTTACCTGACGTTAACTGGTGATACAAACTGGGATAAGTGTATGACTTTCATCATCATCACTAACAACCCACTTACTCACTGTTGAGCACGAGTCTCCCCTCAGAATGAGAGTGGTTAGGCCAATGGCCACCACGCTGGCTCAATGCAGATTAGCAGACTTCACATCCGTTGAGACTTATGAAAATTCTCAGGTAAGTATGCAGGTTATCTCATTATGTTTTCATACACCGTTTGAGACACGTTTGGAATCCTGTCCAGTGTCCACCTCTAAATTTTCAGTGTATCAATATAGTTTATTTAATAGGTATATTGAGTGCAGTCAGTAGTTGCAGGGGGCGTCAAATATCTCTATGGTACCTATGTCTTTGTCTGTATGATGGTAAGTAACCTTAATAGAAATATCAAGTTATGCTTTATTATCATACTTAGGTATCACTCTTAACATACTTACCAGTATGCTTCAAGGAGCACCGTAGAAACAAGCCCACGACTTGAGACTTGAGACTTGTGATACCAGCAAACTTGCCAGGGCTGCATAATACATCCAGCAATTCCCTGTTACTTGATGTCATCGGTCCAACTATTGGGGGAGGTCGACCAACACTGCGCAGTACGTTTTCCAGTCGCCCTTTGCCACTTCAGCTTTGCGACTCAATGAGCTATGTCAGTGACTGGTATCTACTCATTTCTATAGCTCGTTCCATCGCCCGCTGCGTGACTGCTTCTTTTTATGAGGCCCATAGTTAGCGATTAAGTCTCATAACAGTCTAAACTAAAATATAGGTAGTACATGAAACTTCAATTATCTAAAGTTGTGCAATTTCTCAATTTTAAACTTTGTCGTAGACAATAAAGCTCGCAGTTCGCATCGTTTCCTGCTATAGCTTATAATAAGTTCACGTGTGTTTGTTTTAATCAGGTTTCACACGTGCTTCGCTTACGACATTGTAGGCGTGTGCCATAAGTGGCCGGAACGATTAGTAGCAGTTCCTAATATGGTGTTGCTGTAAGAAATATTTCTAACACAATATTGTTTCTACGAAACAAACTTGAGATTTTTAGGGTTCCGTAGTCCACCATATCTATCACCGTATATATTACTAATCTCTTAAAATTTCGCCATTAACAAAATCGTAAAATAAAATCTTGAAAAATGTTTTTTTAGGGTGCCTCCCCTATATGTAAATTGGGCGATTTTGTTTTACTCGTTTATCTCAAAGTGTGGGGTATCGTTGGATAGTTTTTTAAAAGGTATGACGGGTCTACTACCAATATTTTTTGATTTGGGGATCCGTTTTTAAAATACTCATTAAGGTTTTATGAGCAAATTTTTGTTGTTGTCAAGTGCAGGTAGAGAGGGCTCTACCTGCTAAGTTGTTTATGAATATGTGAAAAAAATTACAGAAGTAGGATATAATGAAATAAGAAGGAAAACTATAACAGCTAAGCTAACTATAATTGCTACTTAGCAATTGCCATTTAAAGAATTATAGTCAACCAGCTTAAAAGACTCCGGAACACTACAATTGCATACAAAGTCAGTTGGCAATTAATTAGATAAAGTTGTCAGTAAGATAACCCATACTCTGTTAGAACTGAATTTTGGCATAGTCTATATTCTATAAATTTGTAGAAAGAAAATTTGAAAAAAAATATTTTCCCAAGATGTAAAGATTTTTTCTTGTGTTTCCCATAGTCTGTGTTATTGATAGTATGTATCGATGTCGGTATTTTTACATTTTAAGAGTTTAAAGTGCTCTTTTAATCTACGGAACCCTATACAGCGCGTGGCCGACACGCACCTGGCCGGTTTTTTTATTCTGTTAAGTGGCTACCTACTTGGAAACTTTTAAATGAACTAGCTAATGTTTAAGGAAATGATCGTATAAAAAAAACTATTAAGTGCAGTATTTAACCGATTATTATTATCATAAATCGTACCGGAACGCTGAAACGCTTGGCGTCGTCGTTGCTGGTACGTAATGTGAAATCAACATGATCCAGGTAAATGTCAAATTTTAAGTAGTTTAAGATTTTTAAAGTGGTTTTGTTTCTATAACGAACATACAGACAGACAGACAAAAATTTTACTGATTGCATTTTTGGCATCAGTATCGATCACTAATCACCCCCTGATAATTATTTTGAAAATATGTTTCATGTACACAATTGACCTCTCTACAGATTTATCATAAGTATAGAATATATAGATTGTCATATACTACATACATACACAAGCTTTCACTTGGACAAAGACTAAGAAAAAAAATCATTATTATTACTTTATTTTACGACAACCCATGATCCACTAAAAAAATAAATACTGCACCAGAAATGTCAAAAAACCTATTAAGCACTTTATCGTTCCAATTAGCCCTATAGAAAACAAAACCTCACCATTAATAACCCTCAAAAGTCCACAGGTGGTCGCACAGCACAGTGACCCGGATTTCGTACCCGCGGGACTTCCCGACCCCATTCACGATAATCTTTTCATCTCGCACTCAAATTAGGAGACTTTATCTCGATATGAGACATAATAGGGCGAATAAACTAACGATTCGCTTAAGGCTATTACTTCTGTAAATGTTTCACTTATTTAATACTAGCCTACGACTCCGTTTGTGTAAAATTCCTCCCCTACCATCCTCTTTTCTCTCATTTCATTTTCCTCCGCAAAATCATGGATTTATTTGGGATAAAAAGTAGCGTAAGTATATATGGTAATGCAGTATATAATCTCTCTCTATCTCAAAATTATCCAAATTGTTTAAGTAGGTAGCTCGTGATGGAGTAACAAAATCGCACACAAACTTTCGCTTTTATAATACTTATTAGCATATGTTTCTTATGATATTAGTTTGATGCTATGTGACAAAGTAGGTCTATAGATTAGCATTCTTTAAGGACACTATTATACTATTGTTATGAGACTATAAAAGATAGACATTAATAATTTTACCATCGAAGATATTTTTATAAAATAGAGCAAAAGTTATTATATGTTATATTTTGGAAGACCTCTCCGTCGAATTTGGTAATGAATTATCTAGGTTTGATTTCCGACTCAAGTCAATATAGATTATTCACACGTGGTGTCCGTAATTATTTACCATCCTAACAGACGTACATCAAACATCTTTAGACTGCTTCACTCAACATCAGGTTAGATCGCAAGGGTTAACTTGTATTAGAAAAAAAATATATAGTTCGTACGTAAATGGTATTATCGCCAATAGTTCCAAGCAAAGCTAAAAGCATTCAACAATACATTCCTGTTTGCGTGAAGGTACTTAGGGAGGTCTCCAGCTACGAGTAGATTATCGTGCCACATTAGTATGCGTCGCGAAACGGAGTGAAGAGGCGTGTAGCATCAGCAAGATACAGTGACTAACACACGACTAATGATGCCCCGGTGAACTGTGGAATACATTACCTAAGTAACGGCGTACAGGCTGCAGCCCTTTGTTGGGCCAGTGGTTTTGCATTCGGCATAAACATATCGTTTTAGTTGCTACTGGTTCCGCATCTATGAAGTCCTAGTATTCTTCGATGTACGGACATTTTAGCTACCTACTGCGGAAATAGAAAAATATTCATTATTTCATAGTCAGACCTAGTGAAGAGGCGTGTAGCATCAGTAAGATACAGTGACTAACACACGACTAATGATGCTCCGGTGAACTGTGGAATACATTACCTAAGTAACGGCATACAGGCTGCAGCCTTTTTTTGGGCCAATGGTTTTGCATCCGACATAAACACGTCGCTTTAGTTGCTACTGGTTCCGCATCTATGAAGTCCTAGTACTCTTCGATGTACGGACATTTTAGCTACCTACTGCTGAAATAGAAAAATACTCATTATTTTATAGTCAGACCTAGTGATAGGCGTGCAGCATCAGCAAGTTACAGTGACTAACACACGACTAATGATACCCCGGTGAACTGTGGAATACATTACCTAAGTAACGGCATACAGGCTGCAGCCCTTTGTTGGGCCAGTGGTTTTGCATTCGGCATAAACATATCGTTTTAGTTGCTACTGATTCCGCATTTATGAAGTCCTAGTACTCTTCGATTTACGGACATATTTTTAGCTACCTACTGCTGAAATACTTAGCAAAATATTCATTATTTCAAAGTCAGGCCTAGTGAAGAGGCGTGTAGATTCAGTAAGATACAGTGACTAGCACACCACTAATGATATCCCGGTGAACTTATGGAATACATTGCCTAAGTAACGGCATACAGGCTGCAGCCCTTGGTTGGGCCAGTGGTTTTGCATTCGGCATAAACATGCCGTTTTTGTTGCTACTAGTTCCGCATCTATGAAGCCCTGGTACATTTAATAAACCACGCTGCTTTAAAGTGAAATGTCGCGTAACGATCATGGGGGCATTTTAACTACTGCTGAAAAAGAAAAAAAATACTCATTATACCATAGTCAGACCCAGTGAACAGGCGTCTAGCACCAGCAAGATACATTGACTTAACACAAGACTAATAATGCCCCGGTAACCTATGGACTATGTATTGAAGGAATACGTTACCTTCAATAACGGCATACAGGCCGGCCCTTTGTTGGGCCAGTGGTTTTGCATTCGGCATAAATATGTCGTTTTAGTTGCTACTGGTTCCAAATCTATGAAGCCTTGGTACATTTAATAGCTTGGACCTCTCTTCTTATAAAAGTGGGTACTTAACAATCTCTGTTAGAACATTAATTAATATCGGAACCGACGACTTAACATGCTCTTTGAGGCAAGGCCAATTTAACATTACTAACTTCCTGGTTCAAGCTGCTAAATGAAGAAGAAAAGTACTTAACATTTCATAGCTTGATCCAAGACTCGAACCTATGATCCGAGGCTATATACTTAAGCTAAACACTGGAGCAATGAGGCTGTTACCATCAGCCAAGGACAGGTTGAAAAAATCTTTGCCATCAGTTATCTACTAGAATCATGAAACAAATCAAACTTGTAGAACTTGTCAGAAATAAAACTTAGAGACCAAACAAAGTACATTTTATTGTGGTTCAAGATAACTAAAGCCAATAAATAAAGTCTATATTGTAAGTTTTAAAGATGTGTCAAGTTTCCCAGTCTGCCAAAACTTCTGGAACAATTACCTAATAAATTAAATTAGTGATCAAATAGTGGTAAGTAGTTTAGTTGAACTTAATGGCTGATTATTAAAGCTATTCTAAGAAGATTAGAAACTAAGAGAATTTTTGTGTTTAAGTAGGATATACTTAATACAAAAATAAAAGACGACATATTAGGTAAATCAACATTAGGTATAATATGTAGGTACTTATCTAGGTAATTAGTTACCTAAGTGTTTAGCTTTTGTAATTCTTTATTATTTTAAGCAATGACATTTTATAACCATACGAAATATATTTTTTTACACTAACAGTTCAAAAAACTCTATACAATTTTTATCTATTCATCATGAACACTTCATGCCTACTCATCTTGTTAATTTTGACACCGCCATATTTGAATAAGAATATATTGAACCCTCTAACCCTATTTGTTAATTTTATATGATGGATACGTACCGCTGATCGGTAGCCCGCTGCATCTTCGCCGCAAGCGCATCGAACAACCGCCGAGTTTACGAACGTCAACCAATCAGAACCATAGAAGCGTCACTCAAAAATTCAGTTGATGCCCGATCGCTGTAAGGTGAGGTTGCGTCGCTCGTCCGATCGATGCAGTCACGAGTGTCGGACTTTGAATTTCGAATTTGATAAAATGGACCACTCAGTGATAATGTGCGTGTTCAAGATTTAAAAAATTTGATGGATTGCTCATAATAATAACTCATTAGTTTTTGTGGCTGGATTGTTTTAGTATGGTGATCGTCAGTGTTTTTAACAGGTTAGTGACTATTTTGGTTAACAAATGCATTTGCAATTTAGGTACTTACTTATTTTTTCGTTAAAAATTGCATGGTTTTTTGAGTGCTTTTTAATATATTTAAACACAATCATGAAAAAATCTATAATAAAGCATTGCGATGTGTGTACAACTTTCTCTCCAATCTCATAAAAAATCACTATTGTCAATTTTAGATAGGGTTAATTATTTATCTACCTACTTTAAATGTATATGATACAATTCCTTCTGTTCCGGTCGATTTCCTCTGTTATATCAATGTTATGTATAGCCCACATAACTGATAGGAACAACGTTTACATATTTAAATATCATCGCCTAATTTGTAATTCATTTGTTTAGTACCAACATCGTTACGATAAATTCATTACTATTCAAATATAACCGTACGCATGGGTGATTGTACCTAATACTTATGTCTATAAGAAACTTATATGGGTTTACGTATTCCTGAACTAACTGCGCATGATTCAGTGGTGAGTCCGTATGCCTTCGTATCATGAGGTCCTTAGTTCGAATCGTGAATTTCTAAAATTAAGAGCCTTTCTTTTACTTGTACAAAGTGGCAAGCCCGGAGTTGAGATGTTGGTAGCGGTACACTCCGGTAAGATGCTGTTATCATTAATATCTGATAGTGATCGTAACAGAGTGCAACATTGTCACCTTAAGCCCGCCTCCCGCATATGTGCAGGGTGACGGGTTCTAGGCTATATTCCTCTCTTCTATAAGGCCTAGTCCTTAGGTCCTAATGGGCCTTGCAATTAGACTGATAATTATCATGATAGTATAATAGAGTGACCTATCGAATAATATTGACGGATTTGTATGTAGGTGTTACTTATGTAGAATTGTCATTTTCTCAGATAGCTACCTAATATAGAGGTATATGGCAAGAAAAACAGGCGTTGAAAGTACGGTCCAAACCTTTTTGTTTCAGTACAGAAATACGGTTAAAAACTCTATTTAATAATAATTAATTTTTGGGGGGTAGGTAGGCATTTATATTTTTAATTACTCTTGCAATCATACCCGGTATTGAAACACTATATGTATTAAGTTATAATCTACTTAAGTACATAATTATGGCATTCTTGTAGAGTTCAAATAGGCACAATAAAAATGTACAATAACGCTCCCCACACAGTCCCGACGAGAATAAAATAAACAAATAATGTGTCAAGCCGAGCTTCTAATGACATCTACCACATGTCATCGATTCTCCGTAATGCCCCCCACGGATGACAGTTCATTGACAGATCTCATTATCAGAATATGAAAAAGATACACGATCGATTGATGTAGGTACGTAGGTAAGTATCTAGTTTCTAGTTCGTTGGTAGTCTCTAAATACTTTGACTATATTAGTTCTGCTGACTGGTATTATATTGTGGCTTTGTATAAATTGACTACTGTTCAACGTTCATGAAATCCCGGGTTCGAGTCCAAGAATACGGACACAAAATAAAATATTTTTGTTTCAGTTTTTCTTAGTCGTGGAATCTGAGTATTTGGAATGAGTACCCAAGTCCGGGCTGTAGAACAACAATTTCCGTAATACCTACTAATATTTTAAAGTAAGTAAAGAAAGTAAGTTTGTCTGTCTCTCTGTCACCTTTCACGGCGCCGACAGAAGCCGCTGAACCGTTTTAGATTTGGTACTGAGATAAATAGGAAATTAATAAATAGAATTTGGAGCAGACCATAGGCTACTTTATATCCAGGAACAATGCAAGGTTCTTACGGGACTTGTTATGAAATCGCGGGCATTCGCTAGCCGTCTACTAATATGTGACATCGTAGTCGAGTCTTAATTAAAAGCAAGAACAATCATAGCAGATTATTAAAACACTACAATATCAAATTTATTATCCGACAGTTCAGAAGACACGCCTGTCAATACTTACCGCAATACACATCCGTCAATTTCCGCAACATGTCCGCTACATTCGTATTTTACCGTCACACTCTGACGCGTATTTATATTTGCCTTTTTTTTCTCCCTTTTTTGCTACCTCTTCCTCTTTGATAAGTAATTTATAAATGAATAAATCATCGTCAAAGTCAATTCGTACGACTTCCAGCTTTATTACTTAATGCACAAAGTGGTTATTGACTTTGAACGTTTTGGCGCGTTTCCGATTACGCACGCGAAATGGAAACTGATCTTTGAATATGCATGTGCACGCATGGCGTCGCCCAGCTGCACACTTCCATGCAAAAAGCTGTTTCCTCTCAGAAGTGAAGTTGTAAAAACAAACGTATTAGCCGCATGGCCATAACTAGATAAACACAAGCGGCGGCTTTTCGAGTTCGATGATTGATTGGGCGTCTGGCATATCCGATTAATTACTACGTCCCGTTGGCGTAGAATTTCATTTGTATATGATTCATCTCATTACTTGGATACTGTTTTTTGCGTTCCGGTCATTGGATTATTTAAATTGATCCCAATTAATGATCAATAACTTCATGTATCCACAATTGGTTGAATCAGGTTAGAAATTTATGACGACAACAAACATTTAACTAAATAAAGACACAAACACAGAGTTTTATATTTTTGTCTCACACCAAATTTACGTTGGAACATTAACAGTCTGATTAAGCAATTAACCTGAAAAAGAAATAAAAAGTTATACATTCCCATAAAACTTTATATTTCCAGCACCATGTTATAATAATAATTAGAAAAGTATGAGACTTCTGAGAAAAATAACTTAAGAATGAATCAGATAAGAAGCTTGGTAGTAAAACGGATAATATTTATGGCAATTAACAACGACTTCATTATGTGCGCAGCATTTTTAGCTAATGAATTTATCAAGCACAAGTGGTCGATTATATTATAAGAATTCATAAAAGATAACCAACGATTACAAAAATCCATACATGTACAAGTATGTTACATGAAGATTCGAGATAAATGTTGTCTTAGCATATTTAACGAAAATCATACAAGCATATTCCTTAACCTCACGAATGCTGCAATAAATTTCCTTATCTCCACACAATAGAAACATCAAGGGACACTGAGTATTGACGGGAAATATTGTCCTTTAAATCTTTGTCTTCTGTCCATTCTCGTGTAGTCAAGTGGGACGTCTGTCCGCCATGAATCACTGGGCTTCGCCCACGAACACATTTACCACTCTAAGTACTTTAACTTCATTCTAATATAGCCAATTTATTGGAATATAACCTCTATTGTTATTAAAAATTTTATAGTACTCTGTGGTCAAAATAAGGTCAACTGTTACATCGATATGCAATCAATATGTTTTAATGTGTTTATAAAGTTCTGGTATCTTATTGTAAACATTCGTGTTACATCAATATATGAAATCCATATTTTTTATGTGTTTCTTTATAAAAGTTCTAGTATCTTATTATAAACATTCGGCAATTTGCAACAAGGAGTATTTCATCTCTAATTTTCAATTCATAAAATTTCTGATGGATATTTCATATGTTACTTTTTATTACATAGGCCTATTGCTGTATACGCCCCATTTGGCCACAAAAGGAAAGTCAATACGGCAAATTACCCGTGAATCATAGATACAGCTGTACCTAATTCACTTTCACTGCATTCGATAATGTAAACAATAATAGCATCACATTCTATGTCACGTAAAACACATTACAGTAACAATGTTTTACTTTTAAACAATAGTGGTCAAAGATCTTCTCGAAACATAACAGTTACTTGGGTTTTTCAACCAAATATTAGATGGGTCGTGATTGGTAAAACGTCTTGTCATATTTTGGTTCCAAATCACGAAACTGCATATATTTTTAATTTAGAATGAAAATATACAAAATTGGAAACAAATGCCATAATTTTATACCGACCTATGTTTTAGCTCAGCCATCAGGAACGTCCCGCGAGCATAAAAGTTACTGTGTCCTACATCAATTCAGAATCTAACTTTATTTGTAACTTGTTGGACCCTCCTCTACCGAGCTTTTCAAAACCGAATTTATGTCCAATGTTTAACAATATGTAATACCGTTATCATTTTCATTTATCAGTAAACATAATTAAAATTATTTCAAAGGCATTTACGAAGTTTCATTTAACGACATACTAGAATTTGATAGCATTGCTGAACACTGCGAAGTTCCGATAACTGAGTTCGATTGAGAGTCCTTGTAGGCTCTTGTATTATTCGCTATGAAGTAGGTCATATTTGCCTAACGAACAGTATTTCTGAAAATCGATATAATCTCAGGACTCTTGTGAATGATTTTACGTAGAAAAATCTGATATTCGTATATCCTTTCAACGAAATTGTTATACGCAGAAAATAAAATGTTTGTAGCAATCCAAGTAACGGTAAGGCATTTTGTTATATAAAGTACCATCAAATGATTATTAAATGTTTCCTAAATTAATTTGACATTTCCAGCGTTATTGCGGTTGCGAAACAGTTTACCGCAAGTGAAAATCTGACCACAAGAGAGCTAAATAATACATTTGTCTGTACACATTAACTGAGGTACTACTATCGTATTTTTGAATTTAAGTACTAGAAATATTGCGCAATTAAAAAAAATATACTAATTAAATTATACTACCGTATAATTTCATATTACGATCTAATGGTGACTAATCTTGAGTGGAACGCGTTAAGTTGGTAGGAGTATGACAGTTGTATAGACCCATACATCTAATTGGCTTCTACACTGCATTATACTGGAACACTAAATTGCATGGCAGCGAATTTGAACGAACGAGACAAGTAAATAAATATAGTACTAGAGTTTAAATTGACCGTTATACTAAAAAGAGAGACTAAATTAGCTATCAATCGATCAAATCGACTGGCAGATAAAAACATGCTAAAAAGCATGCAAAAATGTACCGGTCCACGAAGATTATTTTGAAAAATAAACTTCTAATATAACATTTAGATAACACGAAAGATGTATATGCTAACTAAGAAATGTATAAGATTAAGTCATAAATTGTAGTTAAGTAATGATACTATACAAATTGTTTGTAATAGAAAGTTGAATTCATCTCACGCTATCTGAAAGAAATTTGTTCTCTGTGATTAAGTCTCTGACTGAACAATAAATTAGGTACGAGCGTCGTGTTACTGATATTTATTGTTACGATGCAAAAGTGTCATTTATTAAATTTATAAGACAAAATAATTACACCCCCAAGTTTTATTAAAAAAATCTCTTTTATAAGCTCTAGGAATTTATTAGGCTGGTTTCATAACCATAATAATATATTGTCGAATAGCTTATTTACAAGTTTTTTCATTTGACAATCGACATAAAGTGACAAATCTTACGTTAAACTATCCGAGGATTAAAAATTTTATGAAACCTACCCTTATACCTAAAATTACAGGTCCAATATTTTCACCCGTATCTAAACATAATGTTTTATCTATTTTGATATTGTCCTTGACTAATTCTTTATATTATATTTAATCTCAATAAATAAATAAATGTCAAGTAATGACGATTTAGTAACAAAAGAAAGTTGTCTTAGAAACGAAATGCATTGTTTTGGTTTGAGAATTTTGCAATTATGTAAATCAGTCAGTTAGTTACATGGGATGGTAAACGTAAGCATTCTAATTCATTAAATTTATAAAAAAATTATATTATAAAGAGTTAAGATTAGATTTTTTGATTGTTTGTTTGTAACGAATAGGCAAAACTACTAGATCGATTTTAAAAATTCTTTCACCTATATATCCCCGTATTTCCTCGGGAATAAGAACCACACGGATAATACGCAGGGTGTCTGGTATATTATAGCTAGAAACAGTATTGCAAATTTCTCTCTGTACAGAAACTAATCTTTGTACAGTTTTCACTTTTACTTTTTCCATGTGATGGACCCGACTCTGAATCGTATTCACTCAGGCGTACGAAACATTTTCTATCTAATTAATTACACATTTCACACTCTTGGCTAAGATTGGTATCTCTTATTAATTGTTACGTCGCTCTTTTTATTCGTATACTGATATTTTAACTTTGATAAACAATAATATGTTTTGTTATAACATATAAAATTCTCCAACAAATCTTTGAAACATCAATTATTATTAAATATCTAAACAAAATTATTGTAACCTAGTGATGTATTAAAATATATGCATAGTTTTAATAAAAACCCAAAGTTTAATAAAAAATTAGAAAAAACAAATATCGTATTCGTAATAATAATTACATTTCAGTTTTTGTGGAAACTAATTAGGTAAAAGCAGTTAAATGCTTAAATAAAAGTAATAATAAAATAAAATTCAAGTACATTTCAGTGTATTCTTTATTTCATATTAGAATTTGTTTAATTTAATTAGTTTTATGAATCGTTCAACTAAATATAATTTTTAGGTATTATTTAATATTCAACTACACAATTAGCTGTTAAGCGCTTGTCTAATAATAATACTCAGTTGTCGTGTTAATATTATGAAATAATTAACCATGACTCCACAAAATATTCGACCAGTCCAATTATTCACGAGTGTCATAATCATAATCAATAATCGCTATTAATCCGACAGCTTGTATTGCGGAAATATAGAGAGGAATAGGATGAATACGCAAAAATGCCCCTAGAGCATTTCGATAGGAAATTGGTCTAACAATGGTGCGTTGTATACGCCTATTGTGTTTGCCATCTGTCATTGAGGGTTTCAATCACTGTGCCAAATAATTTTAGGTTACCTTCGTGGATGCTATTCGCTATTGCATCGTACGTTAGGGCTGCGGAGAATTGGAGACTTTTTATGACATGTACTATTTGCTTTATGGAATAATGACGGTTTGAAAAAGATTCAGAAGTTGACTATCAAAAAAATTTTATTTTGGCTTTTTTGTCATGTTAATCTCTTTTAGCTATTTTTGGTTGGATGAAGGATTTAAAATTGTAACAAATAATGACGTACTCGTAGGTATATAAATAAACTATAAAGCTTTAGGTTAATTAATAATTTTACGAGCGATTAATAGCTTGTGAAATCTTTAACAATTAACCAATTTGAATGTAACGTGTTATAAACACTCTTAGTAGTACTAAAGTATAAGTAAATAATTAAAAACTGCTTTTAAAACCTATTAGTAGAATTCCACAGTTATGGTACTGTAACAAACCACAACTGTTAAAAAGATTTATAATATTCCACTGCAATTTTTGTTAACCGTAAAATATTTTTTTTTTCTAAATTTAAACGTATATCACCGTGATTTAAATACGTGTATCTGCTGCCTATATGCTACAGCTAACAATACTCCCAGTCAAATTGACTAAGCCATGTCTTTGCCGTACGCGTGTGCTCGGCCTTATCTGAACGTACCAATAAACAGCTCTCTGAGCACGCGTTGCGTCTAAAGTAATATAGCTATTATTGAATCCTGCTGTTTCTACCGAGCTCCCCACAATCAGGCAAGTTTATTTATTGGTCCAGCAGTAAAATCGTTGTAAGGGGTACAATTTACGAGGTAGTTTTATTCCGTTGTAGGGATCTATGATGTCTGTCAATGTGCGCTTTGTTAGTCGCTCGTTAATCTTGGGGTTTATCGATCGATTTTAATTCTATAGTGATTTTTGTTTAATAAAAAAATTGTTCACTTGCTAACAATTCTCGAAAATAGAGCGTTGTTATGTTCCATTTATGATGAAACGGTAAAATTGTTTTTATGTAATTTTGTCGTTATGTTTATTGCGTGCTATACCTATTAAATGAAGAATAGAAGCTGGATAAAGTAACTGTTTTGACGGCCTCCTTGGCGCAGTGGTATGCGCAGTGGACTTACAAGACGGAGGTCCTGGGTTCGATCCCCGGCTGGGCTGATTGAGGTTTTCTTAATTTGTCCAGGTCTGGCTGGTGGGAGGCATCGGCCGTGGCTAGTTACCACCCTACCGACAAAGACGTACCGCCAAGCGATTTAGCGTTCCGGTACGATGTCGTGTAGAAACCGAAAGGAGCGTGGATTTTCATCCTCCTCCTAACAAGTTAGCTCGCTTCCATCTTAGACTGCATCATCACTTACCATCAGGTGAGATTGTAGTCAAGGGCTAACTTGTAAAGGATAAAAAAAAAAAACTACATTTAGTACTTACTATTTTAGTACCACAAATTTGATATAGGTACATTTAGGAAATATTCAAAATATTTATGAGCGGTACTGTCTGTCTTAAGGTTTAACAAGGCTAGAACTCAGAGCCGTAAAGCTAGTTTATAACAAAAAAATTGTCTCTCTTAGTCTAACTACAACCATAATGGCCTCATCAACTGCCTGTATTGGTCCACTGCTGGACATGGCCTTTCCGAGAGCGCGCCACCACACGATCCTCCGCCTTCTCATCTCATAATGGTCTATCTAGGCATAATATATACCTACCTACTTGTGAACACATAATTAACTTAGATTAAATAAATGCGATAGGTGGTAGAGGGACTTTGGCTCTCAGTTATCTGTAATCTACTACTTACTGCTTACTTTAATTGTTTTACTATTATCACCTTCAACTGTCAACTTCAAAGCTCTACGCCGAATCAATATGCAATTATCCCTTGTTCAGAATACAATAATTATACATTACCAATGTTGCTGACCTGTGTAATAACTGGCTTACGCAACACAACTTACACGTTATTCGATCAATAAACTATTCAACATATTTTATTAACGCTTTTTGTTTTCAATACAAAAAGCATCTGCGAGATTTATTACGAGATAATTTTTTTGTTGGTTGACTGGCATGAGATCAAATTAATAGCAATGAGATGACAGAAAAAAGTGCTCAACGCACATTTGAGCCACCCGCACGCATTGGACGCAAGTAATTTGCAAACTTTGCTTGCCCATTTTACACCGTAGAAACTCTGCTTGCCCATTTTACACCGTAGAAACTCTCCTTGCCCATTTTACACCGTAGCATAGACCATGCTAAAGCAATAAGTTATAATACTTATTCTTAGTTGCCTCTCCATTACTGAAGGTCGGCTTTCTTGTCCATGGCTAGGCGGAAAAGTTCTTCGGCTGTCTTTATGTTAGTCCACTCCCGTATGTTTCGTAGCCAGGACTTCTTTCTTCTTCCTCTTTTTCCTGCAATCTTGCCCATCATGATGGTTTGAAGCAAACGGTATCTATCGTGTCGCAAAATATGCTCTAGGTACGATATCTTTTGCTGCTTGATGGTTTTAACAAGCTCAGTCTTCTTCTGAATTCTGGCAAGAATCTCGATGTTAGACACTTTCGCCGTCCAGCTTATGCGAAGCATTCTGCGTTATGTCCTTATCCAGCTTCCAGCTTTTTACGTAGGTCTTCCACTGGTTATAATACAGAAATAATCAAATTCAAATAATTTGTTTGTCGAATAGTGCCAGTACGTTCTGTGTTTGGAAATCCCTACAACAAGTTATCTAATAGTTGATATCCATTTACTGATGTGATGATAATGCTGATTGTGTTATGTAGATGTGACAAGTTCTGGCACAAGTTCTTTATGACAAGACACAGAGTACAGACACACACAGAGTAGGTAGTAGAACAGTGCTTAGTTCTCACTGTTTTCCGGTGTCATAGTGCCAGTAAAATACAAGAACATGGCGTGCTTTGCGAGGTGTCACTCTATTTAGAGAATTATCGCTCTGAAAGTAATTCAATTATTTAAAGACTTCAAAATCGAACATACATATTCGGTAATTACAATAAATATCTATATCAAAAATTTCGACTCGAAAGACGCTAATAAAGTGAATTGCGGACATTACTATAGTACATAGATTTTATAACACGAAACAGCATCGGCAAATCTCTCTAACATAAACGTAATTGATCTGTAATGTAATGTAAATGTATTTTTTCACTTTAAAGTGAATCTAGTACTTTATTACTTAGAAAGTTTTAAGAACAAGCAAGAATGCATTAAATCTTTGTGACACGACAAAAATTGCGTGCGAAGCGGACTAATAGGCGATAAGCTTAATATTTTATAACATGTGCAACAATTACATGAATCATCGTTATAATTTTATATGTGTATTTTAATCTGGCAGACGGTGGAACTGGTTTTTGATATTGTTATAACGAGCTTATGGAGTCTATCAGTGCAATTGATTGACGTTGTAGGGGCACCCCCAGGGGATCGTTCAGCCGCTCAGTGTCGAATTTAACCTATATTTGTTTGAGTAGGGGTGCCCCTACAACGTCAATCATTGCACTGTATTACTTTACGAGTAAGTAGTGAAGTTATAATTTTATATTATTTAGAAGCGTACTAATGCGAAGTCCTACTAATATTACAAACGCGAAAGTTTGTATGGATGTTTGTTTTGTTACTCTTTGACGCTGCAACTACTAAACCGATTTGGCGGAAATTTAAAACAAAGATAAATAATACCCTGGATTAACACGTAGACTACTTTTATCCCGAAAATCTATGGTTTGTGCAAGATTTGAAAACTGAATTCCACGCAGACGAAGTCGCGGGCGTAATCTAGTATGTCATAATATGCAGTTTACAGTATTTTTATAGTAAGAACCATCGCAACATCTCTCAGGGCATCCTACTCCTAGAGACTAAAAATACTGTAAGTAATTTAAAAAATATATTAAAATTATTAATTACTAATAAGATAATAATTACACAGGCAACCTTAATTGTGTACGAATATTAAATGTAATTAAGATTATATTTTAACATATAGTGTACTTATTCCTTATTTATCCTATGAAAAAAAATCATACTATTATTTTGAAAAACGGAGTCTAGCTAAACATAAGTCCGCGATACATATTCCACAAATATAGTATGTACAAACAAAATACCATACAATTCATACACGAATGCGCACTGCACCATGTTTATTAGTATTTGGGTAGTATTTTTAGGCAGCGAGCATAATAACATGTTTATTACACATATTTATCGAGGGGTGCATTGATTCGGATGATTTCATTGTTGTGCGAATTATGAATATTTTATGGCTTATCCATTATAATGAATGCGGTCATTGTCGGCGTACGAACTGTTCCCCATTCCGGTCATTCCAGCTGAATGACCTAGTCACCTTCGTCTGTACAATGGGTGACTAGGACCAAATTGACCGTTACTAAACGTTGAGCGTAAATCCTATATTTCTGGGATCTTTACGATCAATACAAGTAGTTACATCTCTATTGTTGTGTTACGAGTATGTAGTATGATGGTTATTTATGTCTTTATTCTACGTTCGATCTCATATACTTTGTTGTATTTATTAAGATTTCACCTTTTTTTATTACACGCTTTATATTAGCTTCACTTGTAACTATGTATGTAAGAAAATCTTGGATTCTTAATTTGACCTACTTCCCGGTCTTCGATTAGGGTGAAATTTTGCACACGCTCTGAGCTCTGATGACAATACATGACTAGCTAAGAAACGGCATTACAAATACAATTTATCGGCCTGCCCAAGCTTGTAAATTATTTTGTAATTTTTATTTATTCATTAGGTAAGTAATGAAAATTGGTACACTAATTAATCGTCACAGACCTATTAAATGGATATCTTGGTACTCAGATATCCAATTAGTTACTTTTTGTAACTTTGGCTAGATTCAAAAACGCTGTGACTTCAGCTTAGTTACACAAAACTTTTGCAAGATACAAAAAACAAATACTTAACTAGATAAGTGTAAGTATTCTAGTCTATAATTAATTTTATTAATTTAAAGTATTTGTAGTTTTACGTTTAAGGTGCCTGGACTTTACACTGAGAGGTCATAGGTTCGATCCCCGCCCGGACTATTATCGTTCCCACTACCAATAATCTTTACTAGTAATTCAAAGAAATATTGGTTTACCTGTAATCTGAGCTAGATTATAATCTATCTCAGCAACATACTGCAAAAAAACCGGAACTTCAGTGGCAAGAGTGCACAATCTCGCGAGATAGATTATAATCTAACGGTATTTACAATTTTACGGTGTCATATATATTTTTTAATTTTCTATTTCTAGCGGTTGCGGTCTAATGGTTAATTAGGGGATGAAAATTCTCTTCTTTAATTTATTCATCGTCATTATCATTAACAGATTTACACTGATGTTATTAGCCATTTGGTCAGGACATTATCAACCCACTGCAAAAGGGAGCATTTTAGAGCTGTTTATCGGTTATTTTCCTTAAACCGATACCTTTAGCTAACGGTACGTAACGGTAACATAATCGGATTATCGTTATTCGATAAAAGATTTTGGTCACATTCGCTTCAAGTTGTTCGGAATAATCACATTAGGTTTGCGTGTAGGGACTGCGTTTGGTGATGTGCCGAGGGATTATATTCGTGTTTGCTAAATCGCTTTTGGTATATAAAAAATAGCTTAACAAACAAATATCGGCTATTTGTAGTGTTTTTATGTATTGTGTAAGTTTGTAGTTCTATAAATGGATTTTTAGAATCGGTTCAGTAATTCCAGAGGTTACCAATATTAGTATAGATTTAGACTATCGTCCGAAGAAGTTCTACTGTCCTAAAAACGAAATCTAGAATCAATTCTAGATTTCGTCGAGATACAGGTCTAGCTGGTGGGAGGCATCGGCCGGGCTAGTTACCATCGTACCGACAAAAAAACGTATCAACCGATTTAGCGTTCCGGTACGATGTCGTGTAGAAACCGAAAGGAGTGTAGATTTTCATAGATTGCATCATCACTTACCATCATGTGAGATTGTAGAGAAAATCACATCTTTAGTTTCAAGGAACAAGGAAATAAAATGTCACAAATGTAATTTCTTCGTTTCTTGTGTACAGAAAAAAAAACTATTCTTATCATGATTTTTTGCCAATGGAAAATCAGAAGGGTCAATGGCAAGAATTAAAAGCATTCTATAAATAAATGTTAAAATGTACCTATATGGGTACACTTATTCCGTTAACAATGTGATACAGTAATTAAATTGGGCGTTAATTGTGTAATGTTAGTATCTTATCGAAACGGAAAGGTCAGAGCCAGTATGTGTTTAGGTACGCTTCTGTACAATTAAAACTTACCAACATAATGTTTCCTATTAATGGAGTAAGGGACTGTGTTAGCCAGACATACCACATTTTGTGATGGTTGTAAGTTTATCAGACTACGCTCCTAACCTATCATAAGTAAGTAAGTAGCCAATAGGCTAGTTGACTTTTTTAAATGGTCTTAAATAGTTTATTATCGTTCTACTAGATTGATTTTTTTAAATATTTTTTTGAAATGCAAAATCGCTGTATATCTGGCTATCGTAGGCTCTCTTTCTATAATGGGGATGATGACTAGGTTTGAATATATTGATTTTTATGATACATTCGGCTAAATAGGGTCAATTTTAACTAATTTATACATAAAAAGCGAAGATTGTCTGGATATTTCCAAAATAAATGAGATTATAAAATTTCAAAATGTATTAAAAATCTTTTATCGTAATTAGATGAAAATTCATACAGTTTTAGCTTCCATAAATTAAATGTGACATTTTTTAATATGTGAACTATAAACATAAACGCACAAATAACAAAGATATTAGTAATTTTGCTTTAACGCACATACAAATCTAACGATCATTACATTACCTACGACGTCATTAGTTCGTGCAATTTTGTATGGGGCGTTTTTCAGGGATCCGCGGCAGCAACGCAAATCTGACTTTTTAAATCCCTGTAGCTCCGAAAGTAATGATCGCAGATACCCTGTTCCTTTTGCAAAATTGCTTTACTATTAGCATACTCTTAAATACAATTAAAAAAACCGTCATCATCCCTATTTACTAATGTTTAACGCCCCCTTTTTAAGACAGAAACGTATGTCTCAATTCTTTTTGTTAGGTGAGTCGGCACCCAATTAAGTTTGGGAAACACTTGATTTAAGCCATTTGATAGTTTATTTATAGACCAACACATACTAACAGGGCAAGTTATATAAAATCTTGTAGGTAATAAAATAAATGTAACTATTTTAGCCACTCCTGCTTACAAGTGTCTGCAAGTATCTTATAAACGCAACAATGCTATTGCCGCCCACAATTTAGTTGCAGTAAACTTCTAAAGCAAAGAGAATTGCAATAACCGCACGGCAATGGTGGAACCCGTTAGGTTATTATGTTGCTAGCGATGACAATAAAGAACATTTTATTTATTGCGCTCGCCCGTTGTCTGGTGAATTTGCTGTAAGGCACCTAACACACTTACCGGCCACGACCACGACTATTCGTTGGTCGTGGTCGCAAAAACAACGGTTGGGCTGCGGCTAGACTTGCGGTTACGACCACGACCTAGTGAAATGGGCAATTGTCGGGCTGCTTCATTATTTTTTTATTCATTGATAAATGAAGCCCTTAACTGCTATCTCACCTAATGTTAAGTGACGCTAAGATAGTAGCGGGCTTACTTGGAAGAGGTACCTACCTTCTTATTCCATACATACCTTAGACGATCCTACGCGGCATCATTTACACTAAATCGTTGGGCTAAATCTTTTCCAGTAGGAAAGCTATTATCCTACGGCCGATGCCAACCACCAATTTTAACAATTTCAAAATTATAAAATCCTGTTAGGAACCACAGCACTACCAAATGCGCCAGAGATGTCTGCAAGTAAGTGTTGTTACAACACAACACTAGTTGCTGCTTGATCGCTCATATCAAACCATATATGGTCGCAACAACCAGTCATGCCGGCTCGGTCTGCGACTAAGTGCAATGTTGATGTTAGGATTTCTTCAGATAACCTAATTGCGACTAGTGGTCGTGGTCGTGCCGGAACACCGGCTAGTGTGCGAGGTGCTTTACTACGTTTACGTTAGCAGCAATAAATGTTATTAATCAGGGGCGTGCTTTTCACGTAATAATCATTAAAGTACTTGTATTTGCTAACGTAAAGATTTATTTATTTTATCTTCTTCCTAGATTTCCTTGCGTGATTGTCGCCTGTTTCTTTAATTTATGTTAGCAGAAGCCCTGGGGTTTAACCCGTTTAGTTTCAGTTCCTGTGTAAATTGCAAGATAAAATGTTGCAATGTTGCTCGCTAGTGATGTAGCTTTCCATTGGTATAATTTTTTTTTTATCGGTTTATTGGTTAAGACGTACCTAATAAACAAACAAACAAACTCAATTTCGCATTTATGATATTGACTAGGATTTAATTACTATTGGAAGTGAGGATTTAGTTAGGTCGTGAAGTATTTTTTAACGCTTAATTTAGAAATTGGCGATTTTGGAGATGATCGCTAAAGTCTGATAATGATAGTTATAGAATCATTTATACGCCCATCAATCCATTAAGAAGAAATGTGGTGGGTCTTAGTTGTAAATGATATTTGTATAAGAATGAAAACATGCAATAATTTTATTAACCAGACAATAATTTTACCCGCAGACGTATGCAAACGATTTTATATAAATAAATAAATTAAGTAATATAATTTTAATTGCTTCTATATTCGAGTCGTGTTTTAACGACGGTAATGAATGTCACTTTAATAAATTAACTAAATACAGAATTTTATTATAGTCTAGACAGAATATATTGTCCACCAAAGAAACGTGACTATTTTTAATGGAAAGTATAGCGATAGCATGCCTCGTTGGTATAGAGGTGAGCTTGTGTAGCTTCGGAGGATTTAAGTCTTGGGTTGGACTCCTGTGACGCTAACATTGACGGCCTCTGTGGCGCAGTGGTATGCGCGGTGGATTTACTAGACAGAGGTCTTGGGTTCCATCCCCGGCTGGGCCGATTGAGGTTTTTTAATTGGTCTAGGTCTGGCTAATGGGAGGCTTCGGCCGTGGCTAGTTACCCTACCGGCAAAGACGTACCGCCAAGCTATTAAGCGTTCCGTTACGACGTCGTGTAGAAACCGAAAGGTGTGTGGATTTTCATCCCCCTAACAAGTTAGCTTGCTTCCATCTTAGATTGCATCATCATTTACCATAAAGTAAGATTGTAGTCAAGGGCTAACTTGTAAAAAATAAAAATATATATTGATATTTAGAACGTAGTTAGCAAACTTGGCCTTCGTTTCGTTATCTTCTACTATATAAAAATAAGTCGTGTTTTCCTTCCTGTCGCTGTAACTCCAGAACGCACGAACCGATTTCCACGGTTTTGCATTCGTTGTAAAGGTCTCGGGCTCCGTGAGGTTTATAGCAAAGATAATAAAGGTAGGGTAGGGTAGGGGGTAGGGTAGAGGTAGAGTTAGGTAGGGGTAGTTGAAAGAAAAGTATACATCGAGTTTCACGCGGACGAAGTCGCGGGCGTCCGCTACTAAATTCATAAATGTGCTCACCCAAAAAAGTGTACGTACTCGTATTGATAAGAATCACTATTCATTTGTACCACAAATAGGTCAGTGCATCAGAATAGGAAGTCTGACGTAATGTCATTATATAAGCCTATCTTATCTGAAACTGGCTGTATATTGGCTCGTGAGGCATTCCTGTCGACATCTTTAAGGACTAGATGTAGAATGAAACAAAATCGCATTGACACAAAGTAAGATAACTTTAAAACGACGCGAATTTTATACAGTTTTTATTCCCTCATTTATTTACAAACATACACACAAATATACATACAAAAGTTCCCAAGCAACCGGTGGTCAGGGCTCCAGAGTGAGGAACCTCATCACAATACGCGCCGTCTCAAAAATAAATTTCAGTACCCGACTCTTGATCCAGCAGTTAAGCGAACGCTTTTTAAAGTGTTGGTCGAAGCTTTCCGCTATAAGACCATTGACTGAAACGACTATCGGAACAATAATAGTTGACTCAACATTCCACGTAGGTGGATTCTCGTGAGTAAGATCCAAGTATTTAACCACATTGTCGTCATGTGGAACAGTGATATCCACAATTATTGACTGCACTAGCACTATATCTGGTCTATTTGGCAACTATACCTAACTGTCAGTGATAATCGTCCAGTCTCAGTAGAGCAATGCACTGCTATTTTCAAGAACGGACGCTGGGTTGTACCTTTCGTAAGGCATCTCAGAAACGATAAGGCCATACTGAAAAGCAATAAGGTACCTACATATAATATTCTTGTTATCAGATAGAGTGATTTAAGATGAAGATTTAATGCATGGTTAAACATTGTTTTCCAGACGGACAAATTCGCGGGCATCCGCTATTACGTAAGCCTATCTATAACCTTAACTGGCTTTCTGCTAGCACGTGAGGCATTCTCCTACCCACATCTTTTACGGACAATGTCGTTGCTTTGTTTGAACGTGAACATGGACCTCCAATATGCAAACCTGATACAATCTTCGTGGGTGACAATAAGCCCCATTGGTGCGATTTATTGTTTACGATAAAGTTAATAAGGTAAATACTAGTCGACAAATACAGTATTTGTACATGTTATTCCAATGTGATTATTATTCTAATAGATTTCGGTATTGTGCGCAAAAGAACATACTATTGTATCTATACTAATATTATAAAGCTGAAGAGTATTTGTTTACTTGAACGCGTTAATCTCAGGAACTACTGGTCCGATTTGAAAAATTCTTTCGGTATTAGATAGCCCATTTATCGAGGAAGGCTATATATACATATATTATCCCGTATCCCTACGGGAACGGGAACCATGCGGGTGAAACTGCGCGGCGTCAGCTAGTTGTTTATAATAATTATTGTTGTAGTATAACTGGGTGACCCAATAGCCGTCTGGCTCGTAAGGGCCTTTGTTTTAGGTCCTAGATCGGGTTGTGGAATGTGAATGATTTTTTTATAGTTATTTTTAATGGCATCCTGGTAGTCTAGTTGGGTGGGTAATTCCACCCTTCTGTCTTGGAGAGCACATTTAGCCGTCTCTCCGTTATCGTACACATCTAACGCCCGCTCTTCACCTTGGCCAGTGTGTTGGCCAATATGATGGCCAGTGCGTTGACCAATATATTGGCTATCACCTAGTGCGGGTGTTTCGGAACGTAAAGCGCGCAATTGGCAAGTATTGGCGCGTAATGTACTTACACGTAACATTGGTCAATGTGATGCCGGGGCGTAATAGTGGATGCCAAATTCAAACATTATTCCCTTCAAGCTAAGCGAACCAACCAACAAGATTAACTTTTTTTTTAATGCTATAAAAAATATTGTACGAGATTTAATCGGATTAAAAACAGAACACCATGAAGTCTGATCCAGTTCAAAAAGTTCCACTAAAAATATGAGTTATTTGTCTTACATTACACGGTGCAGACCTGGTGGATTCCCAATAACTTCACGCTCCATAAAAGAGCGTACAAAGCACGCTATTTTAGACTGCGGAATAACTGAATTAGTTCCGGACTTTACTTAGGCCTACGAGTAAGTCAGCGATTTCACAGTTGCGTTTATTCTGCGATTGCCAGACCTACCTCATTGTATAAAAGCTGAAAGTATGTCAGTTGCTCCTGCTATAGGTAAGTATAAAAGATACTAGATTGTCAGCCCATGGCGCTCCTACATAGTTATGTACGGTAGAGAAATTATGGCGTTTAGACTGTGGTGGTTTTGGAAGGTAACATGTTTCAAGGGAAACTAAAAGACCCTCGACATTTACCTGGGCACTGTCGCCAGTCAAAAATACAAACAATTGATCAAATTTAAGGGTGTCTAGCGAAGATCTTAGCTGACATTTCAAGATCCATCATTAAAATAAAATATTACTCGTATTGGAGCACATTTCGCCAATACACCCTAATAATTAATGTTAAAAATGAACTTAAATTCTTAATGTTTAAATAAACGTTAATACTTAATGTTAAAATAAACGTAAATTCTAATAATTGTAAATGATTAGGTAATGGCTTTTGATTGTGCACATTTTGTGCATATTTCGCCCTTTTAAGTGCATATTTTCATGCATGTTTTGACACTTTGATAGTGCTTATAATCCGGTGCGTGAATGTTTCTGGTGATTCGTCTTTATCAACCCATATACGGCTCACTGCTGGGCTCGAGTCTCCTCTCAGACTGAGAGGGGTTAGGCCAATAGTCCACCACGCTGGCCCAATGCGGATTGGCAGACTTCACACACACAGAGAATTAAGAAATTTTCTGGTGTGCAGGTTTCCTCACGATGTTTTCCTTCACCGTTTGAGACCCGTGATATTTAATTTCTTAAAATGCACACAACTGAAAAGTTGGAGGTGTATGCCTCGGACCGGATTCGGACCCACACCCTCCGGGATCGGAGGCAGAGGTCATATCCACTGGGCTATCACGGCTCTCCAAAAGCTGCCAAGGTTTATATTCTATATTTGCCTATCGTACTTGCATACGGTATGAGCATAAGCTGACATTTCAACATTTGTATTATACAATTGTTTGCTTAGTTTCAAATAAGTTTTTTAAATGGTGGTAAACAAAAAATAGACTGAGTTTGTTGTGGGCTCTTCTCGGACCAAGGCGCGTTTGGAACCCTCGTAACTTTTATTTTAAGTCTTCGACTTATTATCACCATTATTAAGTTAAATTATGACATAAACCTGACCTTTCAAAACTGCTTGTAAACTAAGCCTAATAAAAATAAATGAATTTTGAATTTTATATAAAAGTAAGTCTGGCCATGGCAGGCTCTGAGTCCATTAGCCCCGACGAGTAGGTCCGCAATTTCACAGTTGCGTTTTAATCTATGTGATTTATCGATAATCCGTTGCCGGTTATCGATTCCTTATTTATTGTCTGTTCTTTGTTTTGAATATAGGCAAGGGAATGCCTGTATAGCCGGTAACCGTTTTATGGACACGAAAAGCAAATAAATCTTGGAAGCAAACAATACATCTTCAAACAATAAACGGACCAACCAATATTTGTGCTCGCAAAACGGTTAATGGTATACAAAAGTTATCTTTACCGCTCCATTTACTTTATTCAAAATAAACTAAGAGAATGTTATTCATAAATGTTTTTATTCAAGTAAGAAAGTGACAAATCGTTTAAATTTGCGCTAGGTTTGTGCTAGCTTTAGTTTAGTTTGTGCTAAAAATAAATATTTAGGTCCCACTAACGTGACGATGACGGCCTCCGTGGCGCAGTGGTATGCGCGGTTGATTTACAAAACGGAGATCCTGGGTTCGATTCCCGGCTGGGCAGGCTGAGATTTTCTTAATTTGTCAAGGTCTGGTTGGTGGGAGGCATCGGCCGTGGCTAGTTACCACCCTACCGGCAAAGTCGTACCGCCAAGCTATTTAGTGTTCCGGTAGGATGCCGTGTAGAAACCGAAAGGGGTATGGATTTTCATCCTCCTCCTAACAAGTTAGCCCGCTTCCATCTTAGATTGCATCATAACTTACCATCAGGTGAGATTGTAGTCAAGGGCTAACTTGTATAGAATAAAAAAAAAAAACGTAACTACGATTTCACTAACCGGCCCTAAATATTTTTTGTAATCCTGTATATTTAATACCCGACTGCGAGCAGAGTTATGTTTTCTGTTTTGTGGATATATATTTTTATGCATATTATTTAAATAAAAATAAGAAATGTTCATTTATTAACACAAAAATTGGATATGTGCTTTTTATTGTTTAATTGTGAGATTTAGCACATTTCATAAGCCTCAGTAGGAGTAATAGGTCTGAGTATTTGGAAAGTCCTAAGTGTTTTACTCATCTGACTACTATATGTTTACTTGAAAATAAAAAGATTAATTAAAGAAAATGGTTGTGTAATAGTTAATAAAAATAAGGTCCAATTATTTTTAACCGACTTCCAAAACGGAGGAGGTTCTACGTTCGGCTGTATTTATGTTTTTTTTTTTTTATTCTTAAAATATTTAAGTAGTAAAAAAAATATCTTTAATATAATTTTTACGACAACATTAATATCACAATTTATAATTCATTTCAATATATAATTTCTTATTTAGCTACAAAATATTAAGTAGCCTAATGAAAATACTTAGTATATACTTACAAAACCTAAAAAGCTTTAAATACCCAACTAACCACTCCGTATAAGGCGTCCAATTAAAAGGCTTCCAATAAGGAAGTGTTTCAAGCAATTACAAATCGTAAAACAATTATTATAATTCGATGTCCATATGAATGCAAATGTAACCTACATTCAGCGAACCGGTTCTGTTTGTGGCGCTCACTTCGGGAGATCTATTTGATGTTAATTTACATGCATGTTAATAAATTAACCTTCAATTTGATTACGGTTGTTATATTTGCAATCATCTTTAAGTGGATATTTTTTTTATTTAATCTAATATTTTAAAAAGGTATAGTTTTGTGGTTCTTCGTTTTGAAAATCGGCGGGAACCGATTTTCAAAAATTCTTTTATCACAAGAAAGCCACGTTATTTGTGAATGTCATAGGCTTATTTTATTCCCGAATTCCCCCGAGAACAGTAACTACGCGGGCAAAACCGTAGGGCGCCTGCTAGTAGTAAATAACTTAGCGTGTTCGATTGTCTAAAAAGGTGATTTCTTACTTTGTATATTAAACATCTCTTGCTCTCTGTTCGCTAGCGCGATGACTATATTATTATTGTCAGGTGAAATATCCAGTCATCGGCACGCTACTGACTCATAATTAATTAAAATCGATGTACTACTCAGTAGGGTGACGATGAGTTTGATGCTGTGCGGACCGATTTAACAATATCGGGATAAAAAACTCGTGCGGTTACAGAACGATTTCAACTTACTAACGTCTCGGAAGTTAGTTGCGGATAATCGCTACGCCCAGATGTTACTTATAATACAATAAAATAAAAACGCGTGAGGTGATTGCAGATGGGAGGAAGGCGCGTGCGGGTTGACGTCTGCCTAAACCTAAAATTTCAATGCAAAATTCAATTTTTTATTTTAGTTTTATAACGCACGATGTTCCGAAAAGTCGTAAAGTTTGAATCAAGCTGTATCAAATAAGTATATAAATATCATGATTTTGCCTATTAAACGATCTACAATACCTAATAAACTATTTGTTTATTAGGTATTGGTAGGACTATAAATATACTTTAAATATTTAATTATTTACGTTATTAAACTTGATAATGTGGTAAGTAGTGGTAGTTTGGGTAATAATGATTAGTGTAAAACAATTGTTTGAGGTTTTGTCCTGAATATCTTAGCACGGAATTGTCACCCTATCAAAGTATAAGCCTTGTACTTACTAAGGCATGTGACTAAATTATTACCCAGCCATCAAGTCGACAAAGCGTTGACATCGATTAATATTAGTTGGCTGTAAGTAATCTTCGAAAGCTTTAACGTATATTCTAATTGGCACGGTGCCAGTCAGACAATTATTCGCTAAAACCGGGTCCAGACGTGTGTAACGCGTAATGTAATCCACTGTGTAATGTAATGCGAATTATACGTGTGGACTGCACTACGAGCATGTAACACTCGCTCCGGCGCGCCGTTCGTGTTGGAGGGCTACTATCAATTTTAACCTAGCGATCCAAATCCGACGCTATTCAACTTCGGTGCCTATATTGAATCGCTTTTAATTCGTACCATGACATCTCCTAAACTGAATAGCATTTGAATCGTCTATTGTGTATGAATAATCGACATTTGTCTCTGATCTGCGGTTAGCAATATGTTTGAAAGAGACAACGTTAGAAAAAGTCAAGAGAAAAGCGCGAACTTTGAGTTTATTTTGTTTGGTTTTATTTTAAATTGTTAGTTTATCATAAGTATTAGTTTATCGCAGTGCTCGCAACCATTGGAAACTGCTCTTGAAATAGGTTCGCATAGACAATTCGTTTTGAGTTCGTGTGCCGTCCACACTGTTGACACTAATTTACACGTAATCTTACATTACGCGTTACACACGTCTGTACCCGGCTTAAGTCGGTATCTTTTAAAGGATGTTCCGCATTAAAGGACATGGTTGGATAAATACAGGCACATAAGGCTCAATACCTACTACTTGATGATGATGATTGATGATTGATGATTGATGATGAATGCAATCATTCAATCATCAAAACTTATCACTATATCGACATATAGGACGAGCTATTTGCATGATCTGCAAAGATTAGCTAGTTTTATAGGCGTTGGTTTACCTTTACCATCAACTGTGCTTGATTCACATATTATTACTAAATAAATAATCCATTTTAATTACTAAATAAATAATATTAATATTTTTTGTTTCAATAAAGATATTTAAATAAAATAAAATAAATAATCCATCCTTAAGTCGCGCTGTCGGGATAACTCCACTCCTAGCTCTTCTCTCAGTTGGAGGAAAAGTGGAATATTGATCCAGTTCTATAACCCAAATATAAATATAAATTATAAATATAAATTATTATTTCAAGAGACAAAGGGTCCGTTAAGGGTCAACAGTAGAACATTAATTAAGTACATTAATGATGATAAATCACAATATTTATTTTCTTTTATTACATCATTAATACAAAATACTATTAAACTTGCAATAAAGAAAACAACATTAAATTTATAACCCGATACAAAGCGCTGAATTTATTACATCAGCAATCATCTGCATAATGATATAAAGAAAAAAAAACAAAGCATGCGATTGAAATTGAATAAAACATCAATAATGTTGAATTACAGAGGCAATAAGTCGGTGGACTATTCAATAATCAATTAAGTTACAATCGGAGAAATAAAAAATGTCATTGTACTCATTAGCCTGTATGGAACGGTATCGTATAATAAACTGGCCCAGTTTTATTATGGTAATGTCAGCCACTGACGATCAAGTAATCTCAATCTCTGGCTCTACTGAACCGATTTTGAAAATTCTTTTATCACTTAGCCACGTAACTTTTGAGTGTCATAGCCATTCATATTTTATCCCCATATTCTCATGTGAACGGGAACTACGCGGGTGAAACCGCAGGGCGTTTACTATTAAAGAATAACTAATAAATTACGTAAGATTTTTTTTTGCGACAGACACAAATTTTAATAAAAAAATAAACCCTGGAGCCGATTTTTCCCAAGAAAGAAATATTTAAAATCAAGTGTCATCAATAATTTCGGGGGACATATTTGTTACGGGACAGATGAACTGAAGTCATCAACTCAACTTCAAGGCTTGGAAGGAAAATGCCTCATCACCATCGTTGGATTTTTACTTTGTCGGACTACACAAGGTTGAGTATGGTCTTGAATAAATACTATTCCTGGGCCCAGGACCATTTATTTTAATTTAAATTGAAACTTAGTTACTTAGTTGCAAATTACAATTAAGTCCTAATAATATAGTAAAATTGAAAATTGTGAAAAACCTTAGAAGGTCATGAAATTATTAATTACACTCTCGATCAAGTCATCATTATTCTCTTTCAGTGCGCTATCATTTTCTCAAATGTATATATGCAGACATTCGAGTATATATGCAGACATTCGGTTATTCTTCCCCACTTTCACCCCCCCAAAAATAAATTGAAATCGCTTCATCCGTTTCGGAGCTATTGTGCCACGGACAGATAGACGTCATACTTATAACATAACCCTCTTTGCGTCTGAGGTTAAAAAGTCCTTTCTATCCTCGAAATTTGCAGTTCAATATTCAAAATTCAACAACCAATTAATAACATTCCATTTGTTTCAATAACCATTGGAGAGAAATGAATTGGTGAATTTTATAACGAAAAACCTACAACTAAAAAATGTGGATACATTAATAAAACGATAGTATCGCGCGTTATCTCTCCATGTTTTTGTAAATAAAAATATGGCGACGGCAACAAGAGATTTATTCCCATGGAATAATATCTGTCTGGCATTTTTGCAATCGATACATTTTATGAAACAGTTTTTATTGGCGCGTCGACAAGTCGTCCATTGCGTGCTGCGTTTAATATTTTATTGATATGAAATATTAATAAATATGCATTGGAAAAAACTCGCTAACCTAGTGGGTAAGGGTTGGACTAAAACCAAGATATACCAGATTTCATCCCATAATCAAATTAGAAATTAAGAAGTAAAATTGACCCCAATATGGTATATACCAATGGCAGTAATAAACCAGAAGGTATGATAACTCGGAAGAATTTTGTTCTTCGGAAGAAAATTCAATTGAAAAATGATGTTTTTATAACTCGGCAGTGTTGAGTTTCGAATTTGCCTTGTACCTCTCTGTTTGTAGTATGGTGTTAAACAGAGATGTGGCGATAAATTCGAGAGTCGTACTGTCGAGTTATAAAAACTTCGGTACATAGAATAGCGCTACTGATAAACGAATTTAAGTAACTTTAAAAGATGCTTCTAGCAAGTGTGCACTTGTTTAATCATTTATTTATTTAGTGGCTTATGAAGCCACCCTTGTTTCAACCCTATCTGCATTGTTTCGCGACCGCGAGACAGTGTTCCTACATTACTTTGATAACAACTTGTCCTTTGATCTAAGAGCCAGTGGTAAAGAGATCTTGGTCATTATACAATGAAAGCTGAATGTTTGTTTGCCCCTGCTCCTACCATACTAGGAGTACTAGGAGTTGAGTCTCAGACGAGACTCCCTTAAAGAGTCGTTCCGTCCATTTCTCCTGCGTCTGCCTTCAGACCCCATCAGGCGACGCTTCTGGGCTCGCCTGAAACCCGGTGACGCCGCTGAGGTGTGCCATTAAGGAGCTTACGACACTTGCACAATCATAAAAAACACCGTAACTGGTACCAAAGCTTCAGACCTTCAAGCTTTATTTCTCGACGATTGAAAGTCTAAACCTTCGTCTAATCCTCTGAACGTCTGAACCAACCGTCCAAACATAAAGCGTATTTCTTTTCCTTTAAGATAAGTAGGTAGATAATCATGTCTGTGTTATGTTTGTAGTGTAGTAATTATGGTTGTGTAGGTATCAGATCCTCAGTCGCCACACATTTAGCATCGTGACAGGCGACAGTACTTCGCCACCTACAAAGTTTAATAGAAGGTTTTCTATCATTGATTACTGTACTGTACTGTGTCTCTATGGTGGGAACATGTGATGACAAACATTAAGCTTTTAAAATGACGAAGACGAAGCTTCCACTGGCTCTCAGACTATAACTTGTCGTCTAACTCTTGTAGTTTATTAGAGCGTTATAAATTAGTGAGTACAAATTGCGGGCTTGTTATTAAAGATAACTTCAGCTCAGTATCTTAATGCTCTTTAATGTGTACAAACTGACTTGTTAATGCACAATAATAGTTACAAAGATAAAGACTACTTTGTTACATTATAAATTATTTCATGTAAACGATAAAAGTGCTTTAATAGTTTTGCGTAGTATGTTACGTAGAATATTATGTATTATAGTATATTATGTATGAAATTTATACAATTAATCGAACAGAATAATAATGATATGCAAAAATAATTACAAAACTAGCACTAATCTCACTGTAAAATTGTACATATTTCTCTTATTTATTTTTAAGTTTTAATAATATTAATAAAATGCAAAACATTATTAAAAATTAAAAAAATAAATTAACCCTCCCGCTGCGGGACATTTAACACGTTCGCTGTGGCACTGATTTTTCTGTACTTTCCTCTGGTGCATTACGAGGTTTTTTGACCTCGTACTAAAACTTTATGTGGTGTGGTACGAGGTCCATCGCCCTCGTAGACAGTAGACTTACGAGGTCAATTGACCTCGTACCGCAGCGAACGTGTTAAGTGTCCGAGCAACCGGTTGTCAGGCCTCCAGAGTGAGGAAACTCCTCACAATACACAACATCTCAAGAATCACTGTCATATTTGTATCCGATCTTTGAGATTAAGATTCTATAAACGTACATAATAATTATAAACGCTAAGTTTGTATGTATGGATGAACTGAGCTGAACTGATTTGCCTGCGTTTGAAAATTGATGCCCTTATTGAGTTAACCATAAGTTAAGTTAATATAGGCCACTTGTTATTCCGGGAAAATCCGGGATTTAAAAAAAAATAAGTACACGTGAGTACCTATACTAGTCTTTCAGCCTTTCTTGATGAGTACTGTTTACCATCAAAGAAATTAGAAATGAAGGTAGATACCGCATGTCATTTCATAACTTATTTATTTAAAATTATGTATGGTTTGTTTATAAAATGTTATATAAAATATATTAACCATATCTTATTGTTCTAAGCTTATTAATTAAATTTATTTTTATTAATTTAAGAACAAGTTAATTATAATTATTATTAGATGTGAAATGACTAGTAATTTATACCCTCATTTTTAATTTGTTTGTTGGTAAACAGTACTCATCAAGAAAGGCTGTAGTATAGTGTTGACACTAGGAGATACCTATTATTAAAGCTTATAAAGACTTTGTAATTCTGTACTGCTACACAGAATATCTATCTTGAAAAAAAAACACAGATATACGAATACGTACATAATATTCCAAGATGTCTAAACAAACAGCTCCCAAAAAATCATTATATTCCAAATTTGAAAATTTAACAAAATACCTATGGATACAGGAAAATTTATTCAATACGGTGGAAATAAATTAAAAAAGAAATCGCAGCGCTCGGTTGAAAATTGATAAAGCCTGCGTTCTATGAATCTTCATGTAGGTATTACCGCAGGTTCTGTGGATTAATGCTTCCGCCTTCCATTTCATGGTTCCCGATTCATGTCACTTATTATTAATCTTCTTCAATCTATCTATACTTATAATAAATCTGTAGAGAGGTGAACTCTGTACATGAAATATATTTGCAAAATAACTATCAGGGGGTGATTAGTGGTCGATGCTGATGCCAAAAATGCAATCAGTAAAATTTTCGTCTGTCTGACTGTATGTTCGTTATAGAAACAAAAACTTCTCGACGGATTTTAACAAAACTTAGTACAATTTATTCTAAATACTTTTTAGAATTTAAACTATCGTGAGTGTTATTCATATTAATTGATTATGAAACACGGCTAAAACTCACGTGATATTAGGTCGGAGTATGGCCGACTAGTTTCGAACCCATACGGGGCCTTTAGTCATGAGCTGTTTCTTGCAATCAATTAATATTCTAAATACTCTTGGGCAGGTTATAGTATACTTTTCATCACGCTACGATCAATAGAAGCAGAGCAGTGAAGGGAAATGTTGGGAAAACGGGAGTTACTCTCATTTATACAGCGATACTACTGAAAGGGCTGAAGTTATACATACATGCATACATACATACGCTAAAAAAGCATTACCCTCCTTCTGACGCAATCGGGTAAAAATTAAGAATAAATAATCGTACAATATTACAACTGAATAAACATTTAAACGTAATTTCAACTGCATGACTAATTGATTAAAGATTGATCACAAATGTAAATAATTTAAACGATTAGATGCAAATATATTCGTGTTACTAACCCGAGTCGAGGCAAACAGTTAATACATAATAGAAATTAAGATATCTATTGGAACATATCTGGTAGAGCGATCGGTAAACTGAGCTATGTTATGATCTCAACGTGCTAATGAGATACATTAAGCATTGTGGTTATATTAACTGAATATTAATTGTGATGTTTTGTACATAACTAGCAGACGCCCGCGACATCGCCCGTGTAAATCTCTGACCTTTCTACTTTAACAGCTATCAGCGTTAAAAAATCAACCGACTTCAAAATCATAAAAATAAACTAAAAAGCGAAAAATCTTCTGTGTGCCTAGTGGGAGTTTTCAATATTTTCATACTGTTACTATCGCGTTAACGTAAACGCGAATTTATATGGAATTGAAACAGTTGTGCCGTAGTGCCACTAGATGGCGCTGTTTCAATTCCTTAGAAATTCGCGTTTACGTTAACGCGATCGTCACAGTATTAAACTGCAACTAGGAATTCTGATCACTTTGAAGGCAGTCCCAATCCAGCGGCGTATTAATTGAAGCTGTTTCTGAAAGAACCAAAAATCTGTTTCTGAAAATCCTAAAACTTGTGATTTTAAACGGCATAAGTTATTATATATACAATTAGTAAAGATATGTTTTTACTAATATATTATATAGTAATTATTGTTTCTGTATTTAGTTTAATATTATGCTTTTGGTAAAATGAAGATTTTAATAATTAAATTATTGTGAAATAAATAACTTTATCATATCGATTAAACTGATGCATTCAGAGCATTTCAAACCTGACGGGTAGTTTCTGAACTCGGTCAAACAATACAAAGAAACCAATTCTCTATTCTCACAAACCAAAACTCCACTGTCAGTCTGTTTGTACCAGTATGCTAATTAAATGCATTACGATGAATTATATTTATAAATATAAATCATAACTACTATCGGTTGTTGCACCCACGAATTTGGCAGTTAGTTTAAGTTTACTTGGCAGCAGCTAAGTCTAGACAAGTTCTGGATTTACGATGCCCACTACGCGTAGGAGCCGTTGGCCTCGGACAGACAAACTCTCCTTGATATATCTAAATAACATAATACATGTAGTACAAGAGCTGGTCGACATTTTGGGTTGGTAGTTAAGGAAAGTTGTAAACTTGTCCTGTACTTCTCCTATATAATGTAGGAGAACTAAAATATTTTCCAAAATAGTTTGGCAAGCATTTTTTTTTTGGCTGAAGGATTTTTCACGACAAAAAATGCACGGCTCTCGAGGAATTTGCGAAAAACGAATAATACGTTAATAGAGTTGCAGTCCTTCGCAACTTTTGGTTTTAGTCTCGCGAAATTTTACAAAATATATTTTGGAAAGTGCACAGGAGCTATGTGAGATTCTCGTATTGCAAGACACCGGGTATCCATCCGTATGTTATTGACATCCCTAAAACTCGCACAAAGCGATTTGTCAATATTATAAAGCTAAAGAGTTTGTTTGTTTGCTTGAACGCGCTAATTTCAGGAACTACTGGTCCGATTTCAAAATTTCTTTCAGTGTTAGATAGCCCATTTATAGAAGAAGGCTATAGGCTATACACCGCGCTACGTTATTCGTCTTAAACCGAAATCCCACATAATGTACCCAATGTCTATTATCCATCAGTGTTATTAAAAAAAAAAACAAAGTACAATTCAAGGAGTTACAATTGTAATAAACTTTCAAAAATCGATTATTTTAACACATCCTGTATTTTCAAACATCTACCTACCTCCTCGCCGCAGTCACGTCGGCAGCCCGTCGGTCCCTTTGAGCTTTGAGGTCATTCACTTTAACCTATTTCTTTAAATTAAATTTTATTTTATTTACGGGTGTTAACCCGTACTAGACCTGTGTCGATCGCGATTGAACGAATCTCTGATACCCGATCAGTACTTGTGCGTGAGCGAGTGACGCGGCCGCCAGCGCTTCAAATAATCTGCGAACGATTTTTGTTCACCACACTGAATTGGACTTGTAACAACAGTTCCAACAACTCTGGATCATCATCTGGATAATCATCTGGATCGAATACTCGTCGGTCAGTCGTACAACATCACTCTACAGGATAGCAACCTAAAATCCGATCAGTTCGGAATTTTAACGGCCTTCGTGGCGCAGTGGTGTGCGCGGTGGATTTACAAGACGGAGGTTCTGGGTTCGAACCTCGGTTGGGCCGATTGGGGTTTTGGTCCAAGCCTGGCTGGTGGGAGACTTCGATCGTGGCTCGTTACCACCCTACCGACAAAGACGTACCGCCAAGCCGTGGATTCAAATACTCCCCCTAATAAGTTAGTCCGTTTCCATTTCAGATTGCATAATCACTTACTACACTACCGTCAGGTGAAATTGTAGTCGATGGCTAACTTGTAACGAATAAAAAAAGGGTTCCGATTCATGTCCTACGGATGTTCAGTTTAAGACTCAAGTAACTACATACTTTAAGTCGAGTCGTAACGATACACAAAACACGAAAGACCCGTGACCCGAATGATCGAATTATTAAGACCCAACCAATCACCTTGCGTTATATGAAACGATCGAAAGATACATTTCGTACCTGTACCTATTTTTGGACATTGCCGACAATAGTTACGGGTTAGGCGGCGAGCGGCGTTAACAAAAAGGAAACCGCAAAAGACTAGGGCTTGCTATTTTTTAAAATATCGGATTCTCGATACGTCGATAATTTCAAAATAAATTTTTCGGCTAAATGAAAACTTTTAAGAATTAAGTATTTATTAAACTTCACTTTTTTTATGTAACTAAATTGACAAGTAAATTAATACGATTAAACATGTTTTAAGTTTTGTCTGAGGGTAAAGTAGTGTATACTATCTGAATACATTACGTTTTACTTATTTCAGTGACATTTTCGATAAAATGCAATTAAATAAACTAAAATATGAAAAACGTAATAAAGTATAAATAAAGTAAAGTAGATTATGTTTGATAATGTTCTAGTTTAAATAATTTGCGAGGGATATAAAAAATTAAAACTTGTTAAAAATATCTAGTATCGATATCTACGTTTCAATATCGAACTATCGATATATCGTCCATAAAAATATTAGTAATGAATACTTATCGCTATTAAGTGATAATGTCGATATTTTGATATATCGATATTTTATTAACAGCCCTAGTAAAGACACTGCCGCCGACTAGGTGTATCAAAAATAGTAGGTATGTAGGTATTAAACAACAAAATTTCTGAAACTAGGTTAAAGTTCATTGACTTCTTCTTTCCAAACAGAATGAAACAGGATGTTCTGAAGTTTTTTCATCAATTTTAATTTTTTTTTCGATAGCGTGTGAATGTGCTTCAGCTAATTTTTATTATTACTATAGAGTTTCTCGTAATGGATACATACATGTCGCGGCGGATTATAGACGCGGCCGGTAGCACGGTGTATATTATCACGCTAAGACAACCTGCGGAGTACCAATGAAGAATGTTTCAAAATCGGGAGATTTTTTAACGTGGCCTAGTAAACGGTAAATGAAAAAAAAAATTACATTTATGACAGAATTGTTCCCCTTTAAATGTTCTAAAAAAAAGTCCGCGACAGTTCCCGTGGGGTTTGCAAAAATCTGAAATTTACGCGGATGAAATCGCGGGCGTTCGCTAGTTCCATTTAAAAAAAAGTTTTATAAAATACTACACACTACTACTACAAGAATTTGTAAACCCTGCAGGAGCAAAAAAAAAATAGAAAAATCTGACATGTGTAAAGTGTAATAATTTTATGAAAAAATCACTTTTGGTCGTCGTAAGACCGCCGCCGCCTCATTACAATGTAATATTAATATTAAATCCTTTGGCTAAGCGGCCAAAGTCGAAGGATTTTACCATTTTAATGTAATGTATGGAACAATATGCGCATACGCACGCAGTAAAAAACATAAAAGTTAGACGTCTCGCATTAAAATTCCACCATATTGTGCCAGCTTATGTTACAAGGCGTAAGTATTTGTGAGGCACAGTAATTGCTTGGGCACAAAGAAAAATATACGTTCGAATAAGAATTAAGTACGTACCAACAAACGCAGGTCATTAGCATTAAGCATTAGCCCTTTGAGCGAAAACATAACAGAAAATAAATACTAATACTAACATACGATGCAGTAATAGCGGATACCAGTTGGAAGAAATTGAAATCATACAATACTTCAACATCATTTGTTGTTGACCAAGGCGCGTTTGGAACCCTCGTAACTTTAGTTTTAAGTTTTAGACTATTATTACCACCATTAAATTATGACATAATCTTGACCTTTTAAAAGTGCTTGTAAACTAAGCCTAATTGAAATAAATGAATTTTGACTTTTGATTTTTGAATGAAAAGGGTCCAATCGAAATGACGATCGATTTACATTGAAAAGTAGTTCTAATTTATTTTCCCAAAGACCTACACATTAACACAGCAAGATAAGCTTGTACTCTATTTTTAACCGACTTCCAAAAAGGAGGAGGTTCTACGTTCGGCTGTATGTATGTTTTTTTTTTTTTTTTTTTTTTTTTTATGTATGTCCAGCGATAATTCCGTCATTTGTAAACCGATTTTGAAAATTCTTTTTTTTTTTTGAAGGGTTCCATTCCAGGGTGGTCCCATTTTTTTCATGTCAGGATCTGATGATGGCATCCTGGAGAAATCGAGGGGAACTTTCGAAAAGGTATTTTAAACCACTACACTTTTATGAAGGTCTGGAGTTGGTCTGATGATGGAGCCGAAACACAGACGATGGAACTCGTGAACGATTTACAGCAGGTACCTTTTGTTTGGGCTTGATTTATTTGTATTGATGAGAACTTTCCACCTAGATGGGTTGTGGCTGTATTAAGGGTCTGATGATGAAGACGAATGACAGTTAAGAGAACTCCTCAACGGTTCACAGTAGCTATCATGTGTTTGGACTTGATAAATTTGTATTGATGAGAACTTTCCACCTAGATGGGTTGTGACTGTATTAGGGGTCTGGTGATGAAGACGAAGGATAGTTAAGGGAACTCCTCAACGGTTCACAGTAGCTACCTTGTGTTTTGACTTGATAATTTTGTATTGATGAGAACTTTCCACCTAGATGGTTGTGACTGTATTAGGGGTCTGGTGACGAAGATTAAGGAGAGTTAAGGGAACTCCTCGACGGTTCACAGTAGCTACCTTGTGTTTGGACTTGATAAATTTTATATTGATGAGAATGTGACTGCATAGGGGGTCTGGTGATGAAGACGGAGGACAGTCACCTTTCACGATTTTATGAATATTCATATTACGTGTGGATAAAGGGGGAGTGAAATTTTGTATATGAGTTAAGGTAGTATTTTTAAAATTGGGATTGTAGGACTTAGATACTTATCATAAGAAAATAACGTTTCAACTAATTGCTTATTAATTTTTGTTCACACTCAGTGGGTGTGCTAACACTAAAAATTAAAAAATAAAAATTTTTATAAAAAAAATTCAACCGACTTCCAACTAAAAAATTAACCTAAACTAAAAAGCAAAAAATAACATCTTACTTATGTGCTACCTTCTGATCAATTTGAAGGCGGTGCCAATCCAGTGTCATGTTTTAATTAAAGCCGTTTCTGAAAGAACCACAGAAATTTTGTAATTTAAACGGCTTAAATTAAAACATCACTGGCTTGGCACCGCCTTCAAACTGATCAGAAGGTAGCACATAAGTAAGATGTTATTTTTTGCTTTTTAGTTTAGGTTAATTTTTTAGTTGGAAGTCGGTTGAATTTTTTTTATTAAAATTTTTATTTTAAAATTATTTTTACAAGCCCTTGATTGCAATCTCACGTGATGGTAAGTGATGATGCAATTTAAGATGGAAGCGGGCTAACTTGTTAAAAGGAGGATGAAAATCCACACCCCTTTCGGTTTCTACACGACATCGTACCGCTAAATCGCTTAACGGTACGTCTTTGTTGGTAGGGTGGTAACTAGCCACTGCCGAATTCTCCCAGCCAGATCTGGTCCAATCAGCCCAGCCGGGGATCGAAACCAGGACCTCTGCGCCACTATTCTTTGAAATATTATTAGTACACTACTAAATGTCTGTAATAAGTGCATGCAGTTTAATATACACTGTTATTTATGCGGTGATCAATTTACTCGTAAATATACAAACAACAGTGTTGTTGATAGCACTTTGTTATAGTGAATGTAAAAGTTTATAACTTAATACAAGCTTATGCATTAAAACTTGCACCGTAGCCTAGTAAGTTAGTAATGGAACAAAAATATATGGCCTTCTAGCGTAGGCAACGTATTGAGGTATTGAAGGCGTAGAATACGACGTAACACCCGATTTAGGAGAGCTAATCATAACGATAAATACTTCAATAACCTACGCAGTCGTCAGTGTTTGGAATAATTCGCGAATTATACTCCATCATATTGTGCCATGTACATAATACAACATACAATGTTGGCATTATCTAATTTGATTTGACGACCTCTCTGGTGCAGTGGTATGCGCGGTGGATTTAAAAGACGGCGGTCCTGGTTCGATCCCCGGCTGGACCGATTGAGGTTTTCTTAATTGATCCAGGTTTGGCTGGTGGGAGGCGTCGGTCGGCTAGTTACCACCTTACCGACAAAGACGAATAAATAAAGTCAAGCGATGTACCATTCCGGGTCGATGTCGTGTATAAACCGGAAGGAGTGTGGATTTTCATCGTCCTCTTAACAAGTTAGTCCGCTTCTATCTTAGATTGCATCATCACTTGTCATCAGGTGAGATTTTAGTCAAGGACTAACTTGTAAATAATAAAAAAAAGAAATGTTGTCCTCACTGCCTAAATGGCGTTAGACATGCAGAAAGAGAGAGAAAGAGATTATTATTGTTGAAGGGTTTAATTTGTATCAGCATGTAGCATAATAACAGGCTTCGAACGTGGTTATAACACCGTACGGTTAGACATACCAAAGGTTTTGGTGTCGTGTACGATAACGTACATAAACAAGCCTTTCAGTAAATATAAAGTAGGTACTTCTTTCAATTTAGCGCAATCTTTCAATTATATCAGATTGATGATGTTAGATTATTATACATCATCAACAAAAAACGTTAATAAAATAACGTGTCAATAAAAAAGCATTTATAAAATAACGTGCCAATAAAAAAGCATTAATAAAGTAACGTGCCAATAAAAAAGTATTAATAAAATAACGAAGATAAATACAATCATAAAAATTAAAACATCAAAGATTATTATTGTTTTAGATATAGAGTCCGATGAAAACTATAACCACATTAAATAATTTTAATGTTTATGTAGACATTGCTTGGGATTTATGTCCAGTTTACGTTTCACTTCTTATACCTATTTCCCGTGAGATTAGTATTTAACTGATGGTAGGACATTAAGATTACTGCAAAAACATCAACCATATCCAGGATGTAATTTATATGGCACAATAAATATTAAGAATATTTAATCCGGTAATATTTATGTCCCGTAATATAAAATCGGGACTAGCGTTCCAGTCATCCGGTGATCTTATAGCCATGAGCTCGTTACGCGGCCGTGGCCCCACATGAACTCCCTATCACGATAAATTTTACATGTGATATTCGTAAAAGTACCAAAATATACAGGGTGCTCGGGAGTATTTTCCATAGCTTCAAGGTGTTGCCGAGTCCACTTATAGGAGCCGAACTGCTTATCTAATATGTTTTTATAAATAAAAAATAAAAACTTTTTATGTTTTCATACAAAGTAATACAAATAATTCCGACTATCCATGTAACATACGCCTTTATCAGTGCTTGTATTTTAAAATATGTAAAACTTAGTTACGTCATAATTTTAAGATCGATTTACAATTTGTTCCTTTCCCAGAGATGACAAGTTTCTCAAGGTTGTCTCCTCTCCTGGCAATGTGACCAAAGAATTTGAGAATTCTCAGAAAACAGGTATTTCTATTTTCATATTTGAAATATTGAATTGTTTCAAGTTTTCAACACACGCATTGGTCTTTAAGTATTGTTCCTTTCAGTTATAATCAAGGGATAATGCCAAAAATGCACTCACATTCTTTTTTGATGGTTTCATATTGAAGTTACATTTATTTTTCTTTCCCGAGCGATGCTTATAAGAAGCCACGGTATTAATAATATTATTGCTCAAAAAGACGACAAAAAAGTCCAACCATTGTCACAAGAAACTGTTAATTGTTAAATATTTACCTTAATTTTATCCTTTGTTGGACAAATTGTTATTATTATACCTTGGGTGATATTACTTAAATATATTTCACTAATACTCGTAACGTGATAGCCCAGTGGATATGACCTCTGCCTCCGATTCTGGAGGGTGTGAGTCCGGTTCGGGGCATGCACCTCCAACTTTTCAGCTATGTGCATTTTAAGAAATTAAATATCACGTGTCTCAAACGGCGAAGGAAAAACATCGTTAGGGAACTTGCATACCAGATAATTTTCTTAAATCTCTGCGTGTGTAAGGTCTGCCAATCCGCATTGGCCTAACCCCTCTCATTCTGAGTCGCTCGTGCTCAGCAGTGAACCGAATATGGGTGGACAATGATGATGAATGATGGCAATGATAAATCACTATAAATTAACCAAACTTATATATCTGTGTTTATTTTGATGGTTACCTACTACTTATGAGAACCCACAACTTAACAATTTGTACTGTGTTATTATCATAGGTAGACGTTTTCATTTTATGCCTAAAGAGTAAAGTTACGTTAAGCATACTTAACTATACTTAACGTACTCCTATTAAAATCCTCTTTATATGAGACTGTAGTCACTAGTCGGTCCTTTGTGAATGTTTTTGCAAAATTTGCATCAAGTGTTTGTCATGCATTAAATTCTCAGTCACGTGAGTCCTGGAAGCATATGGAACATACATTCTCGTGTAATCCACGGCGGAGTTAATTGCGTTTGTGTAGCATTTATTTTTGCATAATGCATTCGTAAAGTGTACATAAAACTTTGCTTTCATCATCGTTTTCATTTTGATAATCTCTGATTACTTTAGTTTAAGTTCTTGTATTTTTGTCGTTTATTCTATGTCAGACATTGGTGTTTTATTGTTTTCCGTAACTACAAAAATAATTAATTTACTTTGAATCTATTTTTTTCCGTTAGGAGCCGTGATAGCCCAGTGGATATGACCTCTGCCTCCGATTCCGGAGGGTGTGGTGTGGGTTCGAATCCGGTCCGGGGCATTCACCTCCAACTTTTTAGTTGTGTGCATTTTAAGAAATTAAATATCACGTGTCTCAAACGGTGAAGGAAAACATCGTGAGGAAACCTGCATACCAGAGAATTTTCTTAATTCTCTGCGTGTGTGAAGTCTGCCAATCCGCATTGGGCCAGCGTGGTGGACTATTGGCCTAACCACTCTCATTCTGAGAGGAGACTCGAGGTCAGCAGTGAGCCGAATGTGGGTTGATAACCAAACTATTTTTTTCCGCTTGAACTAAAATCGAAATATACTCACAAATAACGTGGCATTTTAATAATGAAAGAATTATCAAAATTTGTTCAAAGTAGATTCAGAGATAACACACCCCACAACTCTACAATCTTTACCTCTTTATAATATTAGCATTTAGCACATATAGGTATTAGGTACTGGTGAAAAAATCAACAGAAACATAACATAAAGCAAATTGACCCACAAATGAAAGTACACCGCCTTTATTATGTACGATTTACGTATTCAGAGTGTTCGTTACTATTATTTCGTGTTGACCCAAATCTGTTCTGTTGTTGGATCTATGTCCGACACTGACAAGACTAATGTTCACGTATTCCTGTTCCGTGCCTTGGAGAGTTCATTGAGATGTCGGATACGATTAATACGGAGCCATTTGATGTTAAGAGCAACAAAAGGAAACAATAACAATCTTCATTTACAAATATGGGCATTGTATTAACAAAGCTAAAAGAAAGAAGGAAAGAAAATATATTTATAACTACATTATGCAACACATCACAATTATTTAAGAATAATAATACCCTGCGATATGTGGCATAACCTAGAAAAAGGTCCCAGCTCAGCATATTGCTATATGCTCCCCATAAACAAAGAGCATACAGCGCTGATTTTCAGCTAGGACCCAGTTCCAAGTGCCACCACGAAAACAGCTCATATCTACTGGGTACCTTTGACTCTGATGGTGTAGGTTCCAATCCGGTCCGGGGCATGCACCTCCAACTTTTCAGTTGTGTGCATTTTAAGAAATTAAATATCACGTGCCTCAAACGGTGAAGGAAAAACATCGTGAGGAAACCTGCAAACCAGAGATTTTTCTTAATTCTCTGCGTGTGTGAAGTCTGCCAATCCGCATGGGGCTAGCGTGGTGGACTATTGGCCTAACCCCTCTCATAGTGAGAGGAGACTCAAGCAGCGAGCCGAATATGGGTTGATAATGATGAAAACAAGTGATTCTGTAGTTGTAGTGATCTTCGCCGACTGCAATCGACTGCAGTCGTCGGTAGCAGTTGCTGCTCGTGTAAAATTAACCTTAAGGCATATTCCTCGCAAGCCTTGATTGGTGCATTCAAAAAAAAGTAATGTACTCGTGCGTAATAAATGTGAAGTCATGTAGTTTCATTTATAATTTTATTTATTGATAAAAACCATATTATAATAACATCACTAGATATATAACATCACAATATTATCATTGAGACTTTTGTATGATTACGAAAACATTTGTATGTATCTTGCCTAACAGTTTTATAGCCGCGGGCAAACGTTAATTTACTAGTTGCTATGATTGATAGCAACCATGTTGACCTCTCAACTAACAAAACAATTCGTCTGTCCAGAGATTTCGGAACGTTATCATTATCGTGTATTTACTTACTATCATTAAATGGAACGTATAGATGGAGAGCTAGTGACAGCTAGACATTTGTCATTTTAGCAAATTATGGAGTTTGGGCCGTGGTTATTTTGGGGGGTAGCCTGGGTAGCCGGATTTCAATGATCTACATCCTCAATCGTTTCAGTTTAAATTATTTTATATTTTCCTAGATTATAACATGAGAAAGGTGATTATTAATTTTGGGCCCTTAAGAAAATAAATTTATTCAAATCTAAAAGTTACAGATAGTTTGTACCCTACCCTAATGACAGCATGTCTGTATGTAACCCATAAAAGAAAGGACAGCTAAGCATATTTTTGAAAGTGCCGGCCTACAAAAATATGGGATAACTTTAAGATTGCTATAACTTTAAAAGGTTCTAGCGAAGGATTGCCTTGAAGCCAATGAATATAATTTTTCATAATATTATGCCGAAATATAAAAAACAATACTCTTTATCTAATCTCGAAACCTTGATATCTGCTACCTCCCAAAGTATCAACGGTCTAACCTCCATAATTCGCACCAGTACTTATCTATAATATGAGCATGAACTATATTTTATTATAGTATTATAGTTTTTATTAAACGTAATCTTATAAAAAAGTCGTATTATAGTGTTAATGATTACGTAAACGACATAATTGCTTGGAAATGAAATGTATTACATGACAGGCTACTTATATACCTATTGTTAAATGGTGTTAAACTAAAAAAGGATAAACCTGGCTGAGTTTGTTGTGGGCTCTTCTCGGACCAAAGCGCGTTTGGAACCCTCGTAATTTTAATTTTAAGTTTTCGAATGATTATTATCACCATTATCTTAAGTTTAATATTATTACCTGACGATTCGAAAAAGCTTGTAAACTAAGATTATTTGAAATAAATGAATTTTGACTTTGACTTTGACTTATAAAATGACTGATGTTCGGCTGTCGCTGGCTCTTAGTCTACTATGACTGTTGACCCATTTCAGATGCTAATGTTGTAATATTTATCAATAACAGGAATTCGTATAGGTACACATTATAGTTCTGGAAACTGTCTACTCATCTTGAATGGCGTTTTGAGACCGTTGCTAATTATGCCGGAACAATCAAAGTAGTTGATATTATGCTAGTCACAAACGGTCAATTATTCTCACGTTTCTGTAGCAGCTGATAATTGATCGTGTGTTGGTCACTAGTACATGAACGTCAAGTTGAACGTCAATGGCGACCTAAGACAGTAAATGATCATTTTAAATATTATCATCTGATGCCTTTTAATTATTCAAAAGACTTAATTTATCAATTAAATTGCTTAATACTGTAAGTTGAAGTTACTTTGACTCTTTAGTAACGATAATGCTAATTAAATTAAAGTCTACAGGCGGCTTTATAGTAAGTGTTTTTATAGGTCCGGTCTTTGGGAAACCTTTAACACTTAAATTGAAATACCTAACTGTAATCACATTATCGGTTTATAGAACAAGTGCCTGCAATAGCTACACATACCTCATTTTTGCCGGCTTAAAATGGGGTATGTTAGCCTATACCTACTCCTAGCACAAGTATGGCTGATGGGAGACTTCGGCCGTGGCTAATTACCAGTCTATTTGAATTGACGTACCGCTAAGCTATTTAGCGTTCCGGAACGATGTCGTGTAGAAACTGAAATTGTTGTTTTCATCCTCTTCCTAACAAGTTAGCCCGCTTCCGTTCCGAGACCGTGGTGTCTTTGGCAGGTTTCAATTATCTAAGTATAAAACGTACTTTTTTTATATTTTCTAAATTATAAGGAATCATTTCTCTAGTCGCCAGATATTTTCCTCTCTATCGGATGTCTAAGGGATACTACGAAGTATCCCTTAGACACCCGATAGAGAGGAAAATATTTAAAAATAAGCTGAGGATAATGTTAAAAAATATGCTTTAGCTTTATACTTAGACCAATAAAGTTTGGACTCTTGACATATGCTACCAAAGCCACAATTCAAATAGTAGAAGGATCCGTATTAAAAACCACCTTCACCTATCTGTTTATTGGATGAAAAGTGTTTTATATCTTTCATCATCATTATCATCATATCAGCCGATAGACATCCACTGCAGGATTACCTTTTTTAGGGACTTCCAAACAGCAGCCTGCATCCAGCGAATCCCTACGACTCGCTTGACGTCGTTATACATTTAGTACATTAAAAAATATGTTGGGAGTAGGTTGCCTAAAAATTTCCTGGCCAAACTATAATTCAACATTATTCACTATCAATAATGATAATTTGGCCAGTAGTTTTTAAGGTAACCTACTCGCGATATGTTTTTACAGTACTAAATATGATATAAAACACTTTTCATTCATTAAACAGATGGGTGAAGATCGTGTCTAATTCGTATCTTCCACTAATAGGCTGACAAGTTCTCATATTTCATAAAATGCGGTCTAGCTATCAAACGCTCTTATAGTCCATTAATTAAAACGTTAAAAGACGCGATACCTATACCTACTCCTCAACATAACAAGCAAGCCGTCAATCAGGCAATTACCAAAGTGCCATTTATTTGAATTGGTTTGGCACTTGGCATTATAAAGAACGATTATGGGTTACGTAATCGTGGTAGTTTTTGCTCTTTGATTTGTGCAGACAAATTGATATATCACTGCTAAATTGCGAAATTGTCTTCCTACGCAGCAATTGTATCCATTCCCTTTGTTACTTGTATTTACTATGAGTTTAAGTTAATTAGCTCGTTTTTCGAAAGCTTTGACTAGTTTCTTTGAATAAAGCGTAACCAAATTATGTCGTTTAATGTACTAATCTTTGATTATATATATATATAACTAGCGGACGCTCGCGACTACGTCCGCGTGGGAATCAAAGTAAACCCCTATTTCACCACTATTAGTTGAATCTTAAAAATTCTTGAATCACATTATATTTCGTATTTTTTCATGACACAGACTTTGAACCTCTATTTCACCCCCTTCAATTTTCATTTTAGGGTCAAAAAGTACCCTATGTTTTGCTCCAAAGTCCCATTTACCACTATACCAAAATTTATCTTGAACGTCTCAGCCGTTGAGCTGTGAAAAGGTAATAGACAGACATACTTTCGCATTTATAATATTAGTATAGATTTATATAATTGCTTATTTATCTACGTCGATATTTACCAAAAGTACGACTCTTTGTTTGACATTGCTTTTCTTGTGTTCCTTAAATGTGATAAGATTTGATAATTGCATAGTTTTTTTTGCATATGACGGGCTTCGTCAGTCCTTTAATCAAAAGAACCAGGATCTAATTCTGTAGACAAACTATTATTTAGACTACAAATTAATTATTAATCGAAGCTTATATGAATAGGGAATAATTCGTTTTAATTTAGGCGACAAAGTCACCTAGATTCAACACAAAATATTACTTACATACGTACGTTTGACTCTGAAACCTCATCAAACCATCAAAACCATCCTCAGGAGACTTTAACATGTTCAATTACGAACTTCGCAATTTTAAAGTTAACATCTCTCGAGGATTGTTCCGATTTTGGAAGTTTTTAAATTCTAGAGGACTTTTTATCCGATTTGGGTAACATTTTTGTGAGAATAGCATAATAACCCAATTATTTAACTATTAAAATTCAATAAAACTGAGCTCACAATCGAAGATAAAGCAACGCACAGATCATTATTAACATTAAAAACGTTTATAGTAGCGCTCACAATATTGTTACAGATGATATTTGTGTTTCATATCAAATTATCAATCTCGGGACCTGTTCAAAGATTAAATCATTATTGGGGGCTACTTCGGATGAATTTACATCGACAAAAACTCGCTTTACGATACGCCGAGCTTCAGATTCTTGAGGCTGGTCTACAAAAACAAAATAATTTGAAAAATCATGCAATAGTGGTCGTGGGTGTGGATTTTATTATAACATTAATCAGGATTTCGGGGCAAATGTTAATAAAGCATGTTTTATAACTTTTTTGAATTTATGGCTTGTGTTTCATGTCAAATCTTTTTAGCTTATATTGATTTATTTTCATTACTTTTTTCTTTTATTTAATATTTGATCAACCTTAAAGCTGATGATGTTAGTTATTGTCAAAACATCATTGTTTGCTAAAGCGTTAGTTTTAGCATTGTCTATGTTCTGTTTTTGATTTATGCCTTTTGTTTCATGTTAAATCTTTTTAGCATTCTGGTATACTGATTTATTTTCATCAATTTTTATTTAATATTAGATCAACTTTATAGCTGACGATGTTAGTTAATTTCAAAACATCATTATTTGTTAATGCGTTAGTTTTACCGTTTTCTGTGTTCTGTGAATGAGACGGATTTACGTGCTGTTACAAGGCACCTTCACTACTCCATATCGTGGCTAGGATTTTTTTATCACAAAGAACAAAACAACATTCTTACGTAGCCCAATCCAGATCTATAGAATAAGTGATTCTAAATTCCAAACATTGCTTCGGTAAAACAACATCCTAGACCTTCAAATTGGATCTGCAATTAATCATTATTTTATAAGATTTGATAGATAATGTGTGGGCAAAACTTAAATTGGAACAATATTTTACATCAGACGTAAAAGGTGTTTCCTGTATTGAAACGAATGACAAGAGTAAAATTATATTCGTAGATAGTTGTTTGAGTGTGAATTTATAAAAAAGTATGCTTCGCTAAGTAACTAAATTCCTTAAAGAAAGTATTAGTTAGAAGTTTTGTTGAACTTTGCAGGAAAACTTAGCAACGTAGGTTTAGTAATTTTAAATTAGTTCTCTCAGATGCATTATTAGTTTACGAGTTTCTGTATTTTTGTTTTAACCTTTGTTTCTGAACAGGTAATGTATTTAGAGCTTGGAAAGTGGCAACTCATAGACGATTATTATGATTAGTTTTCGTGTAATATACGTAGAAAGTAAATCTATAATTAGACTAAATACGTACTACAGTATAATATGTATCCACATAATCTTAAAACAATACAGTTATTTTATTACTTTAAAATTGTTTTATTTTGAAATTCAAGAAACTGTTCTTTTGTATGTAAGCATTCCATATATACAGTTCTACTTTTTATTATTAATTGCTAGTTAATTGATTTTTATTTCTAAGTATCGCAGCATCAGCTACCTGCTGATATAATTGACCAAATATTTTCAATGCCATTAACATTCCTCAACGGAATTATGCATTCTGATTATAAATCAAGTTTCCACTGATACGGTTGGTAATAAGCGAACCCATTCACAAGTCTATCTAAGATGCGCAATCAAAATTGTATCAGATCTATACAATTTGGAATTTCTGATACCGTTATGAATACTGTACACTGCGTGACTGTTAATAATGCTTTGTAATGTAAAGTAATTATTATAACAGAATTGTTCACCGATATAATTATTGTATAATTTACATTATGCTCTTTATTACAAGTATTGTATTCAATTATTGTTATTGGAATTTGAAAACTCTATAGTTTTATCGCATTTGTTTTGTCTTGCACGAGTGTATATTACAGTACTTTCTAAACAGCTTTAATACGTTTAACCGTTCATCTTTCATCATTTTCAGCCGATGGACGTCCACTGCTGGACATAGGCCTCTTGCATGGACCTCCAAGCATAACGATCTCTAGCCGCCAGCATCCAGCGGTTTCCTGCAATCCGCTTGATGTCCTCTGTCCACCTAGTGGGGGGTCGACCAACACTGCGCTTTCCGGTGCGGGGTCGCCATTCCAACACCTTGGGACCCCAACGTCCATCGGCTCTTCGAACTATGTGGCCTGCCCATTGCCACTTCAGCTTCGCGACTCGCTGAGCTATGTCGGTGACTTTGGTTCGTCTGCGGATCTCCTCATTTCTGATTCGATCACGCAGAGAAATTCCAAGCATAGATCGCTCCATCGCCCGCTGAGTGATTTTGAGCCTTCTAATGAGGCCCATAGTTAGCGACCAAGTTCATCTTTAGTATAATTATATATCATCATCATTGTCATTATCAGTTGATGGACGTCCACTGCTGGACGTAGGCCTCTTGTAAAGACACTACGATAGACCCGCCAGCATCCAGCAGCGGACCTTGTATCCCATTAGATGTTGCCCGTTCACTTATTGAGGGGTTGACCAACATTGCGTTTTCCGGTGCAGGATCGTCAATCCAGCTCATTCAGCCCTCAACGTCCATCGGCTCTTCGTTGTTTAGAAACCGTTAATATTTATATTTGTAATTTATATCTTGCTGTTTTCATATTGTATGTGCAATAAACTATATATCAATCTTCTATGTTCCACTGGCTCCTACCTACTTCTGCTAAGTACTACTTCGAACTATGTATTCTATCTAATTGTATTGATTTTAATATCGTCTATACTCATGCATTACAATCAACCATTTTAAGAATACCTTACAAATAAAATAACTTAAATTATAAAACTTTTATGGAATATTTGTTCGTTTTAAAGTTTATTAATTAGTTTAGTTTTGCTTTTAGCTTGTATTACGCATGCATTAATTACTTGGTTTTCCTCCTTCCTTTGTTAATTAATCACAATACACAAGCTTTTATCCACGACTTTGCTTGTTTTTAATTTAGAGTTAAGCTTTTGTAAAAATAATTTAGCGTATTTTTATAGATGAATTTTGAATAAGTTCAAGTTATCATAATGTGAAAACTTCATCAAAATATGTTCAATGATTTCAGTTATTTGTTCCCGAGAGAAAACTCTACTATCAATACAAATAACTTGCTTTTTATTCAGATTTGGAAGCGGTATTACTGAAAAGTTTCATCAGAATCCCTTCAGTAGTTTTTTTTAATAAGAAACTTCAACCTTCCAGAGTACAAACAGTCATGTTGTAATTTTTAACATGTCATTAATATATCTATTCGTAACACAGTGACTAATTCGTCTTCCCACAGTGCAGATTAGTTGAAACTTGGTAGTCGCTTTGACAAGTACGTACCTACTAGTTGTTACTTGGTAGTTGCTTGTTAGTTTTTAGTTGCTTACGTCCTCCTGTAAATACCTTCACATCTTCTTTCTCTTCATTATAGGAGTGCTGCAAATTTGGGTGAATACGAAGTACACAAGTCTCTGCTATAGGTACCAAGGAAATTCTGCCTGAAATTCTGCCCAATTTTGTACATTCTCCCAATTTTGAGCACGGCCGCTCACCGAATGAAGTCGAAGGTTGTGAAAATGAAATATCTGCCCACGGGTGGGCAAAAGGAATCATACACCCTCCTCACTGCAAGGCGAAGATATATGAAGAAATTAATGTATGTACTTTGGTTTTTTTATTTTTTAACTAATGCTATATGCTTTTCTTGGTGATGTTAATTAACTATTGTTATGGTTTAAAATAGTTTATTTACTAAATTATTAACCTATTTGTGTTTCAAGCGATTTAATGGTTTTTGCTGTTGTATATAATTTTAATACATACTTAACATTATTTATCGGACTTTTCCACGTTGGTGCGAATCGGAATATACGAGTAATTCTAAAGAAATAATATTTGACTAAATAAAACGATGACTTTGAAGTAAAACGTAATAATTAATAACATGCTTTATACTTAGTTCTCTGAGATACGTTGTAAGTGCACCTTCCTAATTCTAGGTAACTACCTACAGAGTGGTTTTTTAGAAATTTCAATATAATATAGCTCGATTCAGGATACGAATGCAAGCCACGATCCAATGCCACCTCTGAACCAATCAGTTGTTGTGGCGTGCATAAGGTTGTTGATCAGGGTATGCTCTAGTTTGACAATTTAACCTATCCGGGAAAATTTGCATTGGATAAGAATTAACAAAATATTTGTTAGGGTATGTATTACTTACTTATTGCTTGCACGAAACTGACTACAGCCGTAGGCTTCCCTCACAATAGAAGAGACTATATGGAGCTTAGACCCACCACGTGTTTCCGTTGCGGATACTAATAATTTAACGTGCTCTGAGAGGCACAGGGGTGTAACTGTAACTTTATGTTCTGTGGTCATCCCACTTCAGGCTGAGAATTTTAACCGAAATTAAAAAAAAAGTGCTCAATGTTCTATTACCCGACCATGGACTCGAACCCACGATCTCATGATCCAAAGCCACCTAGCCACCACTGAACCAACAAGAAAGTTGTTGATTCATTGCGGTTTAGGGTAATACAGGTCATTGAGCTATAGTGTAAAATTTGCAGTAAGTAACGACTTTTGTAGTACAAACTTGCCGGCTCCCGTTATTGGTGAGATCTTTAATCATGATAGATGAGCGGGCAATCTATCGAAAGCGCAGCCTGCAGTTCGACCTTCGATGTTATTGTATTTTCTACTTTACGAACCGTGCGATAGTACTATTAACTTCCGAATACCTTTATGCGCCTGACTGTACATTTCTAGACCGAACCGCATTAAATTCTTATGATACCATGAATATCTGTTCTTGGTATCATAAGAATTTTATGCTGTTATACTTATGCCGTGATAGCCCAGTGAATTTATTTTCAATTATGTGCATTTTAAAAACTTCTGTCACCAGTCGCGGTGAACGGAGGTCGTCGTCATCATCATCAACCCATATTCGGCTCACTGCTGAGCTCGAGTCTCCTCTCAGAATGAGAGGGGTTAGGCCAATAGTCCACCACGCTGGCCCAATGCGGATTGGCAGACTTCACACACGCAGAGAATGAATATAATTCTCTGGTATGCAGGTTTCCTCACGATGTTTTCCTTCACCGATTGAGACACGTGATATTAAATTTCTTAAAATGCACACAACTGAAAAGTTGGAGGTGCATGCCCTGAACCGGATTCGAATTCGAACCCACACCCTCTGGAATCGGAGGCAGAGGTCATATCCACTGGGCTATCACTGCTCTTTGCCGCCGCATTGGAAGACGTCTTTAAGCTTCTGGACTGCGACGGACTTGACATCAACATCAATGGCGAGTACATCAGTCAACTGCGGTTCGCGGACGATGTAGTCATCATGGCAGAGACTCTGGATGACCTTATTACCATGCTCAATGACTTCAGCAGAGTTTCTTTACAGACCTGAAAATGAACATGGTCATTCGAAAATAATATGTAATGCTCATGTATAGCTTCACCCGGTTATAATTAAGAACGCTGCCCTGGAAATTGTAGACGAATACTTAAATCTAAGACGTGTGGTCCAGTTAGGTAGGTATTTTGAGAAAGAGGTGAACCACGACCGGTCTCCGTGGCACAGTGGTATGCGCGGTGGATTTACAAACCGGAGGCCCTAGGTTCGATCCCCGGTAGGGTCGATTGAGATTTTTTTAATTAGTCCAGGTCTGGCTGGTGGGAGGCTTCGGCGGTGGCTAGTTACCACCCTACCGACTAAGACGTGCCGCCAAGCGATTTAGCGTTCCGGTACAATGTCGTGTAGAAACCGAAAAGGAGTGTGAATTTTCATATTCTACCTAACAAGTTAGCCCGCTTCCATCTTAGACTGCATCATCACTTACCATCAGGTGAAATAGTCAAGGGCTAACTTGTAAAGAATAAAAAAAAACACGGATTCCAACTTGGCTGGTCAGGATTCGGCAAACTTCGCCATATCCTTTTGTCTTAAATTCATGAGTGCCACAAGACAAAAGTACCTTGTTCTCCTAATTTCCATAGCTCAATTTTTCATAGCCTCACCTAGATCTTAAAACTCAGGACCTTATGATCTGAATCCTGAGGTCAGCCACGAGGTAGATTCTTACTAAAGTATTGTCTATAATAACAAGCGAGTTGGTAGTTCGACGATGTTATATTTCTTTAGTTAAAGTAAATTACGTTAGTTAAGAGGAAAACGCTGTAGGGCTTGGCACCATTAGTTGGTCTTGTAGTAATCATTTCGTGCCATTAGTAAATGATACCTAGCTGTCGGTGATTATGGGTAAAGGCATGGATTTTGCTAGAGCTTCTGTGAATTTCTATCCACCAGTAAGGGCCAGTACATAGAGCAACAGTAATTTTCTGACCGTGAAATCGTATCGTGTTCGTATAAGAGACTTAACACACGACCGTGGCATGCAACAGAGTTTCATACTAGGGTTAGTATAAAATGTAAAAAATATATTGGATGTGGAAATCTGAAATTTGCGGGTACAATAGTATTTTCAAAGTAATTGTTGACTTGTGTACAGTTAACAGTGTTATGTTGATGTAGTGCTGTGTTACTATAGGACTTCATTCAATCATGATCAATGATAGCATTCCTAGCATTGCTAGCATTAAGAGTAACTTGATGATAACATGAAGCTAAAAAACTACATTTACGAGTAATAAGAAAATCATTAGTCAAGAACAATAATATTTATTAGATTTGCTACCACTACTTTGTTGTTGTATGTAGTGAATGAAGAAAGAAAGAAAGAAAATAAATTTATTCATATCTAATACAGACAGTCAATAAATACCTTATCCTTATGACAGCATGTCTGTCTGTAACCCTTAAAAAGAAAGGGTGTACAGCTCAGCATATGCCGTGCACTACATACAAGCATAATACACGGCGCTGATTTTCAGCTGAGACCCGTGTGACGTCACAGCTAATATGAATACATTCAAATAAACAAAATTAAAATAAGCAGCAAATATGTGTTACAATAGTGCATAATTCGTTAATGCGCTAAGGACAAATGTTCCATAACTCTAATTTTGGATACACTTAATGCTTGTCATATGTGTCTAAATTTTTAATTTTTTCCAGTTAATTTAAAACATTCACAATCGCACTGTTATAACCGATCAGTGTGAAGATGCTCTTACAAAGCACAGATTACGTACAGTTAGCACATTCCACGTACCTTCTTTGTAGCACTGTTGTTGTAAATGTAACACTTTCTGACTGTCTACAATAAATTATTTGATTTATTTTGTTTGACGCCTTCCGTCGAACAGAATTGTGGTTTTCGTGGAGAATAACATAGTGATTGTAATTTCTTGTAGTGTGACTATTCATACAGCAACCGTATGAATAAATTTATTTTATTCTTCCGGTAACTGGATAACGTGAATATCTCTTTAGTCCGGTAATTAATTAGACGGATGACTATCAGCATTTCTCATAGGTACATAACGGACCTCCGCAAAGTAATGCTTACTTAATTATTTACTTCTTATTTAATCACGCAATCAACTATTCATTACTCAGAAAAAAAAATATATGTGTATATACTAATATTATCAAGCTGAAGAGTTTGTTTGCTTGAACGCGCTAATCTCAGGAACTACTTGTCCGATTTGAAAAATTCTTTCAGTGTTAGGTATCCCATTTATCGAGGAAGGCTATAGGTTATATATTATCCCCGTATACCTACGGGAACGGGAACCACGCGGGTAAAACCGCGGCGTCAGCTAGTGATATAATATTATAGGCATAGTTCAATAACTCCACGGATTACAAGTCGAATTCAAATCCTGTATTTTGTTCCCAACTCGCTGAACTATTAGTATACATTTCTAGTATAAACTTTTCGCTTAGTTAGAGGAGAAAGGGAAGTATTGGTCACAAAAAAAATCGCACAGTAATAAGCTACGTGCCATACTATGTCGAAATAAATAGCGTGGTCTGAACTCTAATAATTTAAAATGAGGCCTGTAATAACTAACTATACATTACTAACTAACTAACTAAGAGAGAGGCTAACATACAATAGACGTTCCTTTTTCCTCAAAAACAATTATTCAGCATAACTATGGCAGATATAAATACGTTGAAGTTAATGTCCTAATGAGCCAATATGTTGGTATATAATACCTACCAGCATTGTTTCGCAAAATGTAAACAAAAAACAATGCCTTTGTCCTTTATATTATTGAAATATAGTCACTCACTTATAATTGATAGGGGAGACTGGGGCGAGATTGAAATCCATCACTAAATACCGGCAGGCGGTCAAATCTGGGTTACAATAATTATACCGGAAATACAGCACTGTCGGAAAAGATAATTGAGTTATCTACACTTATATTATAAAGCTGGAAAGTTTGTTTGAAAGCACCAATCTCAGAAACTACTAGATTATCATAATATTAGACCCGGTCTAATACTAATGCTCCTAATTTATATTAAACTAGCTGACACCGCGCGGTTTCACCCGCGTGGTTCCCGTTTCCGTAGGAATACGAGGATTATATATAGCATATAGCCTTCCTCGATAAATGGGCTATCTAACAATGAAAGAATTCTAAGAATGAATGAAATATCTAAGAATGAAAGAATCAAATCGGACCAGTAGTTCCTGAGATTAGCGCGTTCAAACAAACAAACAAACTCTTCAGCTTTATAATATTAGTATAGATTTTAAAAACTGTCAACATCTCTGTTGCTCTATTTAAAATCAATATATATTATTATTAACAATATAACTTCACAAGTAAACGTCACAAGTTTAATTATGTATACGTTGTCCAGGTACCAATCTCCATATTAAATTACGAAAATTCGGTATTCTTAATTCGTATGCGAATTTACCGAAATACCGAGGTAATTTAAATTTTAAGCTTACAATAAACTAGTAGTTAAGTAGACATTTTAACAAATAATTTAACCTCACTATTATACTAATTTAAATAATAGTAGTATCATGTTCCCTTTTAATGTAATTTTTCTAAACCGTATTTACATAATTATAACGATCGTGCTCCGTAATGTGGGCTATTTTACACCTACAATTATAAAGCTGCACCCACACCTGAGGTATACAAACCCTGTGTGGAGGGTAATTTAATAACTCTCGACTCACCCAGTAAGGGATTACACCCGAAATTATACTTACCCGAGTGTAAACTTTGCGATGTCATTATCCGAGTTTTCAAAGCATACAAAGTAATAGTTACTCTTTGACGTGACAACGTCTTATAATTCGATGGAGCCGGCTGCACACTCAAAAAAGATGACGTCATGCGTCGTTGCCTCGCTCTTGCCATCTTTTTTTACAAGAAATAAAGTATATTCTGGTCTATGAAGATTATTAAATAGTATTTTAGAAAAATTATCATTTTCTTTTAAAAATGCAACCATTCCATCAGTATTCTCTTATGACGTTGTCACGTTCAACTATCGTTAGTAAACCGACTTTACAGACAACCTATTTTTTTTGATGAAGGTATTTTTGTTGAAAGTTGTCGATGAAGGTACCACCGTAAGATATTATGACTAATGGCGTATGCTCTTGATCCAAATCGATATATATACAGACAGACTTAAACGCATAAGATTAAACTTCTAACACACCTCTTTTGGCGTGTGGGGTCAAAAAAAATAATAATTTGGTATGTGAATTTTAGTCTGTTCACGAGGTCAGCTAAGCATACGCATCAAAAAAAAAAACATACGATACGATTCTTGCAGATCTCCCTCCTTCTTCCAATCTCACCAATCATTTCATATAAATTCGTCGGTTTATGATAGCTATACTATTGACCTTGCTTTAAATGAGAATGTCCTGGATTTGGTCCAGGAACGTTCGCCTTGGCCTTCCCATTCCCACTATTCGCCCTATAAATCCCTTTGGTTAGTTTCCTATCACACGTCTTTTTAGAAAGTTGGTTAAAAACCCGTATATGTGTAGTCTAAGCTTAGGTGTTCAAAAACCACTAATTTGCTAGTAGCCTGTGGCTCGTGCAAAATACCAACCAACGGTTGAGAGCACCTGCGATGGGGTCTCATTATTTATGATTATAATATAATTTACAGTTTACATGATTATACCCTTCAATCTAATTATACGGTATCGGTGTTATGGAAAACTATTAACATTTTGTATGTTTAAACGTTGATTTTATCGAATAATTCATTTTGAATTTTTACTTTCTTAGAAACAAAAAATAAAACCGACTTCAAAATCATAAAAATGTTTCTACTAAACTAAAAAAAATAAATAGTATGTACCAGACCAGACCTTAAGTAGATCGTAGGTAGGCTTCGGCCGTGGCACCCTACCGGCAAATGCGTACCGCCAAGTTCCCAAGATTTAGCGTTCCGGTACGATGCCGCGTCAGAGGTAAGGGTTATAAACTTGCACCTTTTTCTCTCTCAGATTGCATCGTCACTTACCATCAGGTCCATCGCATCGTGAGGTCGCAATCAAGGGCTAACATGTCATTGAAATTCTATACAAATGTTATAAAGCTGAAGAGTTTGTTTGTTTGAACACGCTAGTCTTAGGAACTATTGATCCGATTTGAAAAATTCTTTCAGTGTTAGATAGCCCATTTATCAATGAAGGCTATATATTATCCCGGTATTCCTACGGGAACAGAAACTATGCGGGTAAGACAGCGCGGCGTCAGCTAGTAAAAAATAAAAATAAAAACATACCGATCAACTTGAGAAATTCTTTAATTTTGAAGTCAGTTAAAAAAAAGAAAGATTTTTGATTGTTACACGAACTCTCGTGGCAGTCACAGGTACACCGTATAGCCCAGTTCGTGTATTATTCACTGTATCGGAGGATGGCACCGAGTTAAGTAACATGAACCTCAGTTTGGAGATACGTGTCTTTCGCGATGAGCTTCGCCATGTAAGAGAAGAGATAAAGGATTTTCGCGGGGATATCGCGGCTCTGAGTAGTATGATTTCTATCTGTAACAATCGCATGGATCAGATTGAAAATAAATTGACAGCTTTAGAGGCAAGGTCGCAAGATGACAGTATGGCCAAGGTAAGCGCACTCGAGCAAACGATATACCAACTCAAGCTCGATTTAAACAAGCGTGATCAGGATATTTCAGAATATAAGAGAAGGCTTTTATTACAAACAGAATCGGAGAGTTCTTTTTTGAATTCTGAAAATCAAAGTCAAATAAAGCAGGTAGTTGCAAAAAAGTGTGGAGCCACGAAGTCGGCGAGCGGTGTAGTGCAATCCTTTGCAAACGCAGTAAAACAGAATCAAAACTCGCATGAGGATCCACAAAAGCCAGCAGCCTTCAAACCAGTAGTAAGCGACGAAAACTCATCTCAAACAACCACTGCGCATAATGACGGATTCGAGATTGTAGTAAACAGGAAGAAAAGCAGGTTTCCGAATAGGGAAGTAAGAAGAGGCGGGAGTATACAAACTATTGAAATAAGAGGTATGGAAAAGAAAAAATTTTTACATGTATGGCGTCTACAGAAGGACACTACAGAAGAAATTCTGGATAAGTACGTCCGTGAAAAATTAATAGATGTACCAATTAAGGTTGAAAAAATCAAACATAAGACTGAACGAGATTATGCCTCATTTATAATAGGGGTACCAGAGAGCAAATATGAGCAATTGTGTCAATCAGAAATCTGGCCTGTGAATGTCGAATTCTGTGAATGGATTTGGTTTCGGAGGATCGCTAAACGCCCAAAGACAGGAGATTAATAGTCGAAATAAATCATTGGAGTTGTTTTACCAAAACGTTCGAGGACTGCGAACAAAACTAGAAGAGTTTTACGCTGGGGTGGTCTCCTCCAATGCAGATTTGTTCGCAGTAACAGAAACAGGGTGTAATGAATCTATCCACGACGCTGAGTTAATTCCACCCGGATATACAATTATACGGTGCGACCGAGCAGATGGTCGTAAGCAAGGTGGCGCGTTTCTCGTGGCCACACCGCGCCTTGAACTGCGGCAAGTGCAGTGTGATGTAGACATAGATGCGCATTCGTTTGAACTGGTATCTGCGACAGTACACTTGCGTGAACGGTTTTTGTTGTTGTTATGTGTCGTGTATATACCGCCTAATAGCTGTGAAAGCGAGTATATGGTATTATTTGGAATTATAGAAAGACTTTGTAGTAGTTATACAGAGGTAGTAGTAGTAGGGGACTTTAACATGTATTCGTGTTCTTTGTGTATAAATAATTATTACGAATATTTCCAGACCTATTGTGAGTTCACTCAGAGTAACACAGTAAGTAATTGTAACGACAGATGTTTGGATCTGGTTTTGAGTGCTTTATCAGCGGACGGCAGGGTGTGCGTGCGCGCGGCGACGGCGCCGCTCGTGGCGGTCGACGCTCACCACCCACCGCTCGAGATCAGCCTGACGTTGCCTTCACACCGCCACGCAGACGAGGGACTACCTGGAGAGTGCCCTTCTACCCCGTTAGGTTGGAATTTTTATAAAGCAGATTTTGTTTCACTGTACTCGGAGATCGCGGCCGTGGACTGGACTCCGATGTATAATTTGGAATTGGAGGATAGTTTGAGGTATTTTTATGATATTCTAAAGTCAATAATCGATGGCTGGGTTCCGAAAAAAAAGCGAAATCCTGTATCCCCCGGGTATAATTACCCTGAGTGGTACACGGTTGAATTAATTCGCAACATAAAGTTGAAAGCAGATCTTCACCGGCGGTACAAAACTAGTAATTCGAGGGACGATTATGATAAATTTTCGCGGAGCAGGGCAATGGTCAAAAGTATGATAGAAGTGGCTCACGAAGACTATAAGCGCCGGGTTCAGAATCAACTCCTTAGGGATCCCTTATCCTTTTGGAACTTTACAAAATCAAAAAGGGGTAATAGGGGTCCACAAAAAGTTTTAAAGAATGGGGTTCTGTTGAGTGCGGAGCAATGTGCTACAGAGTTCGCTCACTACTTCCATTCGATCTATAGCCCAGAGCGAGCAGACTTGAATGTGGACGCAGCTATAGCAGAAGCGGGTGGAGCAAACGCAGCAGCGCGGGTTCACGTAGATCGATTGACCTTGAACGAGGTAAGACAGGCGCTTACACAACTTAAGCCGAAAAAGTCCGCGGGACCAGATGGCATACCACCGTACCTATTCAGAGACTGTAGATGGGTACTAGCGGAGCCACTGCATTACATATTTAATCAGTGTCTTAAAGGTGCTGTGTTTCCGGAGATTTGGAAATTAACAAGAGTCGTCCCAGTTCCTAAAGGTCGATCGGGAACACAGTTAGAGGGGTACAGGCCTGTAGCGGTGCTGTCCACTCCCGCAAAAGTATTAGAGTCAGCGATCCACAAAAACATATATAACCAGGTCAGCGTACAGCTATCGGACGCGCAGCATGGATTCAGACCAGCGAGGAGTACGACGAGCAACCTTCTCACGTATATGTCTAATATTGTTCCAACACTGGACAGGGGGCGACAGACTGATTCAGCATATTTTGATTTTAAAAAGGCTTTTGATTTAGTAGATAACGACGTGCTCTTAAAAAAGTTAGCATCGGTTGGGTTCACTAAACATCTTCTGAACTGGTTTGCGAGTTACTTACGGGATAGGCAGCAATATGTGGATTACGGTGGTTATAGGTCTGAACCGTATTTCACCAGATCTGGTGTGAGTCAAGGGAGCAACCTAGGACCTTTACAGTTTATTTTAATGATAAATGACCTGCCTCTGGTGATCAAGAACGCAAAGTGCTTGTTGTTCGCAGATGACCTCAAGCTCTTTTTGACTGTAGACGATGAGAATGACTGTGTTAGATTACAAAATGACATCAATCGAGTAGTTAAATGGAGTGAGGACAATAAGTTACAATTTAACACTTCTAAATGTGCCATAATTTCGTTTTCTAAGGCACAGTCTCCCCTTCGTTATGATTATAAGATCGATGGGGTACCAGCTTCGAGAGTTTCGGAGGTGAAGGACCTGGGGGTGATTTTGAACACGGAGCTGACGTTTCGTAATCACATAACAAAGTGCTGCAAGAAAGCCTACAAAAATTTAGGTTTTTTGCTACGTACTGTTAGGGGCTTCAGCAACATAAAAGCGGTAATAGTGCTTTATAATGCTTTGGTGAGAAGCCAGTTAGAAAGTAACTCGGTCATATGGGCTCCACATGAGGTTAAATATAGCCTGATGTTGGAGCGCGTACAGAATAAATTTATTAGATATTTGTATATGAGGCTGTATGGGGTATACCCATACTATCCATTAATGTACCCAACGTTATTTATACTAGGTATGGTCGGATATAATGAACTGCGGGTTAGGAGGGAACTGGCACTCGTGTTATATATCTTTAAACTCTTAAGAGGAAAGGTGTATAATGCGGAGGTACTAGTACAGGTGAGCCTAAACGTCCCGGACCGTTACGTGTCGCGGAGACGCAAGCCTCAGTTGCTGGTGGTACCGAGCGGACGTACTATTTTAGCCAAAAAAGCTCCGTTGACGTGCGCACTTCGCACTCTGAACGTCGTAGCTGAAAACATCGACATCTTCTCTTGTACTCAGAGTGAACTCACAAGGATTGCTGAGTGGTGTATTTGTTATACTAAGTAGGTAATATTAATTGTAATGTATATAGGTAAATAGAATTAAGTTTTAGATTTATAATATAGTACTAAGCTAGCGAATTAGGTGATACCTGTAAGGCTAGTTTTAAGTTATGATGATAATAAATAAATAAATAATAAATAAATAAATTTAAATGCAATCTCCTTACACTAAACATCGTGACATTCATAAGGAGACTTATGTGCACCGCTGGTCACGGAATGTTACCCCGCTAATAAATCCACTTCAGCCTGCGAGCTTTGATGCGATCCTGGTTGTTGAGACAGGGCTTGTACTGTTATTATAAGTAATGGCTTTACTTATCTGTTTCAACAATGAATAATTGATTTATTTTAATATTCACAATATGCCTCTCTGACCGAGAGATACATGTTTGTTCCTTTTGCCGTGGAAACCCTTGAAGCATGAAGTCGCGTTGCCAAAAAATGCTTCCGAATTATTTTACCGTGAATGCCTTGACAGGTGACAGAAAAGCTCATTTTTTGCGTAAATCTACCTGGCTGTCGCGGAAATGCAGCCAGACTTCTTGTCACCTTTCGACGTGGTCTTGATTTGTATATTAGGATAAGTTAGCTTAAGTGTCCTATTGTATTCTCTAGGACGTCCTAAAAGGCTTTCAGCGATACAGGGGTGTTACACCACAAAGTTTCCGACTGTAGACTGCTCTAAGTTTTCTTGTTGGCAGGTGTCGAAAACAGGATATCAGGATGCGTAACCGCACATATTAACTACTAGACTAAACCATCGAGAAGTACAAAAAGGCTTAAAATATTGCGATACATTTTTCGAAGCTGCTACATTGTTCAGAAGTTTGCTAACGGCAAATGTCTCTAATCGATTCTATTAATCTATCGTTAGATTTCTTAAAAAATACAAATGCTGACGATAAACTTCTTAAAGTTATCGAGAGATATGTAACAGATAAATATATCATTGTTGAAACTACTGAACATTGAGAAATTCGTTCTGTTATATTGCGAACTAAAACATTATAATAATAAAACCTCTAAAGTAAAACATCTAGCAGTATCACTGTGGATTTCAGTGGATTCGTTATGGATAGAAATTTGCAGTCATTCTTGATTCTATAACATCAATTTAATCTCTATTCATTAGAAATGTAATGTAAACACAACTTTGTTCAATAGATTTTAATAAGTACATGTATTGTTAAGTTTGTCGGAATTTATGAGCATTGTATTGAACTTGAGATATTGAACTTTCGCCTTACACTGTACTTAAGACTGTATCTAATTGATTTGTAGGCTGTAACACGGTAGAACAGAAGCCCAGTACAGTAAAGCGGGCAATATATATGAGTAATGTACCAATAAACAGCAGATTACAAGACCGCGCAGCGGGAGCCGAACCATCCGACTAGTGATGTACGCGAATGTACTAGTTCGAAAGACTGATACGGCCGAGTTTCGTGAAGTAGATCTTTTGTTCTTTGACACCTCAATCTCTAGCTCGTCGTCATGTAAAATACGTTTAAAACTGTATGATATGTAATCTAATTTTTTAATATTTGTAACGTTATTTAAACTCAATAAACGATATATTCAATAGATAGATTGACGGTATAGTAGAAGATCCGTGTCAGAACGACGTTCACCCATCTATTTATTGGATGAAAAGTGGCTTATATAAAAATCAGGATGTTAAAAAATATGTAGCAAGTAGGTTGCCTCAAAAACTCTTGGTCAAACTATATAGTTCATGATAGTAACTAATGATTAATAGTTGGCCCAGGAAATTTTTAGGCAACCTATTTTTAATGTACTAAATTTTATATAAAACACTTCATGCATTAAACAGGGTGAAGGTGTTTTTAATACGGATCTTTGTATGAGTTATAGTTTTTCTATCATAAACACCAATAAACCGCGTGCAACAGGAAATCAAACAAAACTTTGTTCTGGAATTCAAAATCGGAGCTAACGAACTAAAAGAGCGATCTATTTCACTAAAGAGCCAGTCGCGAACTATTACTTTCGCAAGACTACGTCCTACCATCCGATGATATAAACGTCCATTATGTAGAAACTAGTTCCATCGATACATTCTTGCAGTATGAAGATTCTAAAGAAGTAAAAAGAAACAACCAAGATGATTAGATAGATCGGAATCACAAATATCTCGATATAAGATATTCATCGTACATTCCCTTCACGACAATCCGTGTTTCATGCCGATCATTTATTACAAGATTTATTGATTTGATTTAAGATACAGAGCGTATAATAAATATCTAATAATTTAAGTTGATTAAGTGATATTTTGTTAAAATTTTTTGTCCATCCGCATGGAATCCTTGAACCATTCTATTTTATTCGATAGTTTAAAAGATCAATGTGTAGAGACAGCGGGAAGCGACTTTGTTTTTATTAAAATGAAGACACAAAAAATTGGTAAAAGAACGACATTTAATGAGATAGTATTTTATTAATTTTCCATTGTCTTAACGCGCACTGCGAGCGGCCGCGCGCGCCGCCGCGTCGCATTTTGGATCGTGCCGCGTTGCAAGAACCATCTCATGACTAAGGTCCCCGTAACTAGTCAGGCATATTTCGACATTGTTTCACGTGAGTTTCATAATGAATTAATATGAATAACACTCACGATGGTTTGAATTCTTAAATTGGTAGTATTTTATGTATTTTTATAAATACCTAACACATTTCCACATATGATATTGTTTTATCTACTACACTCGATAGATAAGTAATAAGTACTTTCTAACTTGTTCTAATATGAAATGAAAACAAATTAAATTACTATAAGTCAAGATAACTATCTACCCAAATAGATACATCGTGTAACTTTAAACTCGCAAATTGTTCAAAAGTTACACTAGATGTAACAATTTAGTAACATAATCCAACACAGACATATTATCTAAACAATAACTTTCCAAAACTTAACTTAACAAGATTAACTCCCCCGTTGGCAAGATTACCCTACAATAGTTATATGAGAAACTTGCTATATCTCATTTCCGATGTGATTCTACATGAAACTTTTATTTAAAAGATTCTTTTAAATATCGATTGTAATTTCCATTTAAGGAGATATAGCTTTCTTTCTTTTCTTTATTCCCTCTATTTTTAGTTCTCTTTAAGTATCATCAACTCGAAATTTAAATAAATAGTAGAAATTTAATGCACCTTTTGGACATTTCTATACGAATAATTAATATATGCTAAATAATAAAAGGTTATGAAGCGTATATAAAATAAATATCTAGAAAAATACTTTTTAACTTTTAATATTTTAACTATTTATTATCTATTAAAATACTTTTTAACTATATTTTATATATGTGTGTAATTTCTTGTTTACGTTAAACAATAAAGTTTAAATTTGGAGCAGATTAGCACCTTGTATTTGTAACCTTAGATTTGAACCCATTATTTGTAAAGAGTCAATAATATAGGATAATTATTATAGATTTAGCTTTGTTCTGGTAGTGCAATGCTTAGCAAAGTGACGTCATTAAAAATCCAATATATACGAATACCAAGAATGAAGAAAACATATAACAGAGATTGTATAAGAATAATAAGAGTATTTAAATAAAGGTTATTAATTTACTTTATTACTAACATGTATACCCAGTTGGCATTGCTTAACATATTTAGAATGCCCAAAAACCCTTATCTCAGGTGGATGTGTGTATGCGTGTGTATATGTATGTATGCGTTTTACCTGGGAGCATAAATTTTAATGGGAAAGATGCGTCCGCCAGCAACCACATGAAATAAAATTTTCCGGTTTGCATATACACACACATACACATATAATGTGTGGAATGCTATCAGAGTGCTCCCCTAAAATTTCCCTATTCCAGGGCTCGCGAACCTTTTTTTTATACTGCACGTTTGTGTAATATACTTCTCGTACCTTCGTATGATTATGATTATGAGTTTACTTCCCCTCCTCCTGTTTGTTTAATTATTCGCTTTGTTTTATAATTAGTGTGCTAGATAAATAAATAAGTATGCTTATGTTAACTCATGGTATTGTAGTCTAAATGGACATTACTGAATAATATTGTTTAAAAGCAGCGGAATGTACAAGCTGCATGTGGCTAATTCGCTATAATTGACACTCTTAGTTATTTGTTTACAGTCGAAAATGTCTTAAATTCATATAAATAATATTATTATTATTATTGGTGTACTTTTAATTTAAAGTCTGTTAAAATCTTCTGCACAATATCGAGTTGATGAAAATAAAGTAATTTTTAATGCATTCCAAAGGTTTACCTGCCCTGTCCTAGCCTATCCGCTTAGGGATTCACGCCAGGCCCAGGAAGCGATGCTTTGTTGTGATTCACGCGTTTCCAGACATTTTTCAAAAAGGCTTTTGTACTATCAAGTATGGCTGTCATCTACCCAACACAATTGCATCCACCGCCTCGCGGCATCACATCACACCACACTAATGTCATAACACTTAAAGATATAGGTACAAAGAACATTCTAAAACATATTTTTAAAATTTTCTTACAGTAATAATAGATATTAAAAAATAATTCGCGTGAATAATGCTTATTTTCTCGCAATCGTACTGAAAATTAAAGTGTTACACGCGGGTACAAAACCTATTATAACTCTGTTTCTATTTAGAGTCCTCGCCTTACGGCTCGGGCCCTAAAAATACCTCGTATATAATGGTCTTTTTAGCCCCTTGTATAACAATTTACTATTTCATACTAAGACATTGGAGGTTTTGTGCTTTCTATCTCGCAAACCACCACGGTCCTAAATTAGATTCACATATTAATAAGTAAAGTAAAAGGTTAAAAGGAAAGTAAAAGAAAAACATTAGTAGGTAACACGTTTTTCTTTATATAATAAGGGCAATCACGTCTGGAAAAACCCTTGAAAATACTTTTGAAAAACAAGATAAAAGTTTACGGTCAGATATGAATAAAATATCTTTCCGAGCCACAAAAGTCGTATAACTTTAGGATTTTTAGTTAATAACTTTTGCAACACAAAGGCTAGAAGAGCAGCTAGAGTTCGTGGCAACATAAAATTTGAGTATTACTTAGTAGATCGAGGGCATGCTATAGCCAGACCTTCTTCATTTTATGAAGGTTGAAAATTCAACAGCCGATGTTCCTACCATAGATATATATTTATGGGTTGATAACGAAATAGTGAATAGGCCAGCTGGTGTTTAGTGATGATGTGTAAGACAGTCTAAAACGCAAACAGGTTTCTACGCGACATAGTATCGGAAATGCCTAATCGTTTAGCCGTACGTCTTTGCTGGTATGGTGGTAACTAGCTACTAATTCTGTAACAATGTTTTGTATAACTCGCAAGTGCTAGTTTCGAATTCTCCTCTATCTTTCTCTGTCTGTAGTATCGGGTTTGATAAAGAGAGATAGAGGTGAATTCGATACTCGCACTGTAAAATCATCGTTCCAGAATAGCCTTCCTGAGTTAATTAAGAAATTATAAAATCCTAAAGTGTCCAGGACTGATTTTCCTATTCGACTATTGTCGTATCCTCAATTGTTTAAAATATAAAACGTGATTTTTGATATTTTCCTCGAAATATCACGATGAATCGTCTCTCTAGTTGCCAGACCCTTAGCTTCGTAGCACCCCTTCGGTAGATACCCTTAAAGTGCTCTTAAAAAAACTTTGAGGATGTTTTCCCAAATGATGCCAACTGGGGACATGATTTTTAATATTATGTCGAGAAAAACATTACAAATTTTGGACGATTTAGGGTCTGTTCTATTTTCTAAAATAACCAAACCAAACTCCACAATTAACTACCTATGTGAAGAGCTTACAGTTCGTAGCATGGTGCGGTTGACATTCTTAAAAGTTTGTCGCGATTCACCATAATAGTACTTATTATGATCGTCATGAGGCAACTGCCACCCGTACCCATGCTATCTGAAAAACACTATAGGCTGACAATTTTCAACCTTTTTATAAAATGAGGTAGGTCTGGCTAATCCAGGCTCTCAGTCTATAGAAAGAAAGCCTTTATTGTTCAATCAGAACGCACAATAAAAGGACCAGTAAAATAAAACCGAAGGCCTTCCAAGTCTGAACATTTTTGCGTATTAACGACACGAACTCGCATAAAAAATATTTTTACTGCGGTCCCCGTAGAGTCCGATAACAGATACGTTATCGAGTCTTATGAACTGGTCGGCGAGCTTTATACTCATGCGAAAATAACTTTTACTTTACCGGTATACCTAATATTACAATAAATGCCTAAATATACATACAAACATACATATAAATTGCTACCTTGCCCACGACAACTTGAATTTGAAGCGGACCTTCAATGTGCATTTTAGAAATTAAATGTCACGTGTCTCAAAAATAAGTAAACTATGATATCTGAGAATGTTCTTAATTCTTTACGTGTGACGTCTGCCAGTCCGCAGTGGGCCAGCGTGGTGGACTATTAGCTTAACCCCTCTTATTCTAAGAGGAGATACTTGCTCAACAATGTTCGTAGCAATATTTGGTTCTATACTTGGCTCGGCTCGTTGTTCAGTTCGACAAATATAGAAACGGCGAATGCTGGATGTTCTGTTACAAATGAATGTTCAAGTCTATCAGCACCTTTATATGTTAACAACATGATTCCCTTTACAACAAGCGAAGGTCGTGTCAGTCGTCGTTCGTGCCTATCGAACTGTGTTGAACTGATATTGATCCTGCAATTGGATATCACTGCACAGCTCTTGGGAGTAACTTGGCAATGTATTAATAAAGATAAATTTTCTGGATTATATAATACAAGGTTAAACTGACTGAATGATATCGTTTCGAATAAATATCGATATTTAAAAAATACTTGAAGTTTTGTTTAGCGCGTAACCATTTTAGTTTGTACATAAAATATAACAATCGAATTGGAAGTCAAGAGATAAATTGATGTTAAATACAATAAAAATTACGGGGGCAAACTTACAAACATCATACTTAAACACACATGTTTAGAAGCTGGTATAGATTAACGTTGCAAAAACTGTGTAATGGGGACTAGGTTATATTGATTTTTATGATACATTCGGATAAATAAGTTCAATGTTAACCGGATATTTGCAAAATAAATAAGATTATAAGATTTCAAAATCTATTAAATATCTTTTATCGTAATTAGATAAAAACTGATACAGTTTTAGCTTCCTTACATTTTTAAATAAATGAACTATAAACATAAACGCACAAATAACAAAGATATTAGTAATTTTGTTTGAACGCTCACACAAATAGAACGATTCTTAGGTATGTACCTACGACGTCATTAATTCGTACCATTTTGTATGGGACGTTTTTCAGGGATCCGCGGCAGCGCCGCAAATCGGACCCTTTAAATCCCTGTAGCTCCGAAAGTAATGATCGCAGATACCCTGTTACTTTTCTAAAATTGCTTTACTATTGGCCAACTCTTCATTTATATACAATTTAAAAAACTGTCATCATCCCTGTGGTCTAATTGATAACCTAATTTTTTGAAGTTGGTTAAACAGAATATATTTTTACGACATTTTACAGAAGTATGATTTGCTATATATGGCTTCATCTACTCCATATTGAAACTAGGAGTTGAAAGGTTTTGGTAGTAAAGCAAGCTTAATTAAGGACTAACTACAAATAAAGGAATCCCCATAGAACAAAATTAACTAGCAACAAAAGACAATAAGTCAAGATCTCGGTTTCTGCCGTTGATTTTATCAAATTGTTAAATGTTCACACGCTTCTTAGAAAGATAATAAACATAGCTGTGCTATGTTAATATTATTTAAAAGCTATTTGTTTATGATATCAGACCCATATCAAATATAATGCTTACCACATGGTACTTACTCTAAAAGCTTTGTTACGAAACTTTTAATAAGTACTAAGTTATCTGTTATTACAATACTAGCAGGTCCATCTGATGTAGGTACATATAACAAATAGCTGTTAGGATTTATTATACAAATCTGTATTGAAAGAGGAATTTTCTACATATTTCGTACGATCTGTATATGTAGTGCCTACCCTAGTTAAGAACCCAGGGCACGCCACTGGCTACATCTCAACAGATCTAAAACTGTGACACAGTCTGTATATTTTTTGTCGATCTTGTAGTATGGACTTTTAAGTAGGAGTCGTTGAGTAGATTAAAATATTACCCGATTTTATGGGATACTTAAGTTTATTGTCCAATTAATTTCCGAAGTGTGGGCGAGTAATATGCCGGTACACTTGAGTACCTGCCGGTATTCAGATCATTATTTAGGTTTTCCGAGTGTTAGTGTGGGTGGTGACTGACATGTACACTTATAAACAAAATGGGCTTATCGGGCAATCATTGTGCACCTATTTCGTTTAACTAATGTTTCGTCATTAAAAAAAGTGTGTGTCAGCTCCGACCAAATGGAGTTTACTCTTTCAGATCGACTGTCTAAAAAGCCCCGCAGCATACACTATGTATGCTCAATATTGACGCCTGATAAGTGAAAGGTGCGCAACCTAGGAGCAGCAGGCCGTGGCATGCGCGCCCGCTAACAGCGTGCACACAGCGCGCCCGCACGCCTGTGCACGCTTTTGGCGGCAGCGCACGGTGAATGGTGCGCAGAATAGGTTCCGCACAAAAAAACGTAACGCTGTCATTCGTTCATCGAATATATTTTTTTCATACCGGGGGCTATACATATATGAAAAATCGATGCATAAGGAGTAAACTCCAAAAATGTACCTAAAATCGGTTGAGCCGTTTAAAAGTTGTGATCGGTGAAAATGAGGAATAATAACCTAAAGGTTGAACCTAAATAGAATCTTAGAGCAAAACATAGGGTATTTTATGACCCTAAAATAAAAATAGAAGGTTAAATAGGGGCTTAAAGTTTCTATGGAAAGTCCTTAATTTTTAGAGTTACAGTTTTATAAATTCTAAAAAAAATACGAGATATAACGTAATTCAAGAATTTTTAAAATTCAGCCCCTAAAGTGGTGAAATAGGGGTTGAAAGTTTTCATTCATACATTCATTGCCACACGGACGAAGTTGCGGGCGTCCGCTATTAGGCTTTATAAGACCACCACGTCATCAATCCATATTCGGCTCACTGCTGATCTTGAGTCTCCTCTCAGAATGAGAGGGGTAAGGCTATTGGTCCACCACGCTGGCCTAATGAAGATTGACAGACTTCACACACGATTTCTTAAATATCACGTGTCTCAATCGGTGAAGGAAAACATCGTGAGGAAACCTGCATACCAGAGAATAGGGATGATGACAGTTTTTTAAATTGTATATAAATTAAGAGTATGCTAATAGTAAAGCAATTTTCTAAAAGTAACAGGATATCTGCGATCATTACTTTCAAAGCTACAGGCATTTAAAGAGTCAGATTTGCGGCTTTCCCTGATCCCTGAAAAACGCTCCATACAAAATGGCACGAACTAGTGATGTCGTTGGTTTAAATAACTATCGACTGGTGTTTATAGTTCATTTATTAAAAAATGACACATTTAATGTAAGGAAGCTAAAACTGTATGATTTTTCATGTAATTACGATAAAAAAAAATTTGATAGATTTTGAAATTTTATAATCTTATTTATTTTGCAAATATTCAGACATTCTTTGCTTTTTTTTGTATAAATTAGTTAACATTGACCTTATTTACCCGAATGTATCATAAAAATCAATTTATTCAAACTTAGTCATCATCCCCATTATCTTAATTCTCTGCGTGTGTGAAGTCTATATAAGACACTCGCTCCTAAACCAAGTTCTAATTATTGATGTAAAGTTTCTTTAATTAAGAGTTCTTAAAGTTATCTCCAAACACCCGCACACTAGTTTAAATCCTCCTAACGCAGAGGCTTTATCAACTCCGTTTGTTGATTGTAATGATAACCGCGTTAATTGGAAAAGTTGGAGAAAATGGAGATTACTCCTTTTAGTTTTAAAATCCCTTTGAAGGTTAGACTCACGTTTTAATAACGATTAAAATGTTAATTAAAATAACACTCATATATTATTTCCACTTGTAACTTTGTATGTAAGAAAATCAAATCTTGGAATCTTAATTTGACCCACTTCCCTCCCGGTCTTCCATTTGCCCTAGGTACTCTACGAAGATATGCCTACAACATACGTTAATATGTATTTTGTATATGACACTAAACTTTGTTAAGAATGATTGGTACGAGAGGAGGAGGAGGAGGAGGGAAGGTATAAATTACTATACAATTCAAATAGGCGTTAAAACATTCCTACCTACCTATACTTTAACAAACTTACATTAATAACTTTATGAACGAAAGTCGGTTGGGAGGTAGCTAGGTTAGCATCCAGCGGCTCCTAGCTACCCGCTTGATGTCTTCAGTCCACCACGTGGGGGGTCGACCAACACTGTGCCATTCCAACACCTTGGGACCCCAACGTCCATCGGTTCTTTGCCACTTCAGCTCCGCGACTCGCTGAGCTATGTCAGTGACTTGGGTTCGTTTGCGAATATCCTCATTTCTGATTCGATCACGCAGAGAAACATTAAGCATAGCTCGCTCTAATGCCAGCTGAGTGACTTTGAGACTTCGAGATATAAGGCTCAATTATCTTGCAATTAAATACAAAAATTCAATAAGTACTTCGTAAAACTATCCAGGACTCGAACTCCGGACCTTGTGCTCCAAAGACACCACTGAACTACAACAGTTAACGAACGCCAACGATTACTATGATAAAAACTAAAAAGGGTAATCATCATGTAAGTAGTGTCTAAGTAATAACTTAAATTTTAATTTGAAGGTTTAACTTTGAACTGATAATATCAAAACACAGCTTAAAGTGGCCGTTAATAGAAAACGATTGGGCAGGTGACCACGACAAAAAATGATCACATCAAAACGCCGTAAAAACTATCAGCTTTATTAGATTGTCCTTGGCTTAATTAATGTAAATCAAGCATAAAGCAGGCCTTTCATCATTTTTTTGGCTACCAACGGCTTTTCTAATTAATTTTATTTTTATTGACAGTTTATTTAATCTTTTTTTTTGTATTTAACGACAAACGACTGTGCTTCCTTGCCTGCCTGCCATGCCTTGTAGTTAAACTTTGTGGAATCATGAGTGCTTTATTTTTTTTTTAATTCTTTATAAGTTAGCCATTAAATAACAAAATGTATATAAATGATTTATAATGGTTCCGATTGAATAATTGTAATTTTAACTTTTGACATAATTATTTTTTTTTTTAATACAACCGACTCCAAAACATTGACGTACCCTCGAAACTAAAAAGGGAAAAATAACATTATAATATTTTCTAGCTATTGATCACTTTGAATTCGGTGCCAAGCCTGTTATCTTTTAATTCAAGGCGTGCCAAACATTTTTGTTTCTCAAACATTCTTTTTTGTCTTTAATTTGGTTTTTCAGTAACGACTAAAATCAACACGACATTGGCTTGTAAAGTAAAACTTTACAATTAATACATCAGGGTATACATACAATCATCCCCTGTTTTCCTACTCTTAGGGTTGGATATTTTTTTCGAAATTTATATGGGACCTAATCTGTAATATAATTTAAAAAAATCGGTTGTCTGTACTCTGTTTACTGACGATAGTTGAACGTGACAACGTCATAAGAAGTAAATAAATAAAATACTGTTTAATAATATACTTCATTTCTTGATTCATTCATAAAAAAAATTAGCAACCCTAGAACGAGGGAACGACGCATGACGTCATCTTTTTTCGAGTGTGCAGTCGGCTTCATCGAATTACAAGACGTTGACACGTCAAAAACCCTTTCTAATTAAAAAAAAATATCAAATCGGACTACTCAGTAAAAAATTACAGATGTTCATAAAAAAAATATATACACGTCGAATTGTTGACCTTCTCTGTATTTTATCGGTTAAACATACGCGTATGGCAAAAATGGTAATTTAAAATTACATTATTATATAAACTAAAATATAAACATGTCATAACTTAAAGAAAACAATCGTGTTGGTACAAACGTAACATCTGCCGTTCATCTCAACAATGCCCGCCCTTCGGCTCTCCGCGCCACGGAAATTAGGCTCAGCAGAAAAACAAACATTCCTTGATTGAGTTGCTCCGAAACTAACGTGACCATTTAGTTTTTGTTCAAAGCGGGACACTTACTGAAGCAAGTAAAAAAAACGTGTGTGTCTCGAAACGTTCGACAGAAGTGGTAACTTAAAACTGATGCCGTATTCGAAAGAAAGAAAAGCTAGACAGAGTGGCGCCGTAACGCGTTACGTTACGAAGCCGTTAACACTCTTTAAAAAAATTCACTTTATACATTTATTTTGTTTGTGTTTCACCAAATTGTGGTTGTGTTCCAATAAATCACGGGAAAAACTAAATATAATAAAAGCGAAAGGTCACTCATGACGATAACTCAAAAACCAGTTGACGTATAAAGTTGAAATTTAGCAAGGAGGTAGTTCTTAGACATTCGCTAAGAACGGATTTTGCCAGACTAAGGAGTTCTGATGACGGACGAAGTCGCGGGCGTCCGCTTGTAAATTATAAATAAATTCGTTTGTGAAGATTTTACCCTGACTAGGGACAGCGGGATAGTCCTGTCCAAAGCAGAACGTGTGGTCACGGTCCCAGAACCGGTTTCTGGGACTATTCAGTATTCAAGGGGAGACGAATTTAATTTGGAAAACCATTTTAGGTCATCCAAAGCAAAGGGGCTCACTGAATGGTCAGTTAATTGAACCTATAAATCACAGGCTCGCGCCATTATTACTGTAGGATTTGTAATAATTGTCTGCAATGTAGCTACGGTTACTGGTCAACAGATGGGGTTACTCTCGGACTATTTTTAGGGTTCCGCTGATAAAGTGGTTGTTTATTGTGTAGTAGCAAAACCTCGCGATTTCGCGCGCGTAGTTTCCATTCCATAGGGAATACGAGAATAAAATATAGCGTTACTCCCTGATAAGGTAGCTTTCTATTGGTGAAATAATTTTTCAAATCCTGTAAGTATCCAGTATTTACAACAATCTTCTTTATAATATTAGTGTAAATTAGTTGTGTATTAGTGTAGATTAGTTGTGTATTAGTGTAGATTAGTTGTGTATTTGTGTTGTATTACAATTTACCAAAGATTTAAGTTTAAAATTAACTATGATTTATTCATCATTACTAAGCATTTTATTTACTTAATGTAATTTGTAATGAATTTGACAATAATACTAGACTGTAGGTATATTCTTAAAACAAAACTTGAAGTATCCTAACAGTTAGTTAGCTAACAAAAAGTATTCTTACAGCTACAATTTCAGATTAATAAAAAGGGTCACATACATAGATTTCATTTACATAAATCATGAAAAAAAAATTAAACTACATATATTGGTATCGCCACGGAACACCTAAATTATAGCGCGGTACGGACTTGTACAGTATTTTTTATTTTAATTTTATACAAACAACGGTAGACCGGTTTTAAAAAGTTATGTCACGTTGTCAACATTTATTATGCGCTTTTCAAAATTTTGAAATTAATACCGGACTCGTGCCAGTTAAATGGCCATATTTAGAGTATTGTTAAATTTTTTAAGTACTTAGTACAATGTGCTATTGAAAATTAAAAACATGGAAAAATATTAAAAATAGTTACTTACAAATACAATTGTTTATAAAAGTAAAGTAGGGGCAGGTCTCAAAACCGTGAAGTCTTAAGTTCGATTCCCGTCCATTTAATAACTGCCTTTGGGTGAGTTAAGTGCCTACTCATTGCCTAATTGAAATAAATTAATTTTGACTTTTACTTTGAACTAGGGTAAGTATGTGTGGAATAAAGTTAAATAAAATTACAAGATCAGTACTTTATTTTCTGTAAAATAAATAAGCTTAAATAATGTCAGGCAATAGCTAATTCACTATTATTAATTATTATCTGTAATCGAATAAAAAATAACAGTTTTCAAAACCATACCAATGTGCTATTCAATGCCATCAAATCAACCATTCCTATGTGCTATTAATAATTAATATAAAATAAATATCAATCCATATTCGGCTCACTGCTGAGCTCGAGTCACCTCTCAGAATCAGAGGGGTTAGGCCATTAGTCCACCACGCTGGCCCAATGCGTATTGGCAGACTTCACACTAAACAAAAATGGTATAAAATGGTTCGTCAAGATACTCGTACCTTGTAGTTGTGTTGTCAGTCGTTTTCTGGAATTTGGCTGACGCGCTCCGCACGTCTCGGTTACAGCACCGAAATCTTCGAAACCGTTAATACAAGGAGAATACAGAAAATACGTACCTACCTATAAAATAATTAATACGTACCAACAATATAAATTTAACCCATTACCAAAGACAATAGTTCTCATTGCCACCTCTCTAAATAATACACGGCTATTATCATTTCTATTCCGTACCTACTAACCTATATTGTATTGTAAAAGCTCCTGAAATTCTCTGGAAATTATTTACGTAAAGTACAGAACAATGCGCTATAATTAAACTAAACGCAAACAGTCGTTAATAATTTGCCTTTCTCCGGCCGACGACTAATATCAAATACCTACCTAACTAACATACGTACGTATCTATCGGATATTTATCTATTTGTAATGGATATGTACATATTTTGTAAGTCTAGTCCAGGGTAACAGCAGAATCTTTTCTAGAGATTCTTGGTTGGTTGGTTACCACGTGACTAGGCTAGGTACAAAGACGTGAGTTTTCAACTTAAAATATCTTAAATAACCAAATATTTCAATTCTTTGAAATCTTTTACTTTCAGTATTGGGTTAAAACTTCAAAAATCAAGTCACTTTTACACTAACACTGAATAATATGTCTAACGCCATCTAGAAAAATATACTCAAACTACGTTACCAATTATAACAACCACTTTAAATAACTTCTACTTTTAGTGCCATCTAGAGAAGTTTCCTTGAAATAATCATAGTTCAAGGAAACTTCTCTAATGATGAAGATGACTATTAGCGCCATCTATCGGAAGTTATGTAACTACGACAGCGTGTTAACGTAGTTCCGTTTATTTCCGCAGGCGGCAACACGTTGCGGCGCCATGGAGCAGTTCCACGACGACAGGTAGCGCGCGAGCTCAACACGAACTATTCGAGTTGCTGGAACGAGTGCAATGTTCCAGACTTGACGATCAGAGGGCAGTGTTGCCGCCATATTTCTCTCAGGTAAATATTAATAATTAAAAACTCGGCATATTTTTCTTTTCTTAGAATTATGACTAAATACCTAGTGTTTTTACATAAAAGTAGACGGTATACGTATTACTAGGTATTGGTCAGAAGCAGAAACTTTAGTGGGTTTTGTTCTAGGTTATAAAACAAAAATTAGTCAAATTTAAAAACACCCAAAACCCGATTACAATCACAACACGATCAGAACAAACTTTTGGGGTAACTATCACTATCATTCTCAAATATACTAGTCGCGCATTCTATAAATACCTACCTAGTACCTACTTACCTTCTCAATATTTTTTTGTGTAATGTGGTCTTACCTAGTTACTTGCAAAAAATTTCATCAACATTGGTTCAGCCGTTCCAAATCTAAATTTAATTTACAGATAAGTAAAAATTGATTGAGATGTGTGATAAATTAATATCGATTTTTCACTATAATATATGAAAAATATACATATAATTTATAATTCAAATATTGTATTGGTCGGTAGACTACCTATGAGTAGGTAATTCTATTTATTGCAGCTGTTGGTAGAACTACTAGTGTCTCTAGATTGATTGACATACATTCAGATGAATTAGACACTCTATGTTTAATAAAAAATGCGTGCTTAAAACCCACAGAACAAAGACCACTTACGCTGCACAAAAGCGTTTCACGACTGATACTCCTTTATCTCTCCTTCACAGTCTCAACGTCCGTTCGCCTCATCCGATTACACTATTTGTAACGCATTCACCAGTGTACTCAAGTCAAGAGTGCATAAAGAAGTTAAACTGGTTATACTTCACAAAAAAAAAAAAAATCAATCAGTTATTATGAAATTTTCCGCTTGTGTTCAATGACCGTTAGAGTTCAAGAGACAGTAGGTTCTATGTTCGCCAGTACTTAAATATAATCGTCGGAAATGGTGAGCAAGTATAAAGATGGGAACCGGCCGTGGGGTGTGAAACGGTGCATGTCGAAATTATCTTGTCACGAGCTTCATGCCCCAGGGAACTTACCTGGGCCTGTAGCCAAGTTGTACGATTCTATTTCTACGATCGCAAACGTTTCTGAAATTCAAAAATGTATAGGATTTGACGGCCTCCGTGGCGCAGTGGTATGGAAGGTCCTGGATTCGATCCCCGGCTGGGCCCATTGAGGTTTTCTTAATTGGTCCAGGTCTGGCTGGTGGGAGGCTTCTGCCGTGGCTAGTTACCACCCTATCGACAAAGACGTACCGCCAAGCGATTTAGCGTTCTGGTACGATGTGTAGAAACCGAAAGGAGTGTGGATTTCATCCTACTCCTACAAGTTAACCCGTGTCCATCTTAGATTGCTTCATCACTTACCATCAGGTGGGATTGTAGTCAAGGGCTAACTTGTAGAGAATAAAAAAAAAAGGAATGGCATTTGCTATGGACAGATTACGTGACGTTGTCGATTGGATCTGTCATTCCCATACATTTAGTTAGTTTCCGAAGCGTTAGCGTTTGTAGAAAGTGAATCGACGCGCCACATGCCTAAGACCCGTGGTGTATTATAATTTGCCTTTTGTTGACCGCTACGAAGACGATACCCGAAGTGTTATTTTTGCTTATTACTTACCTCGCTTAGTTCCCGTTCCCGTGCGAATACGGGAACAAAGTAACATCCTCAGCCTCACAAATAACATGACATTACAGCCATTTGTGTTTAATATGCTGTCAAGGTCGCCATTGACGGTCAATTATTCTCACGTTTCTGAAAAGCAAACGGCAGTACCCACGCGGGATACTATAGAAGTCATGTACGCAGTGACCAACACACGATCAATTGTAGTCGTCGGTGCTACAGAAACGTGAGAATAATTGACCGTTTGTGGCTAGCAACTAGTTTATTTTTTTACGGCAATATGGCGATTTTTTTATTTTTTGATCTCAATATACCTACGTCAATAAAACGCCTTTGTAGGTATAAGTGATAATTAATTACAACAAGGTAATATTTAATCAAAATTGTTTGTGTCCTGGCGCCAGGCGACTCTATATTCATTACAGATATTGAATATCTATCCAGGAAAACGAGAATTGTGTATGTTTAATTGTTTATCCTTAAAACATGCACGTAAACTAATTACTAAGCAGTAAGTTTTACTATTAAGGCAGTGATAGCCTAGTGGATACGACCTCTGCCTCCGATTCTGGAGGGTGTGGGTTCGAATCCGGTCCGGGGCATGCACCTCCAACTTTTCAGTTGTGTGCATTTTAAGGAATAAAATATCACGTGTCTCAAACAGTGAAGGAAAATGTTGTGAGGAAATCTGCATACCAGAGAATTATCTTAATTATCTGCGTGTGTGAAGTCTGCCAATCCACATTGGGCCAGCGTGGTGGACTATTGGCCTAATTCATCTCATTTTAGAGACTCGAGCTCAGCAGTGAGCCGAATATGGGTTGATAACGAAGTTTTACTAAACTAAAACTGCAGTATGGTTTTATTAGCCAAACTCGAAACTGATTAATTTATTTTGCTATTTTCCGCGAAAAAATTACAAATCCAAGCGGTAACATACATGATGTTATACGTTTTCTGTGATTTCACCAAGATTCGGCAGGAAATCTTCTATGTGGGTACGTTTCAGACCTAAAGATGCGATGGCACGGTTTAAGACCATAATACGGAGAAGGTTATAGGATACTTTTTATTGCGAAAATAAAATGAGAAAGGATTGAAATAGGGGTTGAAAGTTTGTATGGAAAGTCATTCATTTTTAGAGTTACAGTTTTAAAAATTTGTTCATAAAATATAAAAAATAATACGAAATATAATGCATTCAAAAATTTTTAAAATTTAACCCCTAAAGTAGTGAAATAGGGCTTGAAAGTTTACATCGATTTCCACGCGGACGAAGTCGCGGGCGTTCACTAGTTTATAATATTAAAGTAAAGTATGGATAGATTTCTAAAATTAAATATATTTATTTTTTCATTTGTATAGATAAAACTCGTAGGTTACCGTAGTTTCTAGGTAAGGAAATATTTTGGTTAGCTCACTAAAATATTTCCTTGCTACTTACAGTTCAGACGTGTGTATAAAATAAATAATTCTAAAACACAACATAAGATCAAAGCGTGTATCTGACGCACTCTAGTATATTTCACCCCATTTCTAATAAACCCGTCATCGAGTTACCATTTTGTTATTATTGAATCATTTTAGATCAGGATTTCTAAGAAGTAGAAGAACAAAAGGGAAGTTAATGCAAGCTTCCGTTCGACATACTTCTGAAGCCAAAAAATTCTTAAACATACGACATTATAAACACAGATTAATCGTAAGATTTAAGCCTCAGTTTTCTTCAAAGTAAATTGCACCTAATCACTACTATTTAAAAGTTCACTTTACATTAGAAAAATATGAGGCTTAATTCTTAATCTATGTTTATAAATACGCCCGTTACTTATTTATTTTATTATTTTTGGTTATACCCTTCCCTAAGTATCCTATGTCCGTCTCCTGGTTCTAAGATACCTACATACCCACTTTTTTAGATTGCAGGTAGATCTGCAATCTGCATGATGACCTAACTTTTAATGAGAGCAAGCATCAATAAACTTTTAGCATCATCGCTAACGCGGGCTTCGAACCTAAGACCTCATGATCAGACTCAAAACCATAAACACGATATGACAAGTATTTTTTATTTTTTTTATTCTCTACAAGTTAGCCCTTGACTCATCTCATCATTGAAATTGCATCATCACCTACCATCTCACCTGATGGTAGGTGATGATGCAATTTTAAATGGAAGCGGGCTAACTTGTTAGGAGTAGGACGACATCCACACTCCTTTCGGTTTCTACACGACATCGTATCGGAACGCTAAATCGCTTTGCGGTACGTCTTTGTCGGTAGGGTGGTAACTAGTCATGGCCTCCCACCAGCCAGACCTGGACCAATTAAGAAAACCTCAATGGGCTGTCAGCTGGGGATCCAATCCATGACCTCCGTCTTGCAAATCTACCGCGCATACCACTACGCCTCGGAGACCGTCAAAAACTCAGGTTTCTATGCCACCGGAAAGTATTTATGTGAGAAAAAATAGTCATTGGTATAATTAATTTTACAAGCATTTATGTACGTTAAATTAAATTTACGTTTCGCATCAAACCAGAAAAGTAAATTAAGAAATGGTTATCTACGATGGTGACTAACGGTAACAGTACCACTATTTAGAACATTTTGCTCAATTGATGTTTTTTGCGCCTTTTAATAACTGGGCAAGCGATCTCCGTTACTTCATTGACAGGTTTTACGCATGAGTGCTATTCGACGGTTATCTATCGTCGTCATCAACCTATATTCGGCTCACTGCTGAGCTCGAGTCTCCCAGCAGCGCCGGCCCGAAGTAAATTTTAGAATGGAGCGAGATCCAATTTTGGCGTCTCTCCTGTTTGCTCCTTACATTATACTAGGGACGTTTGAAAAGTTCGTAGCCTAACGTATATAGGAATGTTTTTTACATTTTTGAAATTACCCTCATTTTATAGTAAAGCTACATTATTCAATAGTAATAGTATAAAACTTCTCTCAGAATGAGAGGGGTCAATAGTCCACCACGCTGGCCCAATGCGGATTAGCTGACTCCACACACGCAGAGAATTAAGATAATTCTCTGGTATGAAGGTTTCCTCACGATGTTTTCCTTCACCGATTGAGATACGTGATACTTAATTTCTTAAAATACACGTAACTGAAAAGTTGGATGTCCATGCCCCGAACCGGGTTCGAACCTACGTCCACCGAATCGAAGGCAGAGATTATCCACTGTAGTGAGCCTTAAAAAGAGGTTGATAATGATGACAAAAAGACGGCCTTATCGTTTACTATCGATCAGTGTTAAACAACCTTATTTGGAACTTTACGATCTAGATCGGATTAAAAGTAAAAGTCAAGATGCATTCAACGATTCAAGATGACCTCGCACATTCATATGAACTCGATAATGGATTGAGAGCCTGCAATAGTCAGATATACCTCATTTTATGATGACAAAAATATTGTAAAAGCAATTGTCATAAAGTTGCTCATATCATATAGTATAATATAATATGGAACCTTTGGAAGTTGGAATGTTTTAAGGGTTTAGACCCTCAATCGTCCAAGTATAAAGCGTATTTTTTTCATGTACCTATTTATGAACTCAATTTTTTTATAGTACGAGTTAGCGCTTGACTGAAGGTAAGATGCAGAAATCAATGCATGATTAAGAAAACCTCAATCGGTGCTTTTGTTTGAACGCGCTAATCTCAGGAACTACTGGTCCGATTTTAAAAATTCTTTCAGTGTTAGATAGCCCATTTATCGAGGAAAGTATTATAACACCAAATTTACAACAAATTTACCGGTCAGCTAGTGTAATGGTACAACTGATCGTGTGTTGGTCGCGATGTGCATGACATCATGCCGTTAGCGCTGCAGCATGTGGGGTTATAGGATGGTGGGTGCTAGCAATAGCCTTTATAAATTGAGGTAAGTCCGGCTGTCGCATGCTTTATTCTACAATAATTGTCATTCCCTTTTACTTGTATAGTAAAAACACAACGATATACCTACTTAGTGGAATCATTGATGTTATGTGATCATCTTGTGTTATTGTGAAGTTGTGATTGTTGTTATTTGTTATATCATTGTGTTATTTAATTTATTTTGTGCGCTGTGAAATGCATCTGGTGGACGCGTTTCGTTGCTTTTGTAATATCAACTTGTATAAAGTAAGTTATTTAATTTTTGAAGTAACGCTTCTTTACTCACGCTTGACTTGGGGGGAAAGATAGCAAATACGTTACGAAAACTGTAATCGGGTGCTGCGAACGGACATTGCATGTAGCGCAGCACTGGCGTGCACTTCATAGATGCATAAATGAACTGCATAGAATTAATTACGATCCAGTATTGGAAAAGAATTTTTAACTGGCTGACGTATGTACTGACGTAGGTACTTTATATAATGCCTACCCTAGTTAAAAAGGTTGTGCACGTCTCTCGTCGTCACGATGGAGAGCTACAGAATGACTGAAGGAAAACTTCAGTCGTTTGGTTGTTTTTTTAATACTTTTTTTGTTTGGATGGTGCTAGTTAGTCGGCTGCGGGCCACGAGAGCCTGGGTTCGAATCCCGGACCGGGCTATTTATGTCACTTCGTTGTTTTTTTATATAGAGTTCTTAAGTCTTGTCTGCATTTGCAAAGACTTCGCAAACTGAAAACAATAGCAACATAAATGAATTGTTCACTAATCGTAATGAACTTCTGGAAAGAATGAATAAAATTTATACGAGAAAATTCAAAAATTCAAAATTCATTTATTTCAGTTAGGCTTAGTTTACAAACACTTTTAAAAGGTCAGGAATATGTCATAATTTATTATAATCTAATGGTGATAATAATAGTCGAAAACTTAAAATTAAAGTTACGAGGGTTCCAAGCGCGCCTTGGTCCGAGAAGAGCCCACAACCAATATTTGACCAAATCGTAAAAAAGATATATAAAGTAGTCAAATACAAAACATCATTTTAGAAAATGGGTTAAAAAGATCAATACTATCTGTTAAATAGCCATTCAGAGGTTCTACAAAAACAACTTTAGTTTTATTGTTTTTGTCTTGGCAGTTCACTTTTCCTTGCGTTTCTTTTAGAATTGCATTTTTACCACAATGTTTTATGTAAAAGACCTTGCTTTTTTGGCCTGACAATTTAATTTCGTTGCAATCGTTTTCTTTTCAGCGTTTTACCATTGGCTCTTTTACTACGAATACTAAACATTTTAAAGTCCGAGAGCTGGTCGATATTGTTGATTTGATATTTTTTTTATTCTTTACAAGTTAGCCCTTGACTACAATCTCACTTGATGATAAGTGATGATGCAATTTAAGATGGAAGCGGGCTAACTTGTTAGGAGGATGAAAATCCACACTCCTTTCGGTTTCTACACGGCATCGTACTGGAACGCTAAATCGCTTGGTGGTACGTCTTTGCGGTAGGGTGGTAACTAGCCACGGCCGGAGCCTCCCACCAGCCAGACCTGGACCAATTAAGAAAACCTCAATCGGCCCAGCCGAGGATCGAACCCCGGACCTTCGTCTTGTAAATCCACCGCGCATACTTCTGCGCCACGGAGGCCGTCAATATTAGAGAAAAGATGAAAACTTGTCCTGTACTGGAACCTCTTATTTCTCTCTTTGCCATTTCATTAAAATCGATTCAGTGGTTAACCCAAACATACTAAGGTAAGTAGATAATAAAATATACAGACTTCTTTCTTTATGCGTGTGTTATTTACCTATTGTCAAGTTGAAATAGGGAATACAGCCATTATGACCTATTGTCATGGCAGTATAATATGAGTCACCGAACTGTCAGTTGTGGCTCTCAGTTGACCTTCACACACATAGGCTTGGTTTGGTTACAATACACACAATCTGTTGAACTCAATCAGATTAAATTAACTGCGCCTGGACGGATAATTGCGAAACGCAGTCACCATTATTGTTCCTTTGGTTATTAATACATTCTACAAATGTAACAACATGACTAGAACTACATGTTAAAAGTGCCATATACTTGAAAATGATTAAGTCAAATTAGTAATTATTTGTACACTGCTATATACAATGCTATATTTTCAAAATACATGTCCTGGGTTCGATTCCCAACTAGGGTTATTTATTTTATATTTCCTTAATTGGTCCGGTGGCAGGCTTCAAACATGGCTGAGTTTCCCTACCGGTAAAAATTTAGCTATGCGTAATAACATCGATGCGTAATAACTTTTAGAGACGTATGAATAGTATCAAATATATAACGAAAACAAGAAAAATAGACATTATGAAGAAAGCGGGATACAAAAGGCGGCCTTATCTCTAAATAGCGATTTCTTCCAGGTAACCAGGGTAATGTCAGCCACTGACGATCAATATGCATGACATCATACCGATTTCAACCAACACACGATCATTTTTATCGGCTGTCGAGTCGTTAGCGCTGCAGGCATATGAGCTTACTTGATTGTCAGTGGCTGACATTAGGAAACTCTTCAAAGTTAGCCCGCTACCAATTTAAACTGTATTATAACTTAACATCAAGTAAAGTCGTAGTCAATGTCTAACTTGTCAATGAAAAATCCCTACTAATATTATAAATGCGAAAGTAACTCTGTCTGTCTGTTACGCTTTCCCGCTTAAACCTCTCAACCGATTTTGATGAAATTTGGCACAGACAATATTATTAGACCCTGAGAAAGGACATAGGCTACCTTTTATTGCGAAAAAAAGGGATGAAGGGTATGGGGTAGTGTAGAGGTAGGGTAGGGGTAGGGTAGAGGTAGTTGAAAGTTTACATCGAGTTTCACGCGGACGAAGTCGCGGGCGTCCGCTAGTAAATAAATAAAAACAAGTTTTTGGAACACATTCAAAAGAGATCATAAAATAAGTCAATAGATATCTTGGCAATAGCCAAAACACTGCATTGAGATAGAATAAACGAATTCATTGTGGATCTACGGACTTACATGCCCAATTGCTTGAATATTTTGGCAAATACCACTTCATATAAAAACCAAACTAACTTTTTTTTTTATTATTTACAAGTTAGCCCTTGACTACAATCCCACCTGATGGTAAGTGATGATGCAATCTAAAATGGAAGCGGGCTAACTTGTTAGTAGGATGAAAATCCACACCCCTTTCGGTTTCTACACGACATCTTACCGGTATGCTAAATCGCTTGACGGTTCGCCTTTGTCGGTAGGGTGGTAACTACCCACGGCCGAAGCCTCCTCCAGCCAGACCTGCACCAATTAAGAACCTCAATCGACCCAGCCGGGAATCGAACCCAGGACCTCCGTCTTGTAAATCCACCGCGCATACCACTGCGCCACGGAGGCCGTCAAAAATTATATATATATTTAATAATACTAATGAAATTAACATATTCGTTAATATAAGTTCACACATCTTACCAGTTACCAGTTTAGTTAAAGCTAAATAAATAAATAAATAAATAAATATACTTAAACAATACACATCACTATCTAGCCCCAAAGTAAGCATATTATTATATTGTGTTATGGGTGCTAAGATAGTTGATATTATAATATTAATATACAATTACATATAAATACTTATATAATGTATAAATACACACAGACACTGGAAAACACCCATGCTCATCACAAAAATATTTTCCAGTTGTGGGAATCGAACCCACGGCCGTGGATGCAGAAAGCAGGGTCTACCCACTGCGCCACGCGGCCGTCAAAAAGCTAAAGATATAGTACGAGTGCCCACCAGAATATTTTGGCAACCAACACTGCGGTTAGCTGAACGAGTTAAATCGTTAAATATGCGCTTGAACCAGTTTTCTTTGGAAATATACCAAATAAAGCGTCGCAAGGAAATCGTACAAGCAACTGCGGTTATTGTATGCGTACTTTTTCCATGAATTAACATTTACATACATTCCAATTTGAAACTTAGAATGAAGTTGGGAGCCAACATTTTCTTTGACCTAGTCAGCTTCTCAGTCCGGTTATATAATCTTGTCTCAAGTGTCGGGCTCCTTATGACTGCAGTTGCGTTAAAGTTTACGGTTAGTCTAGCAATTGTGGTGACAGTTAGTTTTAAACATTACGATACGAGTGCTATCAATAATGGTTCAATATAATGTGACGCAATTTTTTACTTTTTTTCTATGTGTCATCGAAATAATTGAATTTGAATTTTAAATCTATGCTTTACGAGTATAAAGAAAGAGTAAAAGCTGACTGTCTGATTTCATTTATCTTGGGATCTACTAAACGGATTTTTATGCGGAAACTTGTGAAAAAGAACTAGATTGATTTGTTTAATTGTGTTGTGTGTATAAATGTTATCCAGAAATACAGTATATTTACGTAGATGAAGTTGCGGGCAGCCGCTATTTCGAAAAATAGTGCATAAGAGCTTTGGTTGATAGCCATTCAGTGCCTACTTTAAAGTCAACTGCTTACTGTTAAAGTATATTAAATTTCGCAAATCGCAGGGATTAGCTGGATGTAGTTAGCTCAGTATCGTGATGTTTGGAAGTCCCTACAAAAGGCCTATGTCCTGCATGGACGTCCATCGGCTGATATGATGATGATGATGATATAAAATTTGCCGACGTGTTGGCTTGTCTATAGGTGGTTTAAATGACATATTTTAATATATATCTGAAATAAAAAACCCTTTTAGAGTGATGAGTTTCCCGCCGCCGTCGTGCCTATTCCCCTGTGTAACTGCGCTGATTGAAAATGAAAAGCAGGAATTGTAACTCTCTTCTGAAAATATTTTCACTATAATTTTATAGGTCATGATGATTATAGTGCAAGAGTACATACTTTTTATCAACGCCAATTAAAACATATTGACGTGGATTGAAAATAAATGGAATTGGATATCAGATTTCACGAGAATTGGAAGGAAATGGTATTTGGAAAACTTTGGTGCATTATAGGCGCATATAATCGAATTGGCTGCCACTTGGTTGAAGGGTGGTGCATTATGACGTTTGTTTCCCACCTCGTCATTTATACCTACTTGTGCCGTCATCCTTTACTGTCATTATCATCACTATTAGCTGATACACCTGCCTCTTGTAAGGACTTTGAAACACAACGGTGTTGATGCATGCTTCTACTGCTGCCTTTTAGACGACGTGACCCCAACGGTGACCCCTGCAAGGGGAGGACAACAACGATATTTTATACTAGAGATAGGGCACTAGTGCATCAAAACTGAGGCGCAAAAATAAAAAAAAAACATTAATTTAAGCACTTTTGAAACGTTCACTTTTAATTCTTGAGTTTCTTGCCACTAATGTAAAGACTCTACTGATTCTGATTTCTGCTGAGAAGAGCCGGCAAGAAACACAATAGTTCATCGTCAGTCTTTTTTTTTTTAATATTCTTTACAAGTTAGCCCTTGAGTACAATCTCACCTGATGGTAAGTGATGATGCAATCTAAGATGAAATCGGGCGAGCCTGTTAGGAGGAGGATGAAATCCACACCCCTTTTTGTTCTCTACACGACATCGTACCGGAACGCTAAATCGCTTGGTGTACGTCTTTGCCGGTAGGGTGGTAACTAGCCCCGGCCGAAGCCTCCCACCAGCCAGACTTGGACCAATTAAGAAAATCTCAATCAGCCCAGCCAGGGATTGAACCCAGGACCTCCGTTTTGTAAATCCACCGCGCATACCACTGCGCCACGGAGGCCGTCATAAGGCCTGCTGAGAAGAACCGGCAATAAACTCAACAGTTCCTCGTTAGACTCCTATCCGTGGGTAAACTCTGATAAAGTGATAACACAATACATCATATACAATAAACAAAACACATTATTTCGAAGTCGGTTAGACAGAACGTGCAACACGTAGCATTGCCTACAAACACTGCGTCATTATAGATAGAGATTGCATGTTTAGATAGAGTCGAGGAATTTTGTAACATTTTGTAACAACATAGTTTTTGTATCTATTAAATTATTGTTACCTATTAAATTTATTTATGTCGCATACCGCTGATAAGGACGTAAAAAGAATTGGTCATGGATCTAGAAATATGTACACATATATCTTGAATAGATAAGGTGTTACTTGCAAAGTAAGTGGTGTTAAATAAATAACATTATTCTGTTATTTCTCGCGAAAATCTGACAAATATTTGACAAAAAGAAGTAAAAAATAATGACGAAAAATTGGGCTGAGTAAAAATAAATGGCAATTATAGAGAAAATATAAAATCAAACTATCTCCTCCTTTACTAAGCAGAATTTAATAACACCTCATAAATGAGGTAGGTTCCAAAGATTTAGACTTCTTAATACACGTGTACCCCGAGGCTGTCGAAAAGGCGCTGGCTTTGACATTCTGAACTCCGACAAGAGTGCCAACAAAATCGGATGCTCAAGACCGGAGAAAGTACGCCAATTTTTGGGATACCTAATTATTGTATAACGTTCGAAAAACATTTCGCTTTCGGCAGATTTTTAGTAAATCCATAATTACCGCAAGCGAAGGACATAGGCTTTTTAAATCCTTTAAAATACTGCATCTCATATCCCTGGTATCCGTGATAGCCCAGTGGATATGACCTCTGCCTCCGATTCCGGAGGGTGTGGGTTCGAATCCGATCCGGAGCATGCACCTCGCACTTTTCAGTTGTGTGCATTTTAAGAAATTAAATATCACGTGTCTCTAACGGTGAAGGAAAAACATCGTGAGGAAATCTGAGAATTTACTTAATTCTCTGCGTGGTTGAAGTCTGCCAATCCGCATTGGGCCAACGTGGTGGACTATTAGCCTAACCCTTCTCATTTTAAGAGGAGACTATGATAATTACCGCATGCGAGGACAACGTGGGCTTTTTAAATTCTTTAAAAGACTGCATCTCATATCCCTAGGGAAGCGGTTACGTAACCTGCTCATTGGTTATGCAACACTCGACTCATTTGGCGGTCGATAGCTTAGGCACTGTTGAGTAACACTAGGCTGCCTACTTCACGATCTAACCTTTAGCTATCTGTGTTGACCGGTAATGAACTTCGATTATAACGCAATTAAAAACGTTTGTTCTAAACACTGAATCATTTATCTAGTCACTAACCCCTGCATTCTGTTAATGGCGGATTTACAAATTTGCCGCCAGTAAGCTATTGAATTTTGCCGCCCCTACTGAACTCTGAAATTCGATAGGTATCCTAGTTCGCAATGAATACAATTACCATAAATGGTGTCAATAAAATTGCAAGTTTTAATATTTTATTAGTAGGACTGTACAGGACTAAAATATTAAAGTTATTGTTAGAATATCTTTATTTCTGTAGAAGACAAAGTTTTTTGGTTCACATTTAAAATCCGTCCCCTAAAATCTGCCGCCCTAGGCTCCAGCCTAAGTAGGCTGGCCTACTGCTAAATCCACCACTGCATTCTGTAAAGTTACAGCGCTGTGCCAATATTTGTTTCCATGACAACTGCGTTGTTATGCTAGCCACTCACCATCCGATATCCACATGCCTGCATATATATCCACGGGTTGTCGTCCGATAAAACTGATCTCCGCATGAAGTCATGCACATCACGACCAACACACGATCAGTTTTATCGGCTGTCAAGTTAGCTGTGCACTCTGCAGGCATATGAGATTACTTGATCATCAGTGGCTGATATTCGTGACATTTTAATTTTGGCATCTTAAAAACATAAGGATTAATTCGAATAAGACTTATATTTAGTTATAGGCGAAAAGTTCGTCGACGAGTGACAAATATCGGAATCGCATTCCAGAATATTAACGATCAACGATGTTTCGACAAATTAATTTGTCAGACTCCTTCATTAAGCAGTCTTTATCAAGCGCTTTAAACAAATCACATTGTTTGACAAAAATGTTTGATTTGAATTATAATTCGCGGGTCCTTTATACAAAACCATAACATTTTATATCCCAGGAAATATAATCGACTAAAAAAAACAAAGCAAAAACAGCTTTTTTGCCCCAAGTGATCTTTTACAGGCAATTAGCGTTAATGAAACTAAGTATAGGTACAGAATGATGTAATACGAGTATTACTTAACTAAATTTTAATAAATATAATTTAAATTATCTCTAATCATAAAAAGACTTTTCTGTAGCTATTCTTTTTTATGCTACGATTCTCATCATTGTTACTAAAATATATACTGTTCAAAGAGTTTAAGGTCATGAAACTCAGTTGGATCGTGATAGGATATTACTGATGTTGCATCCTAGCTTCGAAGAGCATGTGAGACGTCGGATTTGGTTATTATCACGAGTACATACATAATATGCCCCGTCTTTTGTAAGGACATCTTATGGGCAAAATGTTCTTCCATGCACTATACAAGTATATAAAGATGCCTATTCAATGTTGCATAAAATACGCCTTGAAGATGTTTCAATTAAAGGTGGCGGGAGGCACAGACTACAAAAGGGTACCTTTGTTGAAACTTGCATTGTCTAGTAATCAGAGATTACTTCGTTCAAGTCGCAGTAACTCCAAGACTCGGATTCAAATACGATTTCCAAATCAAAGAGTTCTTGAATATGATTCGTGTCTGTCTAACTGTTGTCATAATCTACTACTAGCTGACGCGCGGTTTCATGTGCGTGGTTCTCGTTCCCGTAGGAATATTTGGATAATATATAACTTATAGCCTTCCTCGATTGATGGGCTATCTAACACTGAAAGAATTTTTCAAATCGGACCGGTAGTTCCTGAGATTAGCGCGTTCAAGAAAACAAACAAACTTTTCAGCTTTATAATATTAGTATAGATTAGCTGAGACTTTACGAATAGTTAGTTCGTGTTTAAACAAATTACTTGAATTTTTTTTTACATGATGATTGCCCAAAGATTGATTCTGGTGCATTCCAGTTTTTCAAAACATGATACCGGATATGACTGTCGGTATTCTAGTAGTAATAACATCTCATTGCTGTTTGTTAACACAGAAATTAGAATGCACACAGGCGTCATGCTACGATTCTAGAAAGCGAAAATTTCTGCTTCGGCCTTAGTATTTACAGTCGTTTATGGTATAAAGAAAGTTAAGTATAATAACGTTTTGAAGCCATTTTGTCACTTTTTTTCTCGAGATTGATGCTATGATCTATCAGTAATGGTTATACAGTTACAGATTTAAGTTTGAATTACACTAGGTTTACGGTTGTTTAATATTCTCTATCTTTAAAAATTATTTGAATAGATTAGTACCTATATATATCGAGTAATCTATATCCCCGTTTTCCTACGGGAACCAGTAAAATCCTGTAATTACTAAAAAAAACAAAGAAAGTGGGTTAAATAGGTATGATTAGTTAGCACTTTTATTAAGATTGATATTCTTTTTTGTATAAGTACCTACATTAGACAAATATTTTCATAATTATGGTGAAACTGTATTTTGAAGTACCACTTAAATAATTGTACCTTCCATTTATTTACTTAGTCGTTAATTATTTAACTCATTAAATATTTTATTTATATGGGTAGCCAACTGTATGCGTCATTTGAATTATTATCTTCCTAAGTAGCCTACAGATTCTGTAGTGATTAAATAAATAATTTAGTAATTTCTTTAGTTTTAATTACTATTAACATGTATAATGATGTAGGGAATCGCTTAACATTTTGTATTTCACTTATTTATATTACTTCCTCAAATAACTAATTATTATTCATAGATAGATCAGATAACTCCGCGTTTAATTTAGTTTATTAACATAATATTATGTGTATTAAGTCTTAAACATGGTTACCGTTTCTAAAAGAATTGGATTGAGCAAAATAACCAATTTACTGTTTTATGTATATTTTATACTTACATAAAGCAAATAATTTTATTAAGTAGGTACCTCCTTTTGGATATATCAAAATAATACTTGTCTACAATCTCCCTGATGGTGAGTGATGATGCAATCTAAGATGGAAGCGGGCTAACTTGTTAAGAGTTAAATTATTTACAGGTAAATGTATAACTTTGCCTTGTACATATTTTTTTCAATGTGACCATATTTTTTTGATCAATATTCCTTTTCCCCTCCTACTACTACTAACTAGTCGAGAAAGACTGTGTTAGGAGTGGGTACGACAATAGACCAACGGGGCGGGGATCGAACCACCACGCCTCGGTGATGAGTTCGACCGCTCTTACCGTTAATTAATACCGTAACCGTAAATTAGCAAATAATTTTATTAAGTAGGTACCTCCTTTTGGATATATCAAAATAATACTTGTCTACAATCTCCCTGATGGTGAGTGATGATGCAATCTAAGATGGAAGCGGGCTAACTTGTTAAGAGTTAAATTATTTACAGGTAAATGTATAACTTTGCCTTGTACATATTTTTTTCAATGTGACCATATTTTTTTGATCAATATTCCTTTTCCCCTCCTACTACTACTAACTAGTCGAGAAAGACTGTGTTAAGAGTGGGTACGACAATAGACCAACGGGGCGGGGATCGAACCACCACGCCTCGGTGATGAATTCGACCGCTCTTACCGTTGAGTTATTGAGGCTATAATGAAAGTTTAGTTAAGTTAAAACTTCAAAATACCTAGTTCAAATTATACTCGTAAATATCGATGAACTATGTCTTACTTCAGTTTGTAAAATCAGAAGAGGAAAAATCTTGTTTTATGCCCTCGGATTTTTACACATTTTTTTACGAATGCGAATGTCGTGTCAGTGTAATTTGAAACTGTTTGAATGGGATAGTGAGCTCCTGCCACCCCTTGACTAGACAAGATGTTTGTATAGAAACTTAAATCAGCTTGACTTGGAATTGGAATTTGGTTTCAAGCTCTTTGTGTACTTGGAGGTACAATGAAATTGGTTTTACTTTACACTCCATTCCACGCGGTTTCGCCCTCGCAGTTACCGCTTCCGAGGGAATAATAAAAAATTAAATAAACATATTACTTGGTGAGGATGTAGCATTCTATTGGTTAAAGAATTTCCAAAGTCAGTTGATATTCTAGAGATTATCAACCTCACTAATTCATTAACATAATATGTATGAATATTTACATTTAACCTACCAGTACTCCTATGAAGCCTTCTACTCTATTATAATAGTAGATTGTTATACAAGGGGCTAAAAAGACCCATTATATACGAGGTATTTTTAGGGCACGAGCCGTAAGGCGAGGAAATTAAAAAAACAAAATTACTTTAGCCCCTAGAGGCTGAAATGCTTGTTTAGCCCCGCTGTGAAGTGGTAATATGATAGTGTTTTTCAGCTAGAGTAGTGAAAAAATTATTATTAGTAAGGTAGTAGGTAACTTAGAAATTACTCGTATTTATTGGCGAGTAATAATTACTTAGAATTAATTACGGTCCCCATTGTACTTGTATTAAAGTTTTTAAAATTAAAATAAAGCCTTCCATGAAGCCTAATAAAATAGTACAACAGCAGTTTCCTCAAAAATGACCGCAAACCATTATATCCGGTAAATTGACACTAAACCGCAACCTCCGTTATCCAAAGAAAGAAAGAAAGAAGAAAGAAAGAAAATAAGTTTATTCACTTTTTAGTGTCACAAACAGTACATCCTATCTTAGATATTACATGACTGTCTGTGACACCAAACAGAAAGGGTTTACAGCTCAGCATTAGCCGTTCATCGCAGGAAAGCAATGCGCAGCGCTGATTTTCAGCTGAGACCCGGGTGACGTCACAGTCAGTTATAATTATAAACTAAACATCTAATCAAAATACTTTAAATACATCCAAAATAAAAATTCATACAATAAGACACAAAATTAAAAAAAAAAACCAAAAACAAAAAACCTTGATAAGAGCGTATAAATAAAATGATAATAACATAAAGATAAATGCCAACATACAATAATTAATATTACATATATATATACATATAATATATATAAATAGAAATATGAATACTTATACCAATTAATAGACTGTACCTAAATGTGTTATTTGCATCTAAAGTTCCCATTAAATAATTGATGCCTCCACTGCATAATCTTCTAACTCTTTTTGTCTATATAACATGAACTTCTTCAATTTCTGAGAGAAGCTAAATTTGGATTGAGAGTCGCGAATAGGTGGCGGAATGTTGTTCCAGCATCGAGTGGCGGCATATTTAAAACTGCCCCTAAAAGCCGCAGAACAATGTCGCGGGAACATAAGAGGCTTTTTTGCGCACCTATACTGTTCTTTACAATCGCATACCCTCACTAGCTTCTCAAAAAGATATGATGGCCTACAATCCTTGAAAAGACCAAATAATAAGGAAGCAAGATGTAGCTTTCTCCTGGAACACATCTTTAGCGAACCATGTTGGTTTAAAAATGGAGAAACATGTGTTCTAGGGGGAATTGAAAAACAGTAACGTGCACACGCATTTTGTACCCGCTGAATGAGCTTGCTCGTTCGGACTAATAACCGAGGCCCATAAACCACGTCAGCGTAATTTAACTTTGACAGTACGAGGCTTTCAACTAAATGACTACGAACTTCCTGACTAAGATACTGTCGTATTTTATATAACACCTTTAGCCTATAAAAGCAGTTACGTGCCACCACAGCTACATGCTTCTCGAACCTCAGCTCGGAGTCCATCAGTAAACCTAAATTTCGCGCTTCAAATACCCGTTCTAATTTCGTTCCCTTTAAAATGACGTTAGCAGATTCAAAATTAATCTTTTGTAATTGAGCTGGTGAACCAAATACTATAAGCTTAGACTTGCAGGGATTAAGTACCAACGAGTTTTTTTGTGTCCAATCCGCTATTCTCTGAAGGTCGCTATTAACTCTTTCAACTGCTAGTTGATACTCATGTGGTTCGAAAGAACAATATACCTGCAAATCATCAGCATATAGGTGAAATTGACAATTTTTAATGTTATTGGTGATATCTGCTATGTACAAAATGAATAAAAGGGGACCTAAAATTGACCCCTGTGGAACACCTCTGTCAACTTTAGTGATGGAAGATACGCACTTCTTGCCATTGTCCTGCGTTATCTCAATAAACTGAGTTCTATTCGTTAAATAACTATCGAACCAATTTACTGTATTGATATCAAACCCGTAATACGATAGTTTGGAAAGTAACAGTGGAATATTTATACAATCAAATGCCCGAGAAAAATCTAACAATACCAGCATTGTACACTTTCTTTTGTCTTGGGCTGTCAGTATGTTGTCCGTAACATCCAAAAGCGCAGATACTGTGCTCCTACCAGCTCTGAAACCTGATTATCCGGAACATTGTCTTAGATATCCGAAGCATTTTGGCTTCGGAAGCAGCTGCGGAACCACCTGTTGGATCGTTGTTCCATTGCTCCCCATGGGGTGTGTCAGCCGGATGTTCCCACGGTTACCAACGCACCATACATCTACCTCCTACATACAATTGCTTCCTTTATTGAATGTATTATAGGTAATATTTCGGCGCATTTCGCATTATCCTGAGGCACCATCATTCTATTTTTAACTCCCGATGCAAAAAGGGGGGGGGGGGGGGGTTTGGTTATAAGTTTCACGTGTCAGTCTGTCTGTCTATCGGTCTGTCGGTCTGCAAGGTCTTGTTTTGTATGAAGGGTGATTTATGTGCGAATGTTCTTACACATGTTTGATGAAAATCGGTTGAGCCGTTCTGGGGGGTTCAAGTGGGGAAGAATAACGGAATGTTGGCAAATGTAATGTTAGCCAAGTGAGGTCTCAAATGAAAGCGCTCTGAAAGAGACTATTGATGACTTGATCGAGAGTATATTAATAATTTCATGATAATAATTGAAAAACCTCCAATTTCAAATTTTTCAATTTTATTTAAGCCTAATTTAACGGCGTACTACAGGCTCATAGCCATGATAGCCCAGTGGCTATGACCTCTGCCTCCGAGGGCGTAGGTTCTAATCCAGTCCGGGGCAAGTACTTCCAACTTTTCAGTTATGTGCATTATAAGAAATTAAATATCACGTGTCTCAAACGGTGAAGGAAAAACATCGTGAGAAAACCTGCATACCTGAGAATTTTCTTAATTCTTTACGTGTGTGAAGTCTGCCAATCCGCATTGGGCCAGCGTGGTGGACTATTGGCCTATCCCTTTCATTCTGAGAGGAGACCCGTGCTCAGTAGTGAGCCCAATATGGGTTGGCAACGAATTAGGTGTATGATAGGCGCATAAAAAAGCGCGACTAGTACTTAGGGTACGAGACTAAAAATATTTTCAACTCCAGGCTGAGAAAATTTCAACGGTTGTACTAGTGTTTATTATGTTTGAGTAGGTAGATAAAATTTTCGTTTTTATTTCTTCAATGAAATGGTTTTTAATCTATACTTATAATAAATCTGTAGAGAGGTCAATTCTGTACATATGTATTATGTAATATATTTCCAAAATAACTATCAGGGGGTGATTAGTGGTCGATACTGATGCCAAAAATGCAATTAGTAAATTTTTTGTCTGTCTGTCTGTCTGTATGTTCTTCATAGAAACAAAAACTACTCGACGGATTTTAACGAAACTTGGTACAATTATTCTTCATACTCCTGGGCAGGTTATAGTATACTTTCATCACGCTACAATGAATAGGAGCAGAGCAGTGAAGGGAAATGTTGGGAAAACAGGAGATGTTACTCAATTTTTTAAGCTTTCGCCGCGTGGTATGTTAGTCATTGAAACAAAAACTACTCGACGGATTTTAACAAAACTTGGTACAATTATTTTTCATACTCCTGGGCAGGTTATAGTGTACTTTTCATCACGCTACGATCAATAGGAGCAGAGCAGTGAAGGGAAACGTTGGGAAAACGGGAGAAGTTAATTCATTTTTTAGGCTTCCGTCGCGTGTGCAGCCTTAATGGGTAGGGTAGGGAAAGGAATAGGGTAGGGCAGGGTAGGGGTAGTTCACGCGGACGAAGTCGCGGGCGTCCGCTAGTGAATATTATAAACATAGGTAATTATTGTAGAGTTGCGAGCCGTACCTATTTTATTGTTTCTATTAAGTTATAAAATAGGCACATACCTACCTATGATATAACTTATTTCATAATATCGAATCACTGGAATTAATTTAAGTGTTCTACAAAATCTGAAATTATCTGATCTCTTGTACAGTTTTTGTTTTCCGATTTTGCTACATTCACCTGTCTTGTCTTCACAGTCTGCGACTGAAAGTTGAATGCCATGTCTGTCCTTATCTAACGTACGGAAAATGCATTTCAAAGAAAGAGAAAAACGTCTTCGTTTAACCGGTGACGGTGCAAGGCTAGCATGTGGCACGCGTCATTCCGTTTTCAAACGCAAAGCGGACTAGACGTCAGTTGCCGGTACGCGCGTTCGTGTCTCGAAACACTATCGTTCGTATTTTGACAGTTCCGGAATAACGCGGTTGATTGGAATTTCGATTGTTTTGGTTAAATTTATCAACGATTCGTAACTATTTGTGTGTTAACTGTATTGTGAGTTGTATTAACAAGTGTTTGCAATATTATTTTGGCAAATAAATAAAGAAATTCAACCTACATCCAAAACGCCGGTTGCAAAGAGAAAGTTCATACTCACTGTTTACGAACTGTGGACAAAGCTATTTGGGACGCATTTTTTCGGAGTTTTCTTGAGCCGCGTGGATAATTGAAAAAGTTTTGCACGCTTATGGGAACGGGGAAACCTATAAGCATAAATATACCGGAAGATTTATTATAGAAGTCCTTTCGCTTTGATGGTGATTAATGGTGTGTGATGATGCGACTTGAGGGGCTCTGAAAGGTTCGCGTATGGATTTTCTGGGCTTTATGAGGGAGAGGAGGTCTTTTCCAGTGAACGAAGTGGCTCTTAAAAGTGAGAAGGATGGTGGTGGACGGAATTTGGTGGTGAACTCGGTGCTGTGTGGGGTTGTAGATGAACTGTCCAACGGCAGGACCAGGCGAGGGTCGTGGGTTCGACACGCCGTCATGGGTGTACTCAGGTGGAAGGATTTGACAGGGGTCCGGACTGGATCTCCTACTGAACAGAAAGAGGTATGTACAAATGTGTTGCCTCAGTAGCTCAACAGTAAAGAGGCCGATCACCGAATGGCCGTGGTTCGATCCCCGCCCGCTAGACTATTGTTGTTGATGACACTCCCATGATACCTATGCGGGTGCGCGGGTGTGAAATCGTGCGTGCGGGGAAGTGAGGTGCATCAGTCTTGGATTTTTTAATCATCGCTACACGCCCCACGGCCCGCGCGAACCATCGGGAGTGTTACGAATGAAGTTGCCAAGCTATAACAAAGTATTTTTAAACTAGTTGGAGGGGAATGAGAATATTGGTCCTAATACCTATTATTTTTCAAAAAAAACATCAAATTATAGCATACTTAATGACTTGGACATAAAAGAAGGACGAATAAGTAAAGTTTAATAGACTGTTCTAGTGTAGTTTATTATTTATGACTTGTTGACTAAAGTTGGAAACTACAGCCTGATACAGAGGTCATTGAACTGTTAACTTAAGTTACTATTAGGTTCAAATGTCAGTAGGTAGTCTCTACTAAGCGTCTAGTCTTCTTGCTTGCCTCTTTCCCATTATCAGGTTATCTTCGCTATAGGATGTCTATTGCTGGACATAGGCTATCTGTAAGCAGTGCGTGCACAAGGTTTCTAAGTAGGGCATGCACCATAGGTACAAATTGTATAAAATTGAAAATTCCTCCTTTACTACAGGTACGTAATGAATCCTCAGGGTATGCATTGCATTTATGCATACATATATGAGAAGCACGCAACTGTCTGTAGGGACATGCAAACACTGCGAGGAAAATGCTTCGGCCGTGGCTAGCTATCACCCTACCGGCAAAGACGTACCGCCAAGCGATTTAGCGTTCCGGTACGATGTCGTGTAGAAACTGAAAAGGGGTGTGGATTTTCATCTTCCTCCTAACAAGTTAGCCTGCTTCCATCTTAGACTGCATCATCACTTACCATCAGGTGAGATTGTAGTCAAGGACTAACTTGTAGAGAATATAAAAAAAAAACATCTTGGATATTGTCAACGAATTCGTCAATGAACCACTGACTATCTCTATAAACTATTACGTAAACATGACTAAGAGAGAAAATTTAGTGTTTCATCCAAGTCCGGTTATCCAAGTCTTAGTACTGGCTGTTAGCGATGTGGTTTGACGTCATAATACATATTGCGGTTAAGATGTCGTTTTCATTTTGTTCTCGCTCTTTGTGGACCCACTTTTCGTAATGTGTCAAGGCAGTTTTATTTTTATTTCATAGTCACTTGTAATGAGATAGGTATGCAATTTACGTCAGAAATCGGATAGGGAAAGAATTGTATAAATATATTTTTTAATTTGGACTTAAGTCGTCTTGTTACTTCAATGACATCGTTGTAACTTGCAATATAGTAGTAGTAAGACCAAGGAAATCGAATAAGGAAAGAATTTTATTAATATTTATATTAATCTTTGACTATTTAGACTATGGACCTGTTTCGCACCCAAATTCACCAACAAAAAGTCTGTCGTTTTTGAGGGGGACAAGATAACTACATTTTTTTTACTTGATCGATTTTTTACTGATCCGTCAAAAGAATCGTTTTTTTTTAGATTTTTTTTTTACAAATTTGATAAAATGTAGGTAGAAATACTAACAAATGAAACGTTACTCCATCTTTTACTAAACTACAAGTTTTTGGCAGTTTTTTATGCCATTCAACTTCACAAACCGGCATTTTTAGGGAGCTCTTTACACGCCGAAGACGATTACAACAATGAAACATAGATTCTATAGCAACAGTTTTTATAAACGCGTTAGATCATTGATTTTTGATCTTTGCCAGAGGAGTAACGGTTAGCGAGGCAGGTCAGGCATTAATAGATACAATTCTCTCCCTATCCGATTTCTGGAGGTGCATGCGCCGGATTAGATTCGAATCTACGCCATCCGATCGAATGCAGAGGTCATATTCACTGGGCTATCTCAACTGTTAATGGATATGTTGATATGGAGTAAATGTAAATGAAATAAGACCATAGTCAAACACCACCTTGGTGTGGAATAAAATGTATTACTCTATATTGAATGAAATATATAAATATTACCAGTAGTGAATCGTATAAATCCTTTTAGCACGGCATTGCAATATCTACTTCGCATCCATATGCAGTACGGCGGTATACCTACTTCCTTTCACGGCCGAGACGTTGCTTAATGAAAAATTACGACCTCGAACCGTAGGTTACAATTTATACAATCCAGTGAGATTTGTTCAATTGAATGTGATCTTTTTTACGTGAACTGTAGACATGAAGAGAAACAACTTATTTCTTTGTTCTAACATAACTTAACTATACCTAAAACTACCTAATTGCCTGTTAATCTAAAAGCTCATGTAATTTACAAGTAGCTTAATGATAAATGAGATTAACCCTAAGTTTTATTTATTTGCTTAACTTAAAACTACAAGAAATCATAGTTCCCTAAAAAAGATAACAGGAAAGCACCATAATTTTTATAATTAATTTTTCTGTGTTTAATTTAATATGTATTGCATATAGATTTTTAAGTTCTGTGAAATATTTGCACCCTCCTTATTTATTACCGTTCACTTGGGAATACGGGGATGAAATATAGCCTGTAACACTCGGGGATAGGGTAGCTTTCCAACAGTGAAAGATTTTTTCAAATCGGTTCAATAGTTCCTTAGCCTATTTATAATATTAGTTGGTACTAGGAATTCAGTTGTAGCTTATGTAGAGAACGGATAGTAATCTTCGAGGATATAAGCCGTATCCGGGGGTATATTTAAACCAAGATTAATGGGCTCATTAATACCAACCGCTTTCTACAATAACCAAGTGCTAAGTAAACTATATTTTCAGTTAAAATGACTTCTGATCTTACTCTTTTCTTCCAAAATTCATAACTTCTACCGGTGTTTATGAAACCTGCTATTAACTACAAAAACATGTGCCGTAAGATTCTTAATAACCACAGAACATAAAGCACTTACGCTGTGCTATAATCGGCTCACTGTTGAGCACGAGTCTCCTCTTAGAAAAAGACAGGGTTAGGCTAATAGTCCACCACCCAATGCGTGCAAGACTTCACACACGTAGAGAATTAAGAAAATTCTCAAAATTGCAGTTTGGATTCCTCACGTTGTTTTTCCTTCATCGTTTGTGATAAACGATATTTAATTTGTAAAAATGCACAAAACTTGGAGGTGCACGCCCTGGATTCGAACCCACGTCCTCTGAATTCAAGGCAAAGGTCATAACCACTGGGCTATCACGGCTCTCCGTGTGTACCGTATAAACAGATATATCTATTGTATCTTCAGGAGGCATCATCACTTATCACTGTATGAGGTCATGTTTATTCAAACCAAAACTTCTCATTGATAAACAAATGACCATATTATGTTGTAGGTACTAACAAAGAAGTTTCACCGTTACCTTTACGATTTCATTTAATTACTTACTACTAAACATATATAAAGTAATATTTTTTAGAGGTAATGTTGTTTGTTTTCAACACGCTTATATTAGCTTTACTTGTAAGTAAGTATGTATGTAAGAAAATCAAATCTTGGAATCTTAATTTGACCCACTTCCCGGTCTTCGATTAGGAAGAAATTTTGCACACGCTCTGAGTTCTGATGACAATACATGACTAGATTAGAAAGCGATACTACCTACTCGGTTATGATGTAGCACAGATGTAGAATATAGGCTATATTTTATCCCTGTATTTCCAAGGTGACGGGTGCGTGAGTGAAACCGCGAAGCATCTGCTAGTTATAAACAGTTAACTTAAAGGACAGGGTTGGTAAACCTTTTTCTCGAATACATGTTTAGAAAACTCCCAATAAGGTGCAGTAATTTTTTAAATGTCAGACTGAAAGCTTACAAACCGTTGAAGTTGAAATTATCGCAAGCATAATAGCGAGAGATTTTTGGCAATTTTTACAAAGCAGGGTGAATACGGAAAACGAAAAACTTGCCTTGAAAAATATGTTAACTCGTAACTAAGCGAGTTCGATCGGTATTTTGTACAGAATGCGCATACAAAAGAGCAATATTTTTGATTCTATAGCAAATTCTGTAATACAAACAGCCTAAAATGTAATAATCCCTAAATAATAATGACCTTGTAAATAAAATAATAAATAGTTAGCAAACACTGTACAAGTTGTATAATAATAAGTAACATAAGCCTACGAGTATATTTTATCCTCATATTCCAACGGGAATAGGAAATACGAGGGTGAAACCTAATATTTAGCTATAGAGATAGCCAATCATCAATTATAATCTTAATTCTTCTTCTTTGTTGCTACACTCTTGACAGAGTGGTCGTGGTCGTCATTTGGGCGCGGTGGCAAGCCTCAATATCCGTCGCCATTCCTCCCGTAGTGTGGCTCTCCTAGCACATTCGTGGAGCGATCCATGGAGAGCGGTTTTTACTTGGTCAGTCCAGCGCCTGACCTGCCACGTGCTCTTGTGCCCTCCACCTTTCCTTGCACCACAAGTCTCTAATCTTAGTTAATTTCTTGCAAAATGAAATGCCAGTAAGGTCATAACAAAAATCGTGTCGAGCCCGTCGTCGTATCGTCGGATATTTCTCACTCCAATTACTCTTCACGTTTTCACTGCAGGGTTGCCATGCGAAAATTCTCTAATTAATGCAACTTTGCGTGAATGCTGCTACTTTTTTTTCTACTCTTATAACAATTTCACTCTTTTAATTAGGATTTCGTTTTAAGTTTTTTTTTATGACGAACACTCATGACGACTTGTTTTTATTGAATCGCAAGGAAATCTCTAATAAAAGTAGCATCGCTGAATAGATTTTGAAGTTTGACATTTTGAAAACTTGCTTTTAGTATTCATTAGTATAGTGAATTATAATTACAAAAATAAATCTAGCAGTGTCAATTACCATTTCAAGGTTGAATACACCTGCTTGTGAAGTGACCTCTTACCGTCACTTATACTCAAACAAATAGAGGTTAAATTAGACACTCAGTGCCTGAATGATCTCCTGGGGGTGCCCCTACAACGTCTATGAATTCCACTGTTAGTCTGCATCAGCGTATACTATCGTTATTACAGTGTAACATATACAAATCTTAATTAAATTAAGTGTCAATAAATCGTCAGTGTGAACGAATTTTTTTTTATTCACCGACATAAGTTATTTGAGTGCAGTCTATATTACCGTCTAAGTTACACTAAGTTTTGAAAGTGTACCTTTCGTTTGTTCCCTGAAAATTACCAAAATTACTTCTTAATTTTTATATTCTGCGCTATGATTGTGAACAGCCGCAGTCAAAGTTCCTACGAAATTGCAGGAAATCAGAACTGGGTCAAGAAAAATTCCGAAATTGAACAAAGAAAAACTTTCTAATGCTATACTTATGTTAGACAAGATGTCAAATTGGTCCATTTCCACTTAATAAACAAGTTAAAAAACCTTTATAATACCTAATTAACTAATTGATTCGTTAAGGTAATTATGACGTACTTAAAATATTTGACCTTAAGATTTTAGAATGTCGTCAATGATACAGTTTGTTTATTTGGAAATAATTAATTTGTTATTGTCAACCCTTGAATAGTCATATATTTGATGGAAGTAAGGCAACATGTTTGGGATAAAATTGTATTAATATAAGCCCGGATTTCGTTTTGACTTATACATGAGTGTTCTTATTCGGGAACTGGCAGATATTTCTTTCGATGATAGAAACCGTTCACTCGGATGATATATCGTAACGAAATAAGCAATTTAATCTTTCATCCCGATACTAAATAATAAATCAATCCCTTATTTATCTTCGGCATTGTTGGTGTGTACGGTGTTGGTAAAGTACTTTTTTTATGAATCAGTATTTATTATATAATAATACTCTGTTTCTTAGTTTCTACCTTTTTGACTTTAAACTTTTTGATTTTTACTTCTATTTAAGCCTCTAATTAATAATGTTTATTGAACGATATTTAAAACAAATAACAGGTACCAAGTGACGTCATTGAAAAAAATACCGGTAATTTTAGGTTTACGTTTTTATTTTCTACCTTTCTAACTTTCAACTTTTTGATTTTGACTTCTATTTTGTTTAAATCTCTAATATTTTATGTATTTTTTGCATTTAATTTAAAATTTGTGGAATAGTATCAACTAATGTGGTTCGATCTCCGCCCGTTGGTCTATTGTCGTACCCACTCCTAGCACAGTCTATCCCGACTAGTTGGAGGGGAATGGGAATATTGGTCATATTATATGGCAAATATTCTTTTTTTTATAAAAAAAAAATTAAATTTATTATTTCATTGACCCTTTGGTACTTGTTACCTTTTCAAAATGTGGTGTCGCAACTATCTAAAACTAGACTACAACATACTAATAATTATGCTGTCTCATAATAATAAAGATATGAACACAGAAAACATATGATATGACCAAAAAAGAACAGGGTTTTAATTTCAAAGGGTTAAGTTATATTTCTTTTAAAAGAGTTCTTACAATTTAAATTCTTTTTAATATTAATGTAATATAAAACGTAAATAATTGAATTGTGGAGCTAGACGGCACTGAAATGTATTCTTATTGTCGACATTATACTCCGTGATTTAATTTAAATGGCTTAGCCCTATCTTTGCGCGCGCTATCAAGAATTGAGGCATTAATATAGAAGAATAAATTACGCTCGTTTGTCTGAGGTAATCGCATTGCAGTCAAGTTCTTAATTTAATTTAGATTTCTGCCCTCTTGCGGGAATTTAGAGGCCATTCCATTTTATTATTTTGGTGAGCGTGATATGCTTTTGGAATGTTTTATGAGCTTTTTAAACTTTTTTATTTCAATTATGTTCGGACTGTTACTTTTTACTGTTTTAATCACAAAGTACCTGTCTGTTTTAGATAAAATTGTTATCGTCTTAAATCTAACTCAACTCAGCACATAGCCACGAATCTTTAAATATAATCAGTTTTTTTGTATGATTTTTCATAATTTTGAGATAAGTCAGGTTACATTCTGAAACCTTTTTTTTACGGCCTCCGTGGCGCAGTGGCATGTGCGGTGGATTTACAAGGCGGAGGTCCTGGGTTCGATCCCCGGCTGGGCCGATTGAGATTTTCTTAATCGGTCCAGGTCTGGTTGGTGTAAGGCTTTGGCCGTGGCTAGTTACCACCCTACCGGCAAAGACATACCGCCAAGGGATTTAGCGTTCCGGTACGATGCCGTGTAGAAACCGAAAGGAGTGTGGATTTTCATCCTCCTCCTAACAAGTTAGCCCGCTTTCATCTTAGATTGCATCATCACTTACCATCAGGTGAGATTGTAGTCAAGGGCTAACTTGTAAAGAATAAAAAAACAACCTTCTATGGGATTTTAGCTGCATTATGTTTTTCAGATTGTGCTTTAACTTTCTGTAACTAATATTGATCAAATCCTTATTTTAGAGAAATATAAGCTTTGCCATCTTCCTTGTGCTATGTAGTAGTGCATTAAATAGATTTTACACTTAACAAAACTTACATTTCTTCAATTGCTTGCTCTATCATGTCTATCAAAATTTCTACCTTTGTCACTTAACTCAGTAAAGAGGTCGTCTTGATCTTCACTTTCGTATCCTAAAGACGCTCATAAACAGAATAGATTTTAGGCAATACATAGCCGCCTCTGTCTCTATTCCTGGAATAAAAAATCTTTGGTAATTTTTGTTGTCAGCAAGATTTACAGCAACATGCAATTTTAATAGCCCGATTCCGGGCCACTTTATTGTGGATGTTGGCAAGCTGTCAAGTATTTTACGGCATTTGTTCTTGCCTGTCAAGTGGGCCGCTGAGGCTATGCCGATCACGTTTTCTGTTAGGAATAATGGTCATTTATTATCCTTTGTACCTAATTTGGTGGAAACTTTGGCCTATCTAAAATAGAATCTGTGTAGGCGTTTAAATATTCTTTTATAAAGTATGCTTACTAGTAGAATAACTTGATTAAAGATTGAGTTAGAATATGTTTTAACTTTTAAATACAAAGCTCTAAATAAGGCCGCCTTTGCGTGCTCATATGTATATTTTTTTATCTTGTTTTGTTTTTTCCGTTCGTAATCATTTCATTGGTGTGCAATATTTTGCTTTACTAAGTATCCACATCCACATCCTATTAGTATACCGATTTTTCTGAATCTTAAATTTGGTGGGAGCGGTTTAATTTATAAAGTCCAAGTCGAAAGTCATAGTTAAATATCATTTATTTAAATTAGGCTTAGTTTACAACTAAATCTCAATCCTTGATCGCAAACAATTCTTATATTTTTAAATAAAAATCGTTTGTAGTATAATCAAGGTTTAGTTTTACAACTGCCATATTTTAATTTGTGTTAAGTATATATTGTGTCATTAATCATCATTAGCAACCCATTTTCGGCTCACTGTCGAGCACGAGTCTCCTCTCAGAATAAGAGGGGTTAGGCAATAGTCCACTACGATGGCCCAATGCGGATAGGCAGACTTCACATTCGTGAATTCGAGAATTAAGAAATTATATTGTGTACAATAAAGTATTCTAAGTTATCTTCTTCTTTTTAACCGACTTCCAAGAAGGAGGAGGTTCTACGTTCAGCTGTATGTATGTTTTTTTTTTATGTATTTTGAAAATTGCTTGCACTTGGCTTGGCACCGCCTTCAAACTGATCAGAAGGTAGCACATAGGTAAGATGTTATTTTTTGCTTTTTAACCGACTTCAAAAAGGAGGAGGTTCTCAATTCGGTCGGTATTTTTTATTAAAATTTTTAGTCGTTCTTTTTTCATGTTCTATTTAAGACTTCTCACGATTTTATTGCAATCTTATTCGCAGCTGGTATGTACATAAAGCAGTAATGCTAAGCACCTCGTTAACTTAACTAACAGTGACCGTTGCTGCAACTACTTGCAACTTAATGCGGTCTCGAAGGGACAGTCGCGCACTTCGCTAGCGTCTGTTAGTCGAGTTGGCGCGATGTCAAGTATTTTACTGCACTTGCTCTTGCCTGTCAAACGGGTCACTGACTTTGTGTTTAATCGAAAAACTGTATAGATTTTTTCAAGTTTTAACTTGCACCTAACTGTTTTTAGTCTAGTTAGATAAATATTGATATTCTCAGTAAAAATTCTTAGCCGTGAGTTCCGAAGTTGGTGATGTCCTGCGGGGTTATTATGTATCTCGGTGTACCATTCAAATAATGACCCACTACATCGTTTTTTATCATATTTTCGTTTTTGTAATAATCTAACATCGTATTTTCAACGAAATGACACTATCTTCATTTTACGTAAAGTGGCAGTAGCAATTAGTAAGATTATTTCAACGAAAAATCGATATTTACGTATTTTCGTTGAAATAATCATGTTAGATGATCGTAAAACAAAAAAATCATTGCCATTTGATGTAAATTAACGTAGTCAAAATAATTTTGTTGAAATAAATATGTTAGGTGATCACAATTACGAAAATACGATGGAAAACGACGTAGTGAATTGTTATTTTAATGGTACACCGAGTTAGATAATAACCCTGCAGATCGTTAACGTCAAATACGCTCGCCGACTCGCATTGGAGCAGGACGAGTCTTGGCTCCATATCCCTTATCCCTTAGATCTTATAAGACGAAAGGCCTGGCCCTAAAATAGGCTATATAAAAAAAAAAACATGCATAATGCCGAACGTAGAACCTGCTCTTTTTTGGAAGTAGATTAAAAATAAATAGATGGTATTTAAATTATCAACAGTTGGATTACTAAGATCTAAGAACAATTTTCTTTTGTCTAACGATTATCATAGTTTGTCGTGCTTTTCAACATTTATGAATGGCGCCATTCCATTGAACCGGTTGATTATAATATTTAGCATAATAAACCATTAGTTTACATAGTTTACGTGCAGTAAATTAGGTTGGATATTACCCCAGAAAAGCGGACAACTATTTAGTAGGACACTAATATATGGGACGCAATCTCCCGTTTTGTTTATACTGTGTAGTAGATTGCATTTCACGTGTGGACTTGGCACGTACACCGATGTTTACATTAGACCAGGGGTTACCAACCTTTTCTGGACAAATGTTATCAACGTTGCATTAGACCAGGGATTGTCAACCTTTTCTGAAAAATGTTATTCACGTTAAAATAGTGATGTCAAACATTTAACAGTGGCGGTTGAACGATTGTCAGCCAGGCGTCGTCATATAGTGGTCGCCACACTAAATATTCTAAATAATTTCGATGTCTTGCATCTGCTAGGCGTTCTACAACGGTCTATGTTTGTATTTTGTAATTTGTATTAAAATTCGTATACGTATTTATTAAAATAAAGTTTACATTAAGTGTTAATATTCTTGTACATTCTTGTACAAAACGTATTTTTCGTTTTTGCCAAGGTTTGCGTTTCCTGATTCTTATTACTTGAGTATCTTTGACAAGAATAGGCTTCTTCTAAGCTAGCGTGTGCCATCTTAGACCATACCACTCATATCATGGATCAAACGCAAGCCTGTCTAGAATAAAAATTATTGTGATCTTTCTGTTTATGATCATTATAATCACTTTGATTTCTATCTTACTTTAGTATACCTGATCATCATCATCATCATCATTATTAACCTATATCGTGCTCACTGCTGAGCACGAGTGTCCTCTCTGCAAAAGAGGGGTTAGGCGGCGCAGTGGTATGCGTGGTGGATTTACATAACGGAGGTCCTGGGTTCGATCCCCGGCTGGGCAGATTGAGATTTTCTTAATTGGTCCAGGTCTGGCTGGTGGGAGGCTTCAGTCGTGGATAGTTACCACTTTACCGACAATGATGTACCGCCATGCGATTTAGCGTTCCGGTACGATGTCGTGTAGAAACCGAAAAGGGGTGTGGATTTTCATCCTCCTCCCAACATGTTAGCCCGCTTCCATCTTAGACTGCATCATCACTTACCATCAGGTGACAATGTAGTCAAGGGCTAACTTGTAAAGAATAAAAAAAAGGCCAATAGTCCACCACGCTATAGTATACATAGTCAAAGTCAGATCAAAAGTACATTTAATTACATTGTTAAAAACATTATAGGTATAAATAATGTTATTATACGGTGTAATAGACCCATATCGAGTGCCCCAGTTTAGTAATAAGCTTATTGCTGTATAAAGTTTATCTTTGCGGTGACGGCGTACGTCGTAACCGAGGCAAGGTTTAAATACGTAACTTCGAGGAAGTGTATTGTATCATTGACCTCTCTGAAAACCAATCTAAACAACCCCGGATTTTCGATTTCTTTATTAAGAAATGTCTGACTCGATGACTCCCTAGTTCCCGTCCTCATGAGAATACGGCGATAAAATATAGCCTATGACACTCACTAATAACGTGACTTTTTAGTGGTAAAAGAATTTTAAAATCGGTTCACTAGATCCAGAGATTACCCCCCTAGAACACCACAAATGCCTCTTTATCATATTAGTATATATAACTTAATGTATTAATATACTAGTGGACCCGGTCAAGCTTCGCTTTGACTTATGTGCACTTCTTCCCTATCCCTACTCTTCACTACTCTACCCCTACCATACCCTACCCCTTGACTCTTAAACGTTTGTATGGGAAATAGAAAAGAGTTGTTTTTATGGTTTTCCCGGCAATTATTCTAATTTTTCTCACCTTTTAAACCTTCCCTATACCTCCACGAACATTTGAAGACCAAGATAAGATAAATCCGTTCAGCCGTTCTCGAGTTTTAGCGAGACTAACGAACAGCAATTCATTTATATATATATAGATAGATTATCTGGATCGTTCCAGTGTGTGTAGTGTTAGAGTACTAACATATTGAATTAAAGAAAGAAAGAAAGAAAAAGGGTTTATTCCAAAAATTGTGCCACATTTAACACCTTAACATTAGCATCACACTACTATGTCATATTTAGTACAATCTTGAAAAAGGATCCAGCTCATCATTGTGCTGCATGTACCAAGCAAATGTTAGACATATAGCGCTGATTATCAGCTGCTAACCTTGAACTGTTTGAATTAAATGGTTTTCTTTTTCATATCCTATATTTTGTTTTCTTATAATGATGTACCTACGTCCTACACTATAGTTTTGTATGTGCTAATATATTTATAAAACCTACACGTAAAAGTTTATGGACTCTACACGTAAACTTACGTGTTTTAAAACTATTTGACTCCATTCTAACTAAACAGGGATTTAGAGCCTAATAGAAAGTAGCAGAACATACGAATATGTATAGATAATACGGATACCTATACTAGTTAGACAATTAAATTACTGTAATGTTTTAATTACTATTTTTACTATTTTTGTATTGTTATTATTATCATGTTTGTTTTATACAGGGTTTTTACCTTTAAATAAACTATTATTATTATTATTTGACCAATAAAGCAATCCTATAAGTAAAACTCATGATTTATTTTATTTCGTAACATATTTAATATAAAAACAATGATTTATTTAATCCCAACGCATTACACGGAGAAACGCAAAAAGGTTAACGCACTGGCGCTAATGGGATAAAAACTATACACGATAACATTGACGGCGCGTGATGGATGTTTGCGGTGACACCGTTTATGGTGTATGGACTTTGAGGTGTTCGTTTGACATGCGAATAGAGGAGGTCGATGGGTTTTTGACGACCTCCGTGGCGCAGTGGTATGCGCGGTGGATTTGCAAGACGGAGGACCTGGATCCCCAGCTGGGTCGGTTGAGGTTTTCTTAATTAGTCCAGGTCTGGCTAGTTACCACCCTACCGACAAAAGACGTACCGCCAAGCGATTTAGCGTTCCGGTACGATGTCGTGTAGAAACCGAAAGGGGTGTGGATTTTCATCCTCCTAACAAGTTGGCCCGCTTCCATCTTAGATCATCATCACTTACCATCAGGCGAGATTGTAGATTTTTGGAAGTCGGTTAAAAATAGGCTGACTAATAAACCTACAAAATTAAATACAAGACCTTTCAATAAAGGAGTCCTTTGAATTACAAATACGCAAATTCAATCATTCAATTCATTCCTTTTGAAGTTAATACGCAAATTCCATTCATATAAGCGACCTCTAATGTACCTACATATATTTTATTAATAGCGAGATCTCTTTCAAGTCAGATCTGGAAATGACCACCGGGTCTTTTGTTTTGTAAATGAGATACGATCTTGAAAGGCCCGAGTTCTATTTCAGACCTTTGAATGAACCGTTTAAGAGACGAGATTTGTACCGGTGGTCTGGGGGTACTTTTGAAGTGTCATGACCTGGTTGCATCTCAAACGAGGCGGTACGTTTTTATCTGCTTTAAGCTGCTTTCCCAACATGAAGGGGTAGAAAAAATTAACTTATATTTTTAACTTTCCGAGTTTTTATGAATTTCGACGTTTTGAAGCTTTAGCTATCTTGACTGGTTTTTACGATGATTTCTGTCTTCGTGTCTGTGTGTGTGTGTGCGTGTTTTTTTATGACTTAAATGAAATTACTGATTCGAAAGAATTAGACAACATTTAAAAGTCATCAAAGTTAGATTTCATAAAACATTTGAACCGACTCCATGATTTAGATAAATCTCAATAACTAAAATTACAATTATTTTATAGGTTGCAATTTTGTTGGAATTGTAGACTTACTACATACCTACTAGTACTACATAACTAGGTACATAATAGTTAACGGACCAGAGAGATGGCGCACCTTATGGTTAGTGTAAAGTTAACCATCGTCTAACAAAGGAATAATACTATTTGCAGCAGACATCAGCATAATTTTAGTACTAGTTTTGGCCGCTGGGAGGCTTCGTACCGGTACGATGTCGTGTAGAAACCGAAAGGAGTATGGATTTTCATTATCCTCGTAACAAGTTAGCCCACTCCATCTTAGATTGCATCATTACTTACCATCAAGTGAGATTGAAGTCAAGCGCTAACTTGTAAAGAATAAAAATAAAAAATCTTCCCCGGACGAGCTCTATCACAAAAGCTACTCTCCTCCAATAGCTCTCTTTGTAATAATCACTTCAAAGATCTAATACTTATGGAAAGTTATATTGTAACTAAATGTCTCACTTTTTCGCACTGCTCCAATAAATCGAATTCCTTGGTGGAAAGGCAGCCTTACTATGCCCTTCTTTTCTAAAGCGTTTTCCGGTATTCAAGTCGGTATTTAAAACTTTGCCTATTTTTTGTTTTGTGACCATGACTGTAACGCCTTTCACATAAAGGTAAAAAGTTAAATCAAGATTTTTCTAGAAGTCTTCTTGATTCGACTAAATAGTGACAAATAATTGCTTGTTTTTAGTAATATTGACGTACCATGAGATTTCCTTTTCGAAATACTAATGAATTTAAATTCATAAAATTTGTATGTTTCAAATAGGTAAACGAAGCAGATTCTTTAATACACGGATTCGTTTCGCTTGGAGGAGTTATTTTTCCAATTTCATTAATATTATATTAAATGCACTAAGATACTTGTAGCCTATTTACACGTCATATTTGCTTTCAGAATTAGAACTTCTTTTATTTGCTCCAATATTATTAGACTAGTTTCGAACTCATACGGGGCTCTTATTCATGAGCTGGTTCTTGCAACGCGGCACGATCCAAAATGATTTATCTATCATGAGCAGTTTGTTAAGGTTAATACTTATGCTTGGAGTTTCTCTGCGTGATCGAAATGAGGAGATCCGCAGACGAACTAAAGTCGCGAAGCTGAAGTGGCAACGGCCAGATCACAGAGTTAGAAGCGCCGATGGACGTTGGGATCCCAAGATGCTGGAATGGCGACCTCGCACCGGAAAGCGCAGTGTTGGTCGACCTCCCACTACCTACCGAGGATATCAAGCGGGTTGTAGGGAGCCGCTGGATGCTGGCGGCTCGAGACCGTTGTGCTTGAAGGTCTATGTCAAGCAGGAGGCCTATGTCAAGCAGTGGACGTCCATCGGCTGAAAATGATGATGATGAATATACCTGTATGATTCACTTGTACCAATGGTTTTACCAATGGAAGGAGCTATTTTTGTTTAAAGTAAAATTTGGCTGAACTAAAAGCGGACAAAATCACAGGTAAAACTAGTAGATAATGTGCCTTGCGACACGCGATAGATATTTCGCAATCGTATCTATTTTGCGTTAGTTACAGATGTAAGACATGCGATCTCTTGCCAATACTATTATTATGTATTTCGTAAAAGTTATTAATAATTCCATATTCTTATAGGGTTATATAAAAATACTAGTAGACGCCGCGCGGTTTCACCCGCGTGGTTCCGCTCCCGTAAGAATACGGGGATAAAATATAGGCTATAGCCTTCCTCGATAAACGGGCAACCCTAACACTGAAAGAATTTTCCAAATGGGACCAGTAGTTCCTGAGATTAGCTCGTTCAATCAATCAAACATACAAAAAAACAAATTTTTATAATATTAGTATAGATTATAATATTAGTATTGGTTAAAACGTGCCTCACTTTTTGAGAGTATCCATATTACTGTCTATTTGTGAAATTATAATATAAAGTTGAATTATAAATGTAAGTATTACAAATGAGAAGTAATTTTGTTTAAGTAAGTAGTTTAGACTGCCTGCATATGAGCTGGTAGCTGCCTTGGTCAAGTTAGTTTGTTATTCAAAGAGGTAATGCGGCTAGTAATTTACGCATGACATGCGTTAGCGCTGCAGGCACGTGAGCTTACTTGATCGTCAGTGGCTGACTTAAGCATTAGGTATGCGTCGAGTCGAGTGGGCAGTGGAAATATATTATTGTTAAGTTATTGTTTAACTAGTAATTAAATTATATTAATCCATAATATAACAAATTGCTTATACAATTAAATTAAATTGAATTAGATATCTTATCAGTAAGTTTAAGGTAAATATTATAATAATATAATATGCATAAATAATACCCATTTGGTAACCTTACATTTTATGATAACGTAATATTGCAAAATTATTACTGTATTCCTTATCGTGTACAAAATAACAGCCTTATGGTGTATATTACCGATTTTCCGTAAACAATGTCGTGTGACCCTGATTCCGTAATCCGTACATTTAGCCCACGAACAACATTACGGCGAAGATGTTCGTAACCAATCGAAAGAAACAAACATTGTCATCGTCACGACTTGACATGTATAATGCAATAATGGATACGGTGTACAAGAGTTGGTAATTGTGTATTGAACCAAGCAGTACCTAATGATCAAAATTAGTCTATTTTAACGACATACTATATTCTTATAGGAGAGGGGATATAAAGCTTGGGCTACCATGCTTCTCGAATGCTGGCGGACGGTCTTATTTTGAAAATGTGTTCTTAAAGATGCTAATGACCCTGATTCCGTAATCCGTAATCGAAAGAAACAAACATTGTCTCTGTCACGACTCGACGTGTATAATGCAATAATGGATACAGTATACAAGAGTTGCTAAATGTGAACCAAGTAGTACCTAATGATCAAAATAATCTTAACGATCCAATTATGCCCAGGCCTCCCTCCTTATAGGAGAGGGGATACTGAGTTTGAGCTCACCATGCTTCTTCAATGCTGGTTGACGGTCTTAGGGTTAAAATGTCTTCTTGTAGATGCTAATGACCCTGATTCCGTAATCCGTACACACATTTAGCCCACGAACAACATCACGGCAAAGATGTCCGTAACCAATCGAAAGAAACAAACATTGTTACCTTCACGACTTGACATGTATAACGCAATAATAGATACGGTGTACAAGAGTTGGCAAGTGTGTATTGAAGCAAGTAGTACCTAATGATCAAAATTAGTCTAATTAGCCTGCCTCCCCTGAGATCGTGAGTAAAAAAAACAACGTCCAGATGACGCCACATATCGGGTACGAAAGGCCTGATGATAGTAAGTAGAGAAAACATGGAAAATTTGCAACTATCGTTATGCAAGTGGACGTCGTGTCCGCCAGAAATAAACAGTTGGTTACAACCCCAACGGTAAATAACGGTGAATAAAGTGGCGAAAAGTCGTTACTCCAGCCACATTATACTATTTTATTTAACAGTTTTTATTCATTTTTCATTCATGATGAAAAAAATCCCAATTATAGACTAGACTTATTAGATCTTTATTTTAGATAAGACTAAACACAATTAAGAACTACTTTATCTTAATCAAACGCACCAAATCAGTCAATCCGTTTTTAAGACCGATGCCACATGCAGGTTTGTGCCTGGAAAAATTAACAATGATCCCTGTCCAATGTGATTATATATAGTATATTTTGTTAAATTTTTTATTGTAAATAAAAGTTAAAGTGGCAGAAGATTCAAACCCTTTCTCTTTACTTATATACAAGAGTCTTTAATTAATATCGACATCTACTAACTGCATGATCGGATAATAAAACATACCAAAAACAATTACAGTAGGTATGCAAATAGTTAACTGTAAAACTGTTTGTTCCATTTAAAAAGACTGAAAAATGATATGTACCTACAGACGGTGCAAGTTTTAAAATCGTTTGTAATATACAGGACACATGCAAACTAGAATCTGTATAGTGACTGGACGTTTGAATCAAATACACGGAACCACGTGTGCTTTTTATATACATTAGCTATTCATGAAGCCTTTTGAATACATATGAAACTATTCAGGTAACACGGTCTGATATGTTTCAATGAAATATGTTATACCGGATATATTTCTGTTTACGTTTGCAATTTAAATACTTAGCTATAGAAGCGATCTAAGCTTGTTTCAGATATTTGATAGCTTACGATATCGAGAAATGGATATTGAACATTTTCATAATACGGAGTTTTGAAGATGACCACTAAAGTAAAATTCAAAATCGTTATCAACCCATATTCGGCTTACTGCTGAGCTCGACTCAGAATGAGAGGGATTAGGTCAATAGTCCACCACGCCGACCCAATGCGGATTGGCAGACTTCACACGCACAGAATTAAGAAAATTCTCTGGTATGCAGGTTTCCTCACGATGTTTTCCTTCACCGTTTGAGACACCGTGATATCTAATTTCTTAAAATGCACGCACCTGAAAAGTTGGAGGTGCATGCCCCGGACCGGATTCGAACCCACACCCTCTAGAAGCATCGGAAGCAGGGGTCATATCCACTGGGCTATCACGGTTCTTTTAAAATTCAAAATACTCTTACTAATTTATTAAATTTTTAAATTTTTCAATATCTTACTTAGACTTCACATCCCATATACCTCAGAGATACTAAAAACTATAAAATGTGCTCTACTAAGTATTTAGTAAGCACATTTATAGTTACAATAAAAATAAAGCTTAAATTGCATTCAATATACTCCTAAATTTACAACCATGGAATAAAATAACATGTCAAATTACTCTAATAGCTATACGCTTTCATGAAAATTACATATGAAATGAAAGCTTATAAAAAGTTCAACAAAAGTATTAGAAACTTTTAAAGAAGCAACTTCCAAGCGATTCGAGTAAAGAGATTTCTTCTACCGTCGCGTCGCTAAATTCGAAATTAATGACCAGAAGTTTGTACCGTTTTGAATGGTACATTTAAAGTTTAAACAAAGCAAAGGGACTGACTTAGACCCTCTTCACAGAAATATTCATTCAGTAGGCGTTCGAACGATCAATTGAATGAATGATTAGCGCAGATGCATTTGCACACAAGTAAGTACTTACTTACTTAGTAGTAGGTTATACTTACCTACTAAATTAAATGAGACCAATCTGGAAGTCTTCTCTTTTAAATAAAAATAGAATTTACTGTCACGCCTTTATAGTAAATTCTATTTTTGTTTTTTTTCATAAAAATCGGTATAGTAAATTTTGTGTTAAAATGAAAATAACGAAATTACCCGTACTTAATGTGGCGTTTTCGTTACTAGGGCACACTAAAACAGAAAAATAAAATCTTAAAAAAAAACAACCGACTTCAAAATCACAAAAATAAACTAAAAAGCGATAAATAACATCGTTCAGAAGGTAGCACATACTACCTTCTGATCACTTTGAAGGCGGTGCCAAACCAGTGATGCATTAACTCAAGCCGTTCAAATCATGAAGTTTTAGGATTTTGAGATAGTTCTTTCCCGTGGTTATTTCAAAAACGCCTTTAATTAATACGCCACTGGCTTGGCACCTTTATTTCTGTGACTTTGAAGTCGGTTGAATTTTTTTGTTAAAAAGATTTTATATTGTAATGTAATCACAGGGTAGGGTAAGGGTAGAGTTTTGGCGGCATCTCGCTTCATTCGCGAACTTTCTATGAATGCCTTGCCTGAAAAGTGCTTATGTGAAAAGGCCTTTACAACCCTTTGAGCTTATCATAACGTTCTAGAGTATTAGAACTTTAGAAGTTAAGACATTTCGATCGTTTAGTTTTGCTAAAATTTTGAAATCTTTGATAATGGTCATGGATTATAACAATGGAAATTCCCTTTGTAGTTGAAGAGTATCTATGGGAAAACTTTGACATCTGAAGTCTGTACAAAGTTGGTAGAGAAATTCAAACAATCAGTACTTAGCAACTAAATTCTACATTGTAGTAGTTGGTATAATTGCAACTAAATCATACAAACATGGTTTGATTCATCATTATTTACATTATATTTGGCTCACTGATGAGCACGATTCTCCTCAGTATGAGAGGGGTGAGGTCAATAATCCACCACGCTGGCCCAATTAACAGACTTTACACACGCAGAGTATTAAGAAAATTCTCTGGTAAGCAGGTTTCCTCACGATTTTCACTTCACCGTTTGAGATACGTGATATTTAATTTGTAATTTCTTAAAATGCACACAACTGAAAAGTTCGAGGTGCATGCCCCGAACCGGATTCGAACCCTCACCCTCCGGAATCCGAAGCAGGGGTCATATCCACTGGGCTATCATGGCTCGTTTGATTCAGTACCACTTATTTAAGTCAACTACAATTTATTTACGTACAAACTAGAAACCGCACCGTTCCATAGCATAGTCAAAAGTTATTTATCTTAGCTATTTCTTTAATTAATTAACGTATAGAGTGGCAATTAGCAACACAACCCTACCAAAATATTTATCACTTAAAAGGCAATTTCAAATTGGTCTACGTACGTATACGAGATTTAATCAATGCATACGAATAACACTGTTTTTCTACGCGATAATATTTTTCTATTGCATAAAATCGTTAACCAAGTTACGCAAGGCCGTTAAATTTTATCGATTGCCAATTACTTATTTTATATCGTTCAAAATAATGTTCTTATATGTGCGTTTCTATATAACGCGTATCAGATTCGATACTGAATGCAGATAGCGTATTCGATGCACGTAAATGAATGAAATGCCGATATGGAATGAAAAGCAAGGCGCATATCGAACGTGGAAACGAGACAGCTATGGGAAACTGATTGTAGCTATTTGTTATGATTGAAACAAACATCTAAGGCCAGCCACACACGGGCAGTTCGAGCAGTTAAGTCTCCAGCAGACGGTCAATCGCTTGCGTCAAGTCGAGTCATCGTGAAAGCAGCGACCAACACACGATCAGTTGTAGTAGTAATAACGTAGGAATAATTGATCGTCAATGGCTAGCATTAGCCAGTGATCAACATACATGGACCGCTGTTGCAGTCAGAGTCAACAGCTTAAAGCCGCATTTGAACAACCGCCTGAAGCAGTTGCAACTGCTCGAGCGGTTCTTGTATATACGAGTCTGCAGTTTAAGTAGGTACGTACGTAGAAGTATGTAGTTTACTATGCAGTCGTATCTTGAAGCAGTCGATTCTGACTGCTTCGAGCTGTTCGTGTATGTCCAGCCTATAAAAGGGCCTATACTTTGAGTAATGTACTAACAAATTGATACATTTAATTTCGAACTACAGAGGTGTCATTGCATGTTTAGATTAGGCGAGTGATGTGTGCCTAAGGTACTCCTAAAACCTAACAAACTTTTCGTCTAAAAAATTAGTCAGCTAATGCACCGTTCTTAGTAATTGTAACCCTTACAATAAGTACTCAATTAATGCACTTTTCCAAGTATTAGTATTACCAGTAACCCCTTGGCAAACCGTAAACAATAACTCACTAATGGCGTTTTTGTTGCAATCATTGTGGCTTATAGAAACGCTTTCCAATGTGAAATCTAATGGCTTTTTCTCGGTTTCTCCCATCTTAGTCATGCAAAGCAAAACTCATTAAAGAATTCTAACGCTAATCTTGCTTGTAAATAACGTGAGAGAGCATTTGTTTGCCCACAAGATGATTGTCGCGTCTTCTTTCACTATAAAGTAACTATTAACACCCTATTTTTATTGAATAAATGAATGGATAAATGAATTAATAACCGAAAGAATGAATGAATAAATGATGCATTTATTCGTAAATTTATAGATATTTATCGAGTTTGCGCTTGACTGCGATTGTTTTTGCTTAAACGCAAAGGTAGGGTTGCTATGAATGTGATTTGGCATCATACTAAATTGAAAAAAAAAATGCTTGGCAGCGTCTAGGTTTTATCTACTAAATATTGTCAGACGCACAATTGTCCACCTACTTTAATATGATAAATTGTGTCTCTGAGTATACTCACAGAAAATATAAAACTTTAAATATACTAAAACTTTACCTTAATGATCATATAAAAAAAGGTATGGCAAATATCCTTATAAAACAAAACTGAGAACACCGAAATCAGGACCTACCCGTTATAAAGCAAGCATTTACAATTATCAAAATCATTCATAATTATTATAAATATCAAAATCTCACCTTGTGTCTGCTAAATTGGAAGAGATTTGGTTTATTTAAACAGTATCACACTGGAACTCTTAATCGCTTGTCGACAACGGCGGTAACCACCAGAGCAAGCTTTATGCTTATTAAAAAAAAAGAAATTTATTAGTTAAATTTTTTTGTTAATACGAGCTGGAAATGGAACCCTACCTATTATACCTCCGGTATATATAACATTGCCACAGAATTAAAATTTATTTAAATTATTTTTAAAACTGTAACTTGAACTTTACATATGTCTTTACTAGTTTATCTAGATTATAGTATAGATTTAGGTCTGGGTCTAATTTTGTTCTACACACTAGAGTCCTGTTACACCAGTTTTATTTCTTTAACCTGCCTACCTTCGCAAGGGAGGCGGTTTACCTTACTAGCAAGATTTCGTGATACGTTGCATATTTTGCTTTTACCTAAGTAACAAAAGACGTGTACGAAAATTGGCTCTACAAAATCCCTTGCTTTGCGATTTTGTTTTACTATCTGCTTTATGATGGGATCAGAAAACAAAATGGATAGGTATACAGGTTACTACTATAAATATTGGAAATTGCTTAACAGAACATAGTCTTATGTGACACGTCTGTAAGAAATCGATGGAATAAGAATATTTCTTTACATTTTTTATTCACTGCTTAGTATGTAAATTTTAGTAGTAAAGTAAGATTATAACTGAAAAAAATCATGATCTAGTATAATTACTAGACCTTTACCTTATCAACGTAAGACATCTAAGCTGTCTATTCTTAGATTATTCGAAGAATATAATTCTAAATGTCTTTAAGAAGATCTGATTTTCTATTGTTAACATGAACATAAATATAAAATTCATTAATACAATTAACAGATTAACTATCAATTAAATAGTTCTTAAAAAACACAATATTAAAGTAATTTTTATAACACCAAATCTTTTAATTTGTGATCTAAAAAGATCGAAAGAAGAGAAATAGAAAACTACTATGTAACTAACTAGCATAATATCTTTTTTTGGTTTTAAGCCATTTTAAATTTACACTAAGCTGATAACCAATTCAAATACCACCTTTTTATGTCATCTCGTTTATTTTACTCAATTTAACATTTATGAAATCAAATCAAGTTAAATTCGTGAGCAAAATATGAGTTTTTGTTTTAATATCGTTTGCAATAAATCTTTATTGAATATGAAGATATTGGTATCGATTTTTCTACTTTTGACTTCTATATATAGTTAATTTGTTTCAAAGCTTTTAAGCTTTGAAAGAAATCGTGCACAGATAAAAAACCTTTTGAATTTTCATAATGTTTTAATATATTCAGAGAGAATTGAGTTTTATTTATGCGTTTGAGTATCTTTTTGAAATATAAAAGCCGCATATATTATCACTGTTATGTATATATTATGTATATTGTATACCAATAAGTCCCTTAGGTAAACTAAATGATTTATTATTATACACTTATGTTCTATAGTCTGCATAGTTTGAAATTAGGATTAAATGTTTCTTGAGAAGATAATAGGAATTTAATTCTGATTCCACCCCTTAAAGTATTAAAAAGGGGCCGAATTTTATAAAAAAAATAATGTCTTTGTGACATTATTTTTATCACGAGATTTTATGCAAGAGAAAAAAAAGTAAAGAAACAGAAAGTATGTAATTAGGATTAAAGTATTTAATTTACACTAATATTGTAAAGCTGAAGAGTTTGTTCGCTTGAACGCGGTAATCTCAGAAACTACTTTTCCGATTTGAAAAACTCTTTCAGTGTTAGGTTGCCCATTTATTGAGGAAGGCTATAGGCTATATATCATCCCTGCATTCTTACGGGAACGGAAACCACGCGAGTGAAACCGCGTGGCGTCGGCTAGTCACACTAATATAAAGGCGAAAGTTTGTTTGTAAGCGTGTGTGTGTGTATGTTTGTTCCTCCTTTGCGCTGTAGCTGTAGCTGAAGCGATTTGGCTGTTTGGCTAAAATAGATTTTACTCTGGATTAATACATAAGCTACTTTTACATCCTGGAAAAATCCATGGTTTTCACGGGATTTGTGAAAAACTGAATTCCACACGGACAAAGTCGCGAGCGTCCGCTATTAATAAATTTCCCACACACTGCGCGTAGCATGCAAGTTTCCATGCACGTTATCTAAACAAATGCATCTATGAAAACATGTAACATGTGCATATAACGCTTTGCTTTCGCAAGATTGTCCCATATTATTTGTCTTAAGTTTTATGGCGTGATGAAATTGGGTCTGTGCGAGATTATGGACATTGTGTGTTTGGTTTATGATGGGAACCCATTGTAACACGAGTTACTAAATCGAAAACTTCCGATCCCTTTTTGAATATGGAGGAGTGTGCGATTTGAAATAAACCTAGTTTAGTTATATTTAATGAAGTGTAGTAGTAGTGAATGTTTGTAGAGTCAAGAGTGCAAATGTATATCTTTACACTTATTTTACAGGTTTTTTTTTTATTTTTTACAAGTTAGCCCTTGACTACAATCTCACCTGATGGTAAGTGATAATGCAGTCTAAGATGGAAGCGGGCTAACTTGTTAGGAGGAGGATGAAAAACCACACCCCTTTCGGTTTCTACACGGCCTCGTACCGGAACGCTAAATCGCTTGGCGGTACGTCTTTACCGGTAGGTTGGTAACTAGCCGCGGCCGAAGCCTCCCACCAGCCAGACCTGGACAAATTAAGAAAATCTCAATCTGCCCAGCCGGGGATCGAACCCAGGACCTCCGTCTTGTAAATCCACCGCGCATACCACTGCGCCACGGAGGCCGTCAAAATGTAAAATGTATCTAATAATGTTTTTTATTGTTACAGGTAAGTTACCTAATCGTATGTATTCACAGTTTGATGCAGATTACATAGGATATTCAGTAAGCATTTATGTTTTATTTAGTTATTTAACTTTGTTATCAAGTTGTCATATTTAGTGTGTTTTGTATTTAAGAAAGGGCAATTTTTTAATGCGACACCATTTCATTCACAACTCTTAGGGCTGGTTTCGCAAACCTCTGTTAAGATTTGGAAAGCTTAAATTCACACATGTTTTGTCTTTGTTATTTGACATAATATGTTTGACATAAAGTTATAAATTTACATTATTAACGTATATACTATCCAGCACTTACCAGAATTCTGATAAGTTGGTAATATCTACCCTAATGCACCTTTCAGTTGTGTGCATTTTAAGAAATTAAATATCACGTGTCTCAAACGGTGAAGGAAAACATCGTGAGGAAACCTACATCCTAGAGAATTTTCTTAATTCTTTGCGTGTGTAAAGTCTGCCAATCCGCATTGGGCCAGCGTGGTGGACTAAGGCCTGACCCCTCTCATTCTTAGAGGAGACTCGAGCTCACCAGTGAGCCGATTATGGATTGATAACGACGATAACCTACCCTCAATTGATTGTGTAGGTACTCGTATGTGTTAATGTTTCTAGGTGTCAAGTTAAAATAATCTAGAACAAAATTGTCGTCTATTGTATATCAAAACTATGATAAAGTAAAGATTTTTGATTTTTTGTGATTATCATTTGTAACAATTAAACTCTCGTGATAATATTATATCCCATGTTTAAACAGTTAGTTACGGCAATTTCTTAAAAAAAGTGTAGTCAGGCAATTATTTCCGTCATGCGCTTGGCGAAGGTCGGGCTATTATGTCAGCTTCGCACGATTGTAGTTTATACGTTTACTTTGGCTATGTTTAGAATAATAGTCAACGGTTTAGTAACTGCGTCATTGATCCAGTGATTAACCTTTAGTTTGATTGTTGGTTCCAGTCCTTGGTAGGGTATTTTCAGTAGGTATTTTTATTTAGGAAGTTGTGGCAGTACACTCTCATGCATTTACGTGGATCGCGTTGATTATTATTATCGTTAACATCCGATAGTGTTCATCAGATTCCTTGAGTCTGCCATTGGATCAACATGCTGAGTTCAATCTCTAAATACCATCTCTTATTAGGGTAGAGGCCACATTTTTCACAAAGAAGATGATACTTGTGCAGACTTCTAAATTATTTACACACCTTCTTTGTTTAGTTTATTAGCGACCGATCGCGACTGTATGTGAAATTAAATTTTTTACAAATCCCGCTGAACCCTAGATTTTTTCCGTAATCAAACGTGTAGTCTATATGTGCTATTTTAGGATACAATCTGTCTTCATTCAGCCAAATCGGTTCAGTTGTTGCGAAGTGACAGAGTAACAAACACACACACAAAAACTTTCCTTTATAACAGTAGTGTGATAAAAATATATAATATATTCTTGCAAGTTGCAACTATGTCAAAGCAACAAGTATCAAATAACACCTGATGTATCACATTTGTTTATTCGTGTCGTCCACATCACTTTAGTCCGTGTCGACTGAATTTCCCTCAAAAAATACAACAGTGTTTCATGACTCATAACTCAAACTCGATACACTACCGACTTAACTAATACGTTGAATAACGGGTGAGCGATTTGTCTGTGTCTCTTTCTGTCATTAGACGTTTTGCAAAAGAAAGATAAAGACGAAAGTTTCTGTAGGTGTACTTGGTATAAAGGGGATAGGTGTGAAACTGAGGGTAATAACTATCATGGTTGTACTGTTATCTGTGGTATGGTCACGATATATATACTAGCTTTTAGCTGATTGGACCTTTAGATTTATGTCATTTAGTTTATGGTTTTTAGTTTTGACCATTTCTGTATTGCAACTGTATAAGCGGAATGAGCTTTGATTGAGGCTGGTTATACTTTTCACTATACCAGAATTTATAGAGTTAAACACAATCAAATGCTAAGTTAAAATCTATAATAAGAATGCTGTTTAGTTAATGTGTAAGTACATCACTACGTAGGTAGACAATTTAAATCAAGTTAAGTCACAGTAAAGTACTAATCGGTTATATAAATTAAAAAACAAAACAAAAACGTAGACATTTTCTTTTTATAAATAGATTGCGTTACCTACGCAAAACAAACATGGCAATCATTTCTAAAGGTAGCTATCTACACAGTGAAAGTGAAACGCACGGACAGAGACACGCCTTTGACATAGTTTTTGGGTACTTGTTACTATTTAACTAGATTTTGATGTTTCACATAGTTTACTTAGAATAGCTTCAGTATAGAAACAAAATGCATGAAATCCAGTTATTACGTATACAGATAATGACAGAGCCCTCCTTTAGCGCATATTTTTTTTGATACTAATATTCAATGTACTCGTGATAGGTTTAAAATTCATATGGGAAAACCTTAAGTAATTATCAATTGATACAGATATTTACGAAGTAAAATAAAAGGAAGTACGGAGATAACATGTCAATGATGTGATTGCTGGCGCCATGTTTAATGTCAAAGGCCTTTATCTCAAAAATTATTTTCGTCCAAAGAAAGGTGAATGCCACTACGAGCTTATCAATTTGTACATAAATCAATTTATTTTAAATGAACGGACTGTTATTGCATTTTTTGAATTAAACACGCGTGCCATCTGCGATTGGGAATGATGAATGCAAAAATAAGTTTCTTTTTTATTTGCTTACGCAACTTCGTCTGTATGGAATATGTACTCTTTAGAGTCTGATTCCAATCAAAAAATATGCTGTTCTAGTTTATATATCTAGGTTTACCTTTATCTACCTGTGAAAACCTCATGGAAATAGGTTACGTTTAGGCGATTTAATAACTTATTCAAAAAAAAAACAAAATGGTTCTAGCCCCAATTGCTTGGGCTGTACGTTTATGTCTTAATCATCAAGTAGGCTCTTATTAGTGTTGGAAAAATTCTGATAGAGAAATGTTCTCGGGTGAGTATTGGTTACAGACTTATTCTAACTCATGTTTAGTAATTCTTAGGAGACTATAGCATTAGGCACGGTTATCAGGATGAGATAAGATTTTATTTTTACAAAATGCCCAATTTTTTTAAAGCGGTTTGGTCGATGTTTATCAACGTCCTCGTAAATATTAATGAGATTCCCGCTGTCCCTAAACATATCTCCGGAGACATTACCAAGATTTATATTGCGTTCAAATCTAGGCGAAAAACTGCACGCCTCTACAACAGCCTTTCCCTTCGTCCGCTGACAAGGGTGTTTTGGTGTTATGCGAGGAGATATGGTCGTGCCCTAAATAAACAATAAACATACACTTCATAAATTTTAATGAAGGCTATTTTTATATATTCTATTTGTATTTTCTATTGTCGTTAAATTATGGATACTTTCAAATTATATTCGGGTTGGTATGTAGAGCGTGTACCAATTATGTTTCTAATTTATTGGGAATCAATAACCATCATTTTGTTAATGGATTACCGAATATTTGTTTACCCGTACAATGACTAATATTGGCTCGCTATAACATTTGTTTTTTTAATTTTGTTTACCTAACTAAAATGTCTAATAATTGAAAATATTGTAATTAGCTACAAAAATTAACTAATTATTGTAGGTGCATAATAAACTTTCAAAAAATAAAATCAGATTTTATTGAATAAGTAAATTGTCAATAACAATTTCTTTAACTTTAACTATCTCATAAGACTACTTGGTCATAAGACTACTTGTATCATGAAACTATTAAGTCAAATACAATTAATTTCATTACGTACTCGAATTTTTTTTTTTACGTGATTTTAAATAGATTTCGTAGATTTACCTTAAGTAGGAATATGACCACTGTCTCTTGGACTATTAAGGAGTATGTCACTGAACGCCTAATTGGATGACTCACGGCCTGAAGTTCACGATACCTATGGGAGACGCGGTTCGTTAAACCACGGGAAATATTCTTTTCGACGAGACCTTTTTTTCGGTTGTAGTAAACATAGCATTTTATAAGGTTTCAAGGGTAGGTTGGGGTGAACAAAGCTTACCTTACTATTGTTTATAAGGCTTGCGTAATACATTGCGTTATTTATGATTTTGCTCTAATAATAGAGAAGTAAATAAAACTTTCATTTTCATTTCGGTAATAGGTATATTATAGATTTAATAAACTGATTTTAAGAATTGTTTTACAGTTAAGTTGTACGTTTGAAATAGATTTAAAGTATTTTTTTTATAAAAAATAAAAATAGGATTTTTTTATGTAAGTCGCGTAAAAATTAATGCCTTTACTAGAATTACAAGAAAATACTGTAACGATTACGTAATTATTACTTATCTATACTAATATTATAAAGCTGAAGAGTTTATTTATTTGTTTGATTGAACGCGCTAATCTCAGGAACTACTGGACCTATTAGAAAAATTCTTTCAGTGTTAGATAGCCTATTTATCGAGGAAGGCTATAGGATATATATTATCCCCGAATTCCTGCGAGAACGGGAACCACGCGGGTGAAACCGCGCGGCGTCAGCTAGTATTCTATAACGAAACAAAAAAGCTTTTTATATTTAAATCAAAGATATAATATATAGGGTTTTGGGTTGTAAAATATTAGCGATGTAATGGAAATGTTTAATGCGCGGTAAAAGCGTTTTTACGCCGCGTGAAGGTGAGCCAGTTCTATCAGAGCATTGCCATTGCCACAGTGTAGGGAAATCAGTGTTATTGTATTTTCTTTTGGTAGGAATGCCCATGATGCTAAATTGGTTCTTACTCGAACGTCGCGGAGGAACTTATGGTTGTTATTTGTATTTAGTAGATGATGGAAATAATGAATCTATTGATTGCGTCGATATCTCGAAAATTTCTATTTTATAGGAGGCTATTTTGCAAGTTTAAAAAAATAACTCACGGCTCTAGAACAGAAATAACCCTCGTATTTCCTTTAGGTTACGGTCAATTTGTCAGATTTTTGAAATGCACAATTTTAGCTAACCCATCTTACCCTTATCTGTCGTACTGGTTGTGGATTGCTGATGTTATTAGTGCAAGTAATAAAATAATCCAATATTCGCCGGTTAGTATAACCAAACTTAACTTGTATATTGTATGGTCACTTACCACGTATTGTAAAAGATACAAATCAAATAAATGAATTAAATAAAAAAAATCGGTTTAAAAATATCTTTTTCATTGAACGGCATACTGTTTATACTGCTCTATGGCCACATGTTGAAGCAAAGAAATTACGTATAATAACACTAGAGAGAGACGATGGTAAGACGTTCGCAATGAGCTCTATCATCTGTAATAGCATGAGATTTACGGCTCCAAGCTAACCTCACGGTTAACCACTAACTATTATATCATGTACTTACTTTACCGAGTTAATAATAATATTATTGGAAAGCGAATGATTTTATTATAAGTCTCGTTGGTCCAATGTGAAGTCTATCTGGGCTTTAAAATTGTATATAATATATCAGAAAAAATTGTAATATTAAATTGATGTCAAAATATTTTTTAGAATAGAAAATACTTTATTTGTTAACACAACACATTGAAGACTTAAAACTAATACACGTCTTGATACTTATAACTATTATTTATATAATTAAATGTGTTGTGCCAATAAAATGGATCCGACTCAGCTAGAATAATAACAATTGAATCCCTAATATTTTCAAAGGGGAAGTCTCAGTTTCTTTAGATTTCCAACTTGTACGATAAAAATCTAATAGGTCCGGTCCATAAGTAAATGTCAGGATTTATTCGTCATGATGCAAGGATATATTGTACATTTTCTTGTCTTCTACACAATTTGTCGTCCTAGCTTAATTTTGGATTTTCGCGTTTTTTTTTAAACAATTAGATTAATGAAATAGGATAGGGATACTGCTAATCATAGTTTATTCAAAAATAACTGTTCATTGATTTGTTTTACATAACATACATACATATTAGGTAACCTAGAATTTTATTCCCAGGCTCACTGCTGAGCTCGAGTGTCCTCTCAGAATGAGAGGGGTTAGGCAAATAGTCCACCACGCTGGCCCAATGCGGATTGGCAGACTTCACACACGCAGAGAATTAAGATAATTCTCTGGTATGCAGGTTTCCTCAAGATGTTTTCCTTCACCGATTGAAACACGTAATATTTAATTTCTTGAAATGCACGCAACTGAAAAGTTGGAGGTGCATGCCCCGGACCGGATTCGAACCCACACCCTCCGGAATCGGAGGCAGAGGTCATATCCACTGGGCTATCACGGGCACTCCCAGTATTATATATAAATTTATTATAAATCCGAATAGTTTCATAGTTTCATTTTATATTAGAAAGGAGCTTACAAAGGGAAATGGCCTTTGTTTAGTATGAACAATAATATTTTAATCTTTTGTTTAAGTAAGCTATAACTAGTGGTCGAGGATTTTCATTAATTTTCCTTTAACGTAAAGTGAAAATTGGTCTGCGTTTTTGTTTATCCAAAAATATACGTCCGGTAATGCTTTGTTCCTTGTTATATAAGGTACCTACATTGATTTAATAATTGCTCTCTACAATTCTACGAACGGTTAAGGTATAAAAATAAATAGTAATGTCCATGCGACGGAAATCCTGCCATCTTGAGTCTGTACATTTATCCAGGAGATATTTTAGTACACAATTGTATATGTGCTACTATATTTTTTTGTTAAGTACAACAAATTACAATAGGGATGATGAGAGTTTTTTTTAATTGTATATAAATTAAGAGTATGCTAATAGTAAAGCAATTTTGTAAAAGTAACAGGATATCTGCGATCATTACTTTCGGAGCTACAGGGATTTAAAGGGTCAGATTTGCGGCGCTGCCGCGGATCCCTGAAAAACGCTCCATACAAAATGGCACGAATAAGTGACGTCGTTGGCTCGCTGATCGTTAGATTTGTATGGGCGTTCAGACAAAATCGCTAATATCTTTGTTATTTTTGCGTTTATGTTTATAGTTCAATTATTGAAAATAAATAAACACAAGCTACTCTGTATGCTTACTTTGGGGCTAGTTAGTGATGTGTATTGTTTAAGTATATTTATAAAAAGAAAAAAAAAAGAAAAAAATTGAAAAATTACACGTTTAATGTAAGGAAGCTAAAAACGTATGATTTTTCATCTAATTACTATAAAAGATTTTTAGTAGATTTTGAAATTTTATAATCTTATTTATTTAGCATATAGCAAACATCCAGACAATCTTTGTGTTTTACATATTCATCATCATCGTATCAGCCGATGGACGTCCACTGCAGGACATAGGCCTTTTGTAGGGACTTCCAAACATCACGATACTGAGCCACCTGCATCCAGCGAATCCCTGCGACTCGCTTGATGTCGTCAGTCCACCTGGTGAGGGGTCGGCCAACACTGCGCTTACTAGTGCGGGGTCGCCATTTCAGCACTTTGGGACCCCAACGTCCATCGGCTCTTCGAACTATGTGCCCCGCCCATTGCCACTTCAGCTTTGCAACTCGTTGAGCTATGTCGGTGACTACATATTTACATATTAATTAGTTAATATTGACCTAATTTATCCGAATGTCTTATAAAAATCAATATGTTCAAGCCTAGTCATCATCCCTATTAGCCTGACAGATATATGTATAGGGTAATGAATACCTTGGAAATTGGTATATAGACTACTAAACGAATATAAGTTGGTAGTTTTATATAAGACTTATTCCTTATTTTAAAATTAGAATTGTTTTGGAAATACTCAACCGCATATTATATCTCAAACGTACTAGCCCATCACGCTGTCCCAATATAAGTTAGTGGTTTTTTACAAAGACTTACTTATTCCTCATTTTAAAATTGGAATTGTTTCAGGAAAACCACCGCAATAGGCCTATACCTCCAACGTACTAATTGCGAGTACCTTCTTATCAAAGTTTTCCTGGTGCCAATGATATCGGTACTTCAGTAATGCGTCGCCAGTTTTCATAAACCATTTTCCTCTGTCAATTCGTATGGGACGGACGTTTTGTTTTCAATAATAATTGCGAGCAAAGCGAAACTCGGTAATATATTTTTGCTTCACGCGTTTGTGAGTTTTATTGTGATTCAAAAGGTCAGTGTTTTTTTTTATGAACAGTGTTTAGTGACTTATATTAAAAATGTTGCAATCAAGACGACGTGGTTCGTTCAACGCTTTGGTTATCGAGATTTTGAATAAGCGGCGTAACTCGAAAGACCCTCCGTCATTGAACTCTCCTCTTAAAAAGGACTCTCCTCATAAAAATGATCCGTTTAAAAAGGACTCTCCTCATAAAAAGGACTCGCCGCATAAGCAAGACTCTCCGTTCCCTTCTCCTGACTCGGTAATGTATTTAATTTTATTGAACTTATTATGAACAACAGAGTAGAAGTAGAAAAAAAATATATAGTTACGGTCAAATTGAAAATCCTCCTCCTTTTTTTGAAATCGGTTAATTAGTTTATTTCAAGGATGGCCATGGCTCTACTATCTTCTTTCGAATTCCTGGTAGTACAATAACATATTTGTTAGGGGAATTCCTCAAAGTTAATAAGTTTATGCTTAATTAATATTGTATGTATTGTTGTTATATTATCGGAAACGCTTACAAATAAAGAACTAAATAATTGAACTGAATCATAAGAGCTTGGGAAAGCTGGTATACACTACAAAGACAATGCTATAGGTAGCTATTTTACAAGTATATAGCCAGATATATAGCATATATTTATCCCGATATTAGAATCACTATATACAGGAAATCTAGATACTTAAAATTAGAAGATGATAAACTATATTTTGTAATTAATGATTTCAATCATCATTCTCAACCCATATTCGGCTCTCTGCTGAGCTCGAATCTCCTCCCTAATGGTTTCAATACAAAGCCTCAATGACTCAACTTTATATCGGACTCATCATCGAGAGGTGGTGGTTCGATCCCCGCCCGCGGGACTGATGTATCTAACCACTCCTACCGCAGTCTTTTCTGACAAGTTGACGGGAGCAGAAAAATTGTTAATATTTAAAAAGGTATGCAAATATTCCCTTATTTAAAAAAAATACATGATTTTATTTACACTTAATTGACCCACAAAAATAATAAATAATCAATACGCAATGTTATACCTACACTCAAAATTGATGTTCACATTTTTTTTGTAGTCTTATCCAGGTTTAACGAAAGGGCACGTCCACTGTTTTACTTACTAAGTGGTCGATACGCACAGTAAATATTTGCACTGAACAAATTGATGTTCCAATGGCCTTGAATCCCAGCCAATCTTATCAATGAATGATTACAGAACGATTTTTCGCTATAAAAGCACTCAGTGTTACGAAATGCCTAACTATAATAATATAATATGGACAAAGAGCATGCGGTGACCAGACTTACCTCATGTTACAAAGGCTGATTGTTTCTCAGCCTTTGCCCTTAACATAGTATATAGGTATTCTTAAGGGTAGGCATTTATAAATATCACAGAGAGAGGCCAACACCCCGATCACAGTACACATACACATGGGTAGGCAATTATGGAATTTAGACCATAGAGTAGAAGGTAAACTTTCAAGTGTCCAGATTCTCAATAGACTGAATATTGAGCGAAAATGCAAAAACACGAGAATGCAGGTTGTATAAATAAAATACATACATTCAAATAATTACTCAGTAATACATAAACCAGATTACATAGATAAATATAAAATAATAAAAATACATAACTTAATAAACTAATATAATATAGTATGCCATGGCAGTAAATATATACATATTTTAAAAATTATTAAAGAAGATAATGTGTAATTTGACAGCTTTTTAAATATATCCAGTGATTTTGATTGTCGAATGTCTGTTGGGAGTGCATTCCACATTTTAATGTCACGCACGGCAAACAACTGCTTATAGTATTTAGTTTTGTGGACAGGCATGCAGAGAGTTAGCGCGCGACACGAACGTAAATTTTTCTTTCAGATATGAATGAGAATTAGGGTTAAATAAGACTCAGTACAGAAGTGAAAGAACATGTAAATCCCGGCGACGACGAATATCTAGCGAAGGATTGTCACAAAACTAAGGCAACTGGAGACATGATTTTTCATGTTATCCCGTAGGAAATATCAAAAAATTACGTCTTACACTTGGATAATTAGGTATACTGAATAAACTGCTACCTTTCAAAGCCACCACGAGCCAAATTCTATATTTGGCTACCTTGCATACTAGGAGCATAGGCTGACAATCCTTCAGCCTTCATAAAATAAGGCATGTCTGGCCCTCGCAGGCTCACTCCTAAAATCGCTTGTTCGACGGTTAAGGTCAATAATATGCGGTGGCCATGAATTCGGCAATAAATTACACAGTATCAATAATGTGCTTAATTATGTCATCTGTGATTTATGTCCGAGTGCCACTTAAATTAACGCATACTTTTATATGACTGAGAAACGTTTTAAAACAGATTTAAATGATGCTATTAAATAATAATGTTTACTTATATTTAAGTTAAATTCTTGTGTGATATATTTTTTTCGTGTACCTATATCGGAAACTGTCTAGGCCATTTAAATCATAATGTATCAACATTCATGTTGATTTTTGTAAAGAGACTTATTCTCGGTATGATCTATTTTTGGAATCGGTATTTCGATTTACAGACCTTAAGAGTTGACTTACAAAGGATCCTGTAAAGAACTACTTTAAATAAACTATTTTTGTTCCTTTGTATGGAAATGTATGTAACTTTTGTATGTATCAAGATATTGTAATTGCATTGTGTAGCTGATTATGTAGAGTTCTGTATGTTGAGATTGATGTGACCTAGTTAGGACATATTTTTTACTAGCCGACGCCGTGCGGTTTTACCCGCGTGGTTTCCGTTTCCGTAGGAAAACGGGGATAATATATAGCCTATAGCCCTCCTCGATAAATGGCATATCTAACATTGAAAGAATTTTTCTAATCGGACCAGTAGTTCCTGAGATTAGCGCGTTCAATCAAACAAACAAACAAACTACTCAGCTTTATAATATTAGTATAGATTGCGATGGTTAAGAAACTTACTATTAAATGACTTAATAATAAATTGTTCCGTCGACCGAGATAATCTCTGGAATGGCTGTACCGATTTTAATGTGGTGTGGTATTAATCGATATATAGATACTTTCATAGTTCCAGCAGTATCTGTGAAAAAATATCACATGCGAAAGAAGTCGCGGTCATTTGCTAGTCCTAAATAATATTGTGAGATGATAACACTAACAAAATAAGGCTGATGTTGTGGGTGTAGCTTCTCAGATTAAGATATATCTTCATCATTATCACCAGAATCAATAACAAATATATTGGCGGTTCAAAAGCTTTCAAAACGTGCATTCAATGTTTTGAAAAAGCTTATCAGCTTGGTTTTAAAGCCTCAATAGCTCACCGGTAAGAACGGTCGGACTCATCACCGAGAGGCGATGGTTCGATCCCCGCCCCGTTGGTCTATTGTCGTACCCACTCCTAGCACAATCGTTCCCGACTAGTTGGAGGGGAATGGGAATATTGGTCATATTATAGAAAAAAAAATATGGCAAATATTCTTTTTTTTTAAAAATGCGTAGAACAAAATCATATATCTATAATTTTTAATTTTAAAATGTATAGAAGCCACCAACCCACATTGAAGCAGCGTGGTAGGTTTAAGTTCCATACATTTTGTATAACGCTAAAACATATAATGATGTTCATTTTTCTGATCTGTTAATATTATTTTATAGAGGAAATTATACATTTATTACCATCGTTGTTTACCAAGACAGTTTATTTCATAATCGTGTGCCGCGTAATACATTAAAAATAGATATTACGGGTGTGTTGGCAACAACCTTTGTTTACGCCCTTCGTTAAAATTATCCTCGCATTTTTCGCGCACTTTTTTGCCAAATTACTTGCATATTTTTGACACAGACTGGTTAAAAAATATTGTGTGCTGTCCACTTAATGGTAATAAAGATGGCCAGCCTACTATAATGGTATATTTTTGCTGTATTTTGCTGTATAGTAAATTTTCATGTCACATGGCGAGTACAAATGTTTGGCGTCATGTTACAATCACTACACGTGTAGGGTTGTCAAATTTAATGCAAGTTTTTATTTATTGTTATTATACAGGAAGAAATTTTTTTTAGTGCGGATATTTTTATATTTTGTACATAAACAAAATTTAATGATCACGTATTTTTTCTTTTTTTTTTAACTCAAAAATAACAAAATTATCGTTAGCTAAAGTTATTTACTTTTGAACAGAATTTTAGGGTCACCCTATTGTGCGTTTATTTTATTTTCGTTTGATACCTAAAGGACGTCACCAGATCACTTTTAAGCTGAATATATCTTGTTTAGTAATAATATGTACATTATTTTGTTATTTTAGAGACATAAATTAAAAAAAAAATTACATAAAATGTATCGAACTGTTTGTAGATTTATATTCTATTAATGATACAGAACCACGAAAAAAAATATCCGCACTAAAGACCGAATCATCCTGTATAAACTAAAATTTAAGTGTCTTTCTGTGATTTCAAAATTACTGTGTTTTATTGAATGTTTTACTTACATTATCAGTCTGTTTTACTATTGTAGTATTTACTCCCGTCATAATATTTTAGCCTAGTTGAATTAGGAATCAATTGTATATATTTATTATTTGAACGGCGATGTGTCTTTTTAAGTTTTGTGCGATTAGTGATGTTCCATTTTATGGCTAACATTTACAATAAATAATGTCTACAAGTCTAATGTATATGATTCTGTATTTTGAGTGGTATGCGTGGTGGATTTACAAGACGGAGGTCCTGGGTTCGATCCCCGGCTGGGCCGATTGAGGTTTTCTTGATTGAGTCTGGCTAGTGGGAGGCTTCGGCCGTGGCTAGTTACCACCCTACCGGTAAATACGTACCGCCAAGCGATTTAGCGTTCCGGTACGATGCTGTGTAGAAACCGAAAGGGGTGTGAATTTTCATCCTCCTTCTAACAAATTAGCCCGCTTCCATCTTTGAATGCATCATCACTTACCATCAGGTGAGATTGTAGTCAAGGGCTAACTTGTAAAGAATAAAAAAAAATCTATATCTGTAGATGATTTAAGTGCAAAATCATAGCCTGTAACAGAGCATCATCTTTGGTTTTATAACGTCGTTTTTGTAGTTTTACGATATCGAAATTGTAACTTAACGAACATACGTTAAGTTACAATTTCGAGACCCATGTGCTGAGCTGTGACTCACACATTTTTTTTTAAAAGAGTGCAGTTTAGAGACCCGTTTGAATATAGCAGGAAACTGCAATAATTCATAGTCACAACCCTATACGTTTTATTCATGATATTCACACGCAAAAGAAAACTGACACGAAAATTAGCATGTGGCATCCTTAGCCACCGGATATAGTCCCTCCTGTGAATAACCAGTTTCTGTTCCGCGCTGCTTATCACCACCTAAATACATTTTAAACACACCTAAGCTAAACACGACTTGAATATCCGTCTTCATTTTGTAATAATATCATCGGGTTCTGTCTTTCAAGGTTAGCTTATATGTACTAATGCGGGTCGGTGGTGTAGGATTACTATTTGAAATTTAATTTCAAAAGAAAAAAAAAATGTTTTTTTTAATTTTTTTTTTTAAAAGAACATTTTTTTTTAATATGACTATTATTCCCATTCCCTCCAACTAGTCGGGAAAGACTGTATTAGAAGTGGTTACAATAGACCAACGGGGTGGGGATCGAACCACCACCCCTCGGTGATGAGTCCGACCGCTCTTACTGTTGAGCTATATGAGGAGGCATCTGATCGTGCTTGAAGGAACTGATCGTGTGTTGATCTGCATGATGTCATGCACATCGCGACCAATACACGATCAGTTTTATCGGATGGCTTGACATTAGCGCTGCAGGCATGTGGATATATTGGATGGGGACTGGCTAGCATTATGTTACGTACTTTGTAAACATAACACATTACATTACCTCAATACATATCACTAAAATTCCTTGACTTAGTTCTATTTGATTATTCTTGGGTTTGGGTTTTAATTCTTAACCACAATTAATAATTGGTTGTAAATAAATAAACAGCTACGTAATAATATAATTATTATATTATTAATGATTTTCGTTAGAGGAAATTGGTTTTAAAATATTAAAATAAACCGATTGACGCATTTCATTGGTTCATAATTTTGGGTTTTTACATTGTAATTGTAATTGGTCTATAATTAGGTATTAAAGTAATATAAGTAAATATCCTAAAGACTTATTGAAATTACTTATAACTGCAATGGTAAGTAATTTAATAAATAGTTAATACATACCATTTTTGATATACAACATAAATCGATTATTTTTTGTTTTTTAATACATTTTGACTGTTCGTAAATTCATTTTTACCCAACTGGATGGGGTTTGATCGTCGGCATGTCTTTTGAGAGTGTACGATCATCATTAGCACGCTCATTTGTCATGTGTGTTAATTTAGATTCGTCTCAGTTATCAACTGTTCTAGTTTTTGGAAAACAAATACTTTTGGCATTTCTAATGTGTTAAATCATGTTCTGAGATGTCCAAACGTTCTGTATAAATCTATATACACGTTAAATTGGTGTATAATGTAAAAGTATATTATATCTATACCAGTGGCGTGCATAAGATTTTTAACTAGGGTATGCATTACAAGTAAAAATTGGAAAATTCCTTGTCCAACTATGAATTTTTTGATCCAACATGTTGTTTGTCAAGTTTGTATAGAGTTCGGGTAGGCAGTGATTTTTTGCATCTATGAAGCGATCTATACTAATGTTATAAAGAGGTAAAGTTTGTGGTGGTTAACATCTGGATCTACTGAACCGATTTTGAAAATTCTTGAACCACAATAAAGATACCTTATCTGTGAGTGTCATAGGCTATATTTTATCCTAATATTGTCACGGGAACGGGAACTACGCGGGTGAAACCGCAGCGCGTCAGCTAGTAGACGATAAGTCGTGTCGTGTTTCGTATATGTTACAAGGCCCGACCTTGACGGCTGTTTGGTGAGGTTTCGTATCTAATCCACTGCGAGCTGTGTGCTTATGAGCATCGTCAACAAAACTACATCGGTTGCTATGACATCATGCGGTTGGTTAAGATTTTTTGGATTAAGTTAGAACGTTTTATATAATTATATGCTTAAATATTATATAAAAAAATCACTTTAAAAATCACCGGAAAAAATCTGTGTGCCAGCCACTTAATAAAGCTTTGACAGTGAAAAAAAAACCCAAAATTGGATTATGTTTCAGCAATTTTAAAAAAAAATATATACATAGTTTTTCTGCTAAGAGATTGAATTATCATTTAACTAGACGTTAGTTCAGTTAAATTAAAAATTCATGGAGAAAATCTTACTATACCAGGTGTGTCCCACGGTTTTAATCGTGTAGATCCTGTTTATTTTGGAATAACAGGATAAAAAGTAGCCTATATGTGTTGTTTGAGATTATAATCTAACTCTGGGTAATCTCACACAAATCTGTTCAGCCGTTATGGAGTAATTGCATAAAACATACAAACTTTCACGTTTACATCAGATTATAAATAGTTTTTTACCTTAGTTGTAAATCGATCGGTAGTCTCTAGGGCTATATGGTCAATATAATAATTTAAGGAGCACGCACATTATGTTTACTGACTGGTCGCCATGACGACAGTTGCGTCCTGGCAGGTGTCGAAAACAGCTGTCATGCCATTTGTGAGCAACAATAGATCAAAATGTGTGGTTTAGTGTGTAAAGGTTTTGAATTATCATTTTGTGCTTAAATAAGATGTAGGTAGCGAAATGGTATTACGAGCTTTACTTAAAAAAATATAAGGATTCTCATAGAAAGCATTGTAAGCAGGTTTTATGTTTTTGGGTGCCATTTTTATTTCTGAGATTTTGTACATATGCTGACATTTCTGTGTTTGACAACTGACAGAATTATTATGTTTGGGCATTGCTTTATTTAATTTGTGGCGAAAATTAAGCTTTTAATGAATAAACATACAGTTAAAACAAACCTTTGTGTTAATTAAAATAAAAACATATGTGACACGATAATAATAATTAACGGTGACCACAAACCCATTATTAGGTACCTACCAACGGATTTCCATCTTTCCGTTGTTAAATATGTGACAGGAAAATAAATATACATACATGCACGCAATATGTACTTATATTTATGTTTTATATAATTTATTTTAATAAGTATTTTAATAAATTTAAATTGTTTTTTTTACATTATAGTGAAAATTATTAAAAGGTTAGTTTGTTCTTGAGAATTAAAGACAATGAAAGTAGTGCATGTAAATCTTATAGGCATACAAAATCTAAACATATCAAGCTTAAACTAGTAGCGTAAATTAGCCGTACTATATTTGTAACATGTAACGTAAACAAAAGTACCAATGAAACCCGCAACGTCCGTTAACTGGTGTTTATGTAAATAAAAATGGATCTTTCCATGTTCCCTGTTTCAAACCATTCATCCAATTAAGACGAAACGTTGTTGATTGTCTACAAGCACGGAAAATATTCGCAATTTAGGAACAACACCACAACACAATTTCTCACACAAAAAAAAGTTCTGTAGTTATTTTTTTAAAAACAATGCTCTATAAAGAAATTCTCGAATAATGTAGATTAGTGAAGTTATGTCCGTAGGTTAATAAATAGTTTATTAGATACACTGTATTGTAGTCGTTGTGTGTACTCGTACAATGTATAATCCACCTTAACAGATTAAAAATGAATGAGCGTATATAAATGTACATTTCAGTAACATTCATGTACGCTCATTTATTACTAACTAGCTAAATACGTCCAAATTGAGGTCAGGCTGTTTTTATTGCCTCCATGAAATTTATTACCTTAAAAAACATCTACTACCTCGTTATAGGGTTGGAATTTAGTAAATACGGTGTCAAAAATATCGTAATCGCCACGCGATCGCTTACCGTGTTTTTATATTGTGGCCCAAAATTAATTCCGGAAGTGAATTATTGATTGTAGAACAACCCTGGTGGGTTTTTCTTTTTAAATGTATGTTTAGAAACTTTAAGTAGCTTGTATGATATATTATAGGTACTTTAAAATCAACTGTAGGCTAATCAGGTTTTAAATTAGTTTTTTACGTGTTTAAAACATTTTATTTCATTAATTCTTTACTCTGCTAGTCGTATTAAAACATTTATTTAAATAACAAAATTACAACTGACATTTTAATCCCGTCTATTAGGTACTTCTCAAGGTTAGAAGGTTTTTATGGAAGGAATTATGAACTGTAATTTTAATTTGTTGGTGTTTATAAAGTAATGTCATCAAGTCGTTGTCAGTTAGCTTGAGACCATGTTTGGAAATCCTTCGAAGAGGTTAATGTCCAGCAATGGACGTCAATCAATTGATAATGATGATGATGATGAAGCAAAACCTAATAGGAATTTAGCAATTTTATGCGGATGAAGACGCTGGCTACGCCTACAGCTAGTATCATCATCATTCATTCATCATTATCAGCCGATAGACGTACTTTTGCATGGATCTCCAAGCACAACGGTCTCGAGCCGCCAGCATCCAGGGGCTCTCTGAAACCCGCTTCACCACCCGGTCCACCTAGTGGGGAATCGACCAACACTACGCTTTCCGGTGCAGGGTCGCCATTCCAGCACCTTGGGACCCCATAGGTTGTTCGAACTATGTGGCCTGCTTGTTGCCAATTCAGCTTCGCGATTCGCTGAGCTATGTCAGTGACTTTGGTTCGTCAGCGGATCTCCTCATTTCTGATTCGATCACTCAGATAAACTCCAAGCATAGCTCGCTTCATAGCCCGCTGAGTGACTTTGAGCCTTCTAATAACTAGTTAAGTATACGTTTATCTTTAAGTGATGTTCATATAAACTTCATACAGATTTCTCCACTAATTGTGTACCATTGAATGACTCCCACAGCATGCTCGTAATTACTAATACAAGATTTCTTGATAACTTATTGTAGGCCGATTTATGTGGGAAAATATCACCGATCTGTATAGAAATCATACTTGTAGATATGGAGTATATCACTTGTGAGAGTTTGTGATATCGTATGAGTTTAAAGCATTTGTATGAATTGAATCAATGTACACGCTACTTAATACGCTCTAGAAACATAGAAAAATACTTGAATCAATATAGATATGTAGTCTAAAATACAATAAATGAATAGGCAGACAATATTTGAAACTTCTTTATTTATTAACTCTCAATGTTACAAGTTATCTACAATAACATATCTGTCTAAAAAGTAGTTCAGTGGGCTAATCTCTGAATCTCTCTAAACTTATTTTGACGGGACTTCTACTACTTATAATATCTAGTATCTGCCTAAAGAGATACCTTACTAAACTAAGATAAGATAGATAAGCCTACTGAACTAGGTACTATTTAGGCAAATAAAATAGTACGAAAAAAGTATCCTTAATAAAGGAGCGAATATTATTTAATCTAGTACGACATCCATCAATACAGTTTTTAAAGAAAATATCATAATAATTGTTAAGGAGCCCATGACACTAAATGTGGATTTACTTGGTAAAATATATTTAAGTAGGTACATTAAACTCGTATGCAAATGCGCATATTTAAATTTTATGAATGAATTCCCACAAAGACCGATATTTTCTTTATTGAGTTTCACTAGCTATACTTTGTATTTTCAAAGAAAATAGAATTCCTTTTACTTCGGTCTTAGTCGCGTCTAGACGTTATTTAAACTGCATTTATTTCACCGATAAGTAGTCGTATATGCCCAGACGTGTTAGTTTACATGCGATTTGGCATAAGCTACAAGAATTCATCTGGAAACGTTTTCTATTCTATTCAACCGCAAGTTATTTAGGTGTCGATATTTTTGTTCAATAATTGAAAACTTTCTTGTTATGTATGCATTGTGTATTTTATACCTATACATACCTACCACTTGAGAACGAACTATAATTATAGTATATATTGGTCCCTATTACCGTATCAAAAAGTAATATGTGCTATAATAGTATAAAAAAAATAGAGGCTTCTTGTTGTACATGTATTTTTGGATTAAAAATTTCGTCAGAAAGTTTATATTAATGTAAAACTTCCTATCGATATTTTCTTTAATGAAGCAAATAAATATAATTAATTCCTTAAAACTAATCTAACCACACAAAAACAAAAAAGTGTATTTGTGGGTGAAAAATTTCGCAAAACAGATTTCCTGACAGACATACATTTCCTTTGATGAAGCCATTGATTATAATTAATTCCTTAAAACTTTGCACAGAAAGCAAAAAAAAAAACTGAAATTGATCCCTCCATATCCCGAACTAAAATCAAACACTCATTTCACTAGTCTATCACCGCTTCACCGTTCAAGATAATTAATATACATAAATCATTGAACATTCATCGAGCTAGATAAACACAGGTACAAAAAAGCTATTCATTATGAGAATCGAACTGTTCACTCAGTCAATATGCCAATCAGAGCACTTACTTACATACAATTAAAGATGTGTACAAGTTTTTTGCTCGCAAATACTGCGAAGGTTACAAAATGGGAAAAAACTTTCTTTGTAGTTTATTAAAATCAGTGCCAGTGCTATAGCCAAATTTAGTAGTTATATTTTCTCAGAAACGCGACATGTGAATTTTTTTAATCATCTTGGTATCTACTTAAATACTTACTCAAGGTTATCGTAAACTTAGAAAAATACCCCTATTATTATTACTTAAATATGGAGACCATAAAAAAAAATTAAAAAGAAAAATAACACAATTAAAATATAAAAAAAAATTACAACCAATAAATTGAATGAATGAAGCCCACGAAGTAGAGTTATCACGACGAGACCCATATTAACTATTTTTAACCGACTTCCAAAAAGGAGGAGGTTCTACGTTCGGCTGTATGTATTTTTTTTTGAAGGCTCAAAGTCACTTAGCGGGCTATGGAGCGAGCTATGCTTGGAATTTATCTGAGTGATCGAATCAGAAATGAGGAGATCCGCAGACGAATCAAAGTCACTTTTTTTTGATATTACGTGTTTTGTTCTTGGTACATATGAGAAATTTTTCCATTACGGTGTTTAATAAAGATCTTGAAACTAACGTTTAAATGCTAATCTATGTACATAGCCTAATAACTTATAATGATTGATAAACATCGTTTTAATTGTAATTGTTTTAATCTTCATTATTATTTCGTCTAATCGATGCATAAGAAGATTAACATCAGTAAACTAATTAGTGGAAACAATATTTATAACAGCAATTGAAAAGAAGCAGCCTAAGCAAAATCTTAATTTCAACTAAAATATTTTTACGAAAACTTTCAAGACATATTTTATTCGTATAAGCCATTCATTAATGCTCCATTTCTATAGGTCGTAGCGTAATAGTATGTAGCCTAAAATCTCTATAGGTCGTAGCGTAATAGTATGTAGTAGCCTAAAGCCTTCCTCGATGAACGAACTATCAAACGCAAAAAAAAACAATTCGAACCTTTCCTAATATTAGAGTATTCAACCAAACTTTTACTATTAGGTAGTTTAGATAACAATTTTACGTAAAAAAAAAATAATAATGGTTAAATTAATTTTGAATTACTCAATTTAACATTAGCAAAATAATGACTTTATGATGCACAATTTGCAGTAAATATTATGACGGTAAGCTCTTGTACTACATTAGCGATTCGCCTATTAGTGTCAATGAACTAAACAGTGCTGTAACTTCCAATCAGTGTTCTGATACTAATAGTCGTGCTATTACCAGCTACGGCCAGCATTGCTTATTGTAGGATCTAGTAGGATATTTCTGCTATTTGAATCTAGTGTTATCGCACTAAAACGTAAATTGGTATGTAGTTTAAATTCAAATTAGTTTATTGTAAGTAGATTTGCTTTACTCTCTCTCGTTTGTAGTTCCATGAGGTTAGAATTGGTATTTAATAATAATATTTTATCTCCATCGCGACTTGAATCATCAAATTTAACAAATTATAAATATAATTTCTTTGTAACAGCCTCGTGATCGAATCAGAAATAAGGATCTCCTTATTTCTGATTCGATCGCAGATGAACTAAAGTCACTGACATAGCTCAGTGATTCATTTATTCATTCATTTATTAATTCAGTGCGTCGCGAAGCTGAAGTGGCAATGGGCAGGTCACATAGTCCGAAGAGCCGATGGACGTAGGAGTCCTAAGGTGCTGGAATGGCGACTCAGCAAAGGAAAGTTAAGTGTTGGTCGACCCCCCACTAAGTGGACCGAGGATATCAAGCGGGTTGCAGGGAGTCGCTGGATGCTGACGGCTAGAGACTGTTGTGCTTGGGGGTCAAAGCAAGAGGTCTATGTCCAGCAGTGGATGTCCATTGGCTGATAATGTATATTAATGTTATAGTGTGTGTGTGTCTGTCTGTCTGTCTGTTTGTATATCCGTCTTTCACGGCAAAACGGAGCGACGAATTGACGTAATTTTAAGTGGAGATAGTTGAAAGGATGGAGATACATAGGCTACTTTTTGTCTCTTTCAAACCCCCCACTTCCCTAAAATGGGGGGTGGAAGTTTGTATGGTATATTTGTCGGGTAGGGGTAGGGTAAGGGTAGGATAGGAGTAAGGAAAAAGCGCACATAATTCAAAGCGAAGCGTGACCGCGTCCGCTAGTAATAATAATATTAAGGAAATTACATAATTTTAATTTTAAGGTAAATATAAACATAATAAATTATGATATGACTCAACGGAGTCTCCCTTTGTTTGAAGTGGTCTGTCCAGTTTTCGACACTATAATTTGCGGTTAAGGACTCTTAAGTTAGAACGTAACTATTATTTTAATTAATTTTGAACTTTATTTCCTTTTGTACAAAGTTTATTTTAGTTAACTCTAGCGGCTTTACCACAATTCGTGTGGGATTTTATTAGCTTTTGGTTCTCAAAGAAAAGGTAAACCTACTCGTGACGTCATTAAAATCAAAACGATATTGTGTCATGTGACAGCCTCCTAACCAGAGTTAATAAAGTCTTTTACAGCCCAAGTATAAAATCTACCTAGTCGCTGACTCACGCACATCTTTTTATGAACCCGCACCGGAAAGCGCAGTGTTGGTCGACCCTCCACTAGGTGGAACGAGGATATCAAGCGGGTTGCAGGGACCCGCTGGATGCTGGCGGCTCAAGGTCCATGCAAGAAGCCTATGTCCAGCAGTGGACGTCTATCAGCTGATGATGATGATGATGATGATGATGATGATGATGATGATGATGAAATACTACACTCTGAATGCACATTATAATGCTTAATTTTACCGTTTCGGGGGAGGCAGTTGACCTGACAAATAACTGTGTGAAATTTTACGCTGAACTAACACATAGGCTACTGTTTACTACAATTTTCCGAAAATGTATAAAAATTAATATGAACAAATTAGTTAAACCCATTTTATTGATCAGGTGTCGAATGATTCAATACTGTCGAAGCAAATACATGGTTCTGAGAAACATGCAGACAGGAGACAATGCAGATTGTGACAGGATAAAAGAGGAAAAAACAATGTGGTCTCATATAATTTACATACAATGTTGTATCAACTTACTGAATACTATGTATTCATCATAACTATAAACCCTCTCTTGTAAGTGTTTAGTTATATTATGAACCTTATTATAGAATCCTTTCATAACCTGCAGTTAAATAAGAGTAAAAAAAAAACATCTCACAGCTGCAGCAAAATCTTCTAGCTACAGCTATATCAATTATTGAAAATTACTTTGTTGAAAAACAAAACAAAACTGTTTTTAATATTAAAATACATCGATCTTCTATTAAAAAGTGGATGCACAATCAGCGAACAAAAAATGAGTACCAAACACAACTTCTTGGCACTCAATTCAAGTAGTCGCATTTGCAAATTCAATCTTAAACTCAATCCATAAGGTTGATATTGCCCTGAATTAGAGATTTTAATTTTCTTTACCAATAATCCTAAAACTGGCAAACCAAAATTGGACAGTTTTAAAGTGAAATTTTTTACATGATTGTGCGTCCTTTTATTATAAGAAGGCAATGTTCAAATATAAAATCAGGAACGTCAATCCAAACCTTGGATTTTAAACGTTTGACCTTAAATATTTCCACACGTAACGCGCAGGATTAGTATCAATCTAAATAAAACAACCATTTGCGTTCAAACAAATGGGTTTTATTTCAAAAAGTTCAAACATCGGGTTTTATCTGAAGTAATAGATTTTATTCCCTCGTATAAACAGTTACATAGAAATGTATTACGTGTATCGCTGCCGGATTTATTTTTGGCCGCCCGTTGTGGCCATGTTAAGAATCATCGTGATATATTGGAACGAGTATGGAACGAGGACTGATTTAGTGCTACACTGATATTAAAGTGTTTTTCCTAAGTAATTTTGTATGTTGTTGTCTAAGTCTTACTAGACGTTGTTGTCTAAGACCTAATAATTGTACAAATGTTGTCAATACCTGACAATTCAAACAAAAGTCGTTCGTTATCACCCCATATTCTGCTCACTGCTGAGCTTGAGTCTCCTCTCATAATGAGAGGTGTTAGCCCTTAGTCCACCACGCTGGCCCAATGCGGATTTGCAGACTTCACGCACGCAGAGAATTTAGAATATTCTCTGGTATGCAGGTTTCCTCAAAATGTTTTCCTTCCACTGGGCTATCACGGCTCTCATGATTTTGAGATGATTAGTCGTTAGCGAAAGGTAATTATAGATGCTGTTCCTGTTAATTTTCTGTTTAAAATAAGCTGATAATTTCATTATCATGTCTTACTAGACACGGGCATAAGTTAGTTATTTCTGCATATCGTCTCCAAAGAGTTAAAAAATCTTTTGTGGGTTTGGGTGTACTCTTCTATAACAAGATCCCCAAGACTGTGATGGACCTGCCAATGCACAACTTTAAGCAATGTGTTAAAAAACATTTACTTAGTCGAGGTTACTACACTATTGATGAGTTCCTTAACGACAAAGGTGCTTGGAGGCCATTGGATCAGCTTCCACCTTCACACAGGAAATAAAACTATAAGAAATTGTAATTTAATTGTTATCAAATGTAAATTGTAATACTGTATGACTTTTTCAAAAGAGCAACTGTTGAGTTTCTTGCCGGTATCTTCTCAGCAGAACCTGCCTTCCGAACCGGTGGTAGAATCTTTACAAATAGTCAACTGACGTGTCAAAAGTGCTTGTAAACTGAGCCTACTTGAAATAAATGAATTTTGAATTTTGAATTTTGAATTTACAGCTCATTTTAAGCGCATACTAGAGTCCTGCCTCCATTGTTATGGGTGTGAAGCCTAAACCCACCACAGTGTTCTAATACGGGTTGGCGGGCTTGAATAACGATAATACCTAAACGATCATTTCTTTTAACTCCTAATAGGTAATTTAAATGTAATTATCTACTTTCTTTAATAGGATGCAAAAAGTGTGAAGAAAGTAAAGTTACCATTCTAACTAAAATAAATAAAATAACTAAATTAATGGTATTTTTAAAGTAAGTTTTCGAATATTAATTTAAAGTTAAATTAGCAAGCTGGATCTTAATTAATGAACATAGCCATGCAACAGTCTACACATTTAGGTATTTTTACACGCTATTTGTATCTGTAATTGTTAAGTTTATGTACCGTTTAAACACTTTGAACAAACAGTTCCGTCGTAATTTACTTAGTTAAATCCTGTGTTTGAATTTATTTCGGTATTTATAGGCTCGCTTGTGGGCCAGTTAGGCGAATTAGCATCATGATTTATTGGGGACAAGCGGGGAATGACGAGTGATTTAGTATTGCACTAATTTGCCACTACTTTGAGCAATTGATGTTGATAAACCTTACAGCTGCAGTCAAGTGGTCGAGTTGAAAATCCTACTAATATTATAAACGCGAAAGTTTGTATGGGTGTTTGGATGTTTGTTACTCTTTAACGCCGCTACTTCTGACCCATTTGGAATGTAAATAGATTTTACTCTGAATTAACACTGAATTACTTTTTATCCCGATCCATGGTTTCCCTAAATTTGCGATATTTGCGATTTTCATGATATGAATGTTTGTTATTTTTTCACGCCTCTACTACTGAACCGAATTAGCTGAAATTTGGTATTGAGATATATTATAGCATGGATTAACACATAGGCTCCTAATAAGTTAGCCCGATTCCATCTTAGATTGCATCATCACTTACCATCAGGTGTAAATAATAATAAAAAAATAGATTTGCGGATCAAATGGTCAATATCCTCGATTGCAGAACTATTGGGGCAAACATTCAGTATGTTAGTTCAACTGTAACACAATACAGCCGTCTGACCTTCACAATTGTACATTACCCAATTGGTAAAACGCATTCGATATCGGTGCCCATTCAAACTCGAAACTCAAATTTTGTTTATTCAGTAACCAGCCGACACCCGCGTAGTTCTCGTTCCCATCAGAATATGGGGATAAAATATGCCTATGATACTCACAAATAACGTGGCCTTCTAGTGGTAAAAGAATTTTCAAAATCGTTTCAGGAGATAAAGATTACCCCCCCAATACTACAAACTTTACCTTTTTATAATATTAGTATATATAGAATGAAAGCCTGCAATAGGTAGATATACCTCATTTTATGAAGGCTGAAAGCTTGTCAGCCCATGGTTCTACCATAGTTAAGTATCGTAGCCAATTATGAAGTTAACCGTGGTGGCTTTGGCGGGTTTCAAGGTATAAAAAGCATTTTCTTTTTCTTTTCCTCGGTATAATATGAAAAAACTGACTTCATATATATTTTTTGAAAATCTGAAGCGCAGGCTTGTTGGTCTATAAAAACAATATGTTAATACCATCGTTATTATCCTATTTAAACTACTACTTACTTAAAATTGACAACACAATTACTACTTACTTGTAACTGAGACAAGGCAATATCATCATCATTATCATCATCATCATCATCATCATCATCATCATCATTATCATCATCATCATCATCATCATCATCATCATCATATCAGCCGATGGACGTCCACTGCAGGACATAGGCCTTTGTAGGGACTTCCAAATATCACGATACTGAGCCACCTGCATCCAGCGAATCCCTGCGACTCGCTTGATGTCGTCAGTCCACCTGGTGCGGGAAGACAATATATCTTGAAACCAATGATTAGCCATACGTTTGTGTTCGCTTATCAACAAGCCAACCTATTCACTACTTTGAAAGTACTCAGGTACAGGCAGGAAACACGGACGCCGGAAGGGCGTTCCACACCTTAGCGGTTGGTATAAAAACGCAGATAAAAAATGTATTTGCGCGGGTCGACTGGATGTCAAGTGTCAACCATATAAGGATACCATTGGTCTCGTAATTATTTGCTTAAAACCACAAAAGTTGTATGCATTTTAAAGTATCTTACCATTTAAATTATATTATTGCAAAAGAGTTCGACATTATTTCATCATTTTCAACCCACATTCGGCTCACTGCTGAGCTCGAGTCTCCTTTCAGAATGAGAGGGGATAGGCCAATAGTCCACCACGCTGGCCAAAACTTCACGCACGCAGAGAATTAAGAAAATTCTCTGATATGCAGGTTTCCTCACGATGTTTTTCCTTCACCGTTTGAGACATATGATATTTAATTTCTTAAAATGCACACAACTGAAAAGTTTGAATGGAGGTGCAAACCTGACCGAATTCGAACCCACGTTCTCCGGAATCAGAGGCAGGGGTCATATCCACTGGGCTATCACCTCTCTCATAGGTTATATAAAGCACGTTAAATAGTCACCTATCCAACAATTTTCTCAATTCTCTACGTGTCTGAAGTCTGCCAATCCGCATTGGGTCAGCATAGTTGACTGTTGGCCTAAACCCTCTCATTCTGAGAGAAGACTCGAGCTCAGCAGTGAGCTGAATATATGTTGATAATGATGATGAATGATATAACCTGTAGGCTTCGATTCATTGAGATTAGAATTAGGGATGAACGATGTTCAAAAATGTCCACCATAGTGTAATTTTTTCAATTTTCATTTTAATAAGTTGTAGGTACTCGTTATACGAATAAATGGGAGCATCCAATAAATATATAAAATATATTTATTAGAAAAAAAAAGAAAAGTTACTACCCATTAATAATTTTAATGTTTCCTTACGTTTATAGTACATTGGCCCATTAAACTATGCATTATGCGCCATAAATCTGTGTCATTAATAGATAATCAGGACTTGGTTGTTTTTCTTGTGTGTTTACCATGTTCTCCCGTTGGGCAACGTAGATTAGGCACATATGGTGTTTGTTCATCAGAACTGGGTCAGACGGAGTAACTTTAGTAGTTTGAAATAACTTTCGGATTTTCTGCCTTAGAATACAATGCCTATTTATATTGACTGACTGTTATTAGTTTGGGAGATAAGTTCACATTATTTGTTAACTGCCTCTTTGGTGTGTTATTTAGTCTATGCGATTGCGGTTTCATGGTTCGGGTTCGAGTCTTAATCGCGCTATGAAAAATTGAGTTTGTCTTTATTGTCGGTAGCACCGATCAAACAGATCAGTAGATACGAGAGCATCTAATATGATTTTAGTATTGCTTTTTGGTGTACAATGTTTTGTTAAGCCGGTTTTTTTTAAATTATAATAGTGATTGTGTCTTTCAGTTTCACGAAGTCTTATGAAGTATCAGCTATTTCCCGTGATACAGCTTGCGTGTAGAAATATTTTTTTATAATCTCAGTGGTTTTTTACGAAAAGTAATTTTTTTGTACCTTTGACAGACCTAAATTTTCATGACGATTAATTGATTGATTAGTTGGGGCTAATAGCTTCTAAACAAACAAACTAATTTATACCTAATACTTATTATATGTACAAACAAACTGTCCCCTTTCGCATCTATATTATTATTTATTTATTTATATCTATTTAGTGATTTTTGGCACAATTTTTTTTATAATCTTTTCAAGTTAGCCTGTTTCCATCTTAGATTGCATCATCATTTACCATCAGGTGAGATTGTAGCCAAGGGCTAACTTATAAAGAATAAAAAAAATCACATAACACTTTCGTTCGTTATCAACCCATATTGGGCTCACTGCTGAGCTCGAGTCTCCTCTCAGAATCAGAGGGGTTAGGCCAATAGTCCACTACGCTAGCCCAATGCGGATTGGCAGACTTCACACACGCAGAGAATTAAGAAAATTCTCTGATATGCAGGTTTCCTCACGATGTTTTTCCTTCACCGTTTGAGACACGTGATATTTAATTTCTTATAATGCACACCCCGCGACCGGATTTGAACCCACATCCTCCGCTATCGGAGGCAGAGGTCTTATCCACTGGGCTATCACGGCTCATAACACGTAGGTTGTTGAAAATCGCCTTCACTCGTCGCGTCGGTTAAAACTTCTATCCAACTCGTACGTCGTATAAAAGCAGTTTTCCAGATACTTTTCACCAGCAGTCGAAAGTTTCGGGTTTCGATAGAATCCTGGTAAACTTCACAAGTGGGTCGAGTCGCGCTGCATGCTTTTATTTATAGTGTTGGTAGATCGATCCGTTTCTGGGTGCAGTATCCGAAAATACGTCGCGCATTCTTGATTTCTTCAGCGCGGAAATCTTGTTCTTATAAATTCGATCTCGTTTATATATGATCGTATTTATAAATTGGACATTTTGTATGTAATATATACAATTTTTTTTTTATTCTTTATGTTAGCCCTTGACTACAATCTCACCTGATGGTAAGTGATGATGCAGTCTAAGATGGAAGCGGGCTAACTTGTTAGAAGGTGGATAAAAATCCACACTCTTTACGGTATCTACATGACATCGTACCGGAACGCTAAATCGCTTGGCGGTACAGTCTTTGCCGGTGGGGTGGTAACTAGCGACGGCCGAAGCCTCCACCAGCCAAAAATTTGCGTAATTTAAAACAATTTGGTAAGGAGGTTCGCGCGGGGTATTTTGGAAGTAAACTTTTCGTTTCGTCGAAATTATTTGTGAAACCAGATGAATTTATGGATTTAAATTAAGATTATATTTGCATTAAAATAAATTCAATACATTTTTTTCCTAGAGTTATTCTCATCTCTCACGAGTATGACAACTTTAAGAGAATCTTCACCTAATTTTAATAGGAAAAAAATTATTATGATGATAACTTCGATTTCTCAAAAAAAAAACAGATAAGCTTAAAAAAATATTACTTATTTTGACTGTGTTGAAAACAACTATTAGCTTCAGGCCTCTTTTTCTCACCCGCGTGTTTCAGGAATACTGGGATAATATAATATAGCCTTCCTTTATAATGAGCTGTCTAACACTGACAGAATTTTTCAAATCGGACCAGTAGTTCCTGAGATTAGCGCGTTCAAACAAACAAACAAACTCTTCAGCTTTATAATATTAGTAGAGTTTACTGTAAATTAGATAAATAATAAAATGGATGATTTTTATAGGTACCTACGTCAAAATACGAATCATGCAACGAAAAATCTTCGTAATGACTTACTTAGTTTTGAATTACACTTTATATTATAACGATATTTGGTACTAATCACTAAAATATTATGAAGTGAAAGCATTAAGTGTTATGTATAATAATAATTATATCATTGGTTAAATAAAGATCATGATATCATTTGTTGAATAGAGTAAAAGTTTACTACTTTTAGTATTACAGAGCACCGCTCAAAGTAACATCGTGTAGAGAAATCTACTTTCCTTCCATAAAAAAATACTTTCGAATGCATCAGTACTGTATTGTTTTGCATTATGCAAGAAATGATCTTGATCGTAATAAATGACTCGACGCAAGTGCATCATTCTACCATTTGAAAGTGTCGAGTCATTTATATAATTTAACTTGGGAAATCAATTACGGTAATTGATTTTCGCGATATACTAATTTTTTATACATTTGGAGCTTTATAAATAATAGTAGTCGTGATAGCCCAGTGGATATGTTTTCTGCCTCCGATTTCGGAGGGTGTGGGTTTGAATCCGGTCGAGGGCACTTCCAACTTTTCAGTTGTGTGCATTTTATGAAATTTTAAATATCACGTGTCTTAAACGGTGAAGGAAAAACATCGTGAGGAAACCTACATACCAGAGAATTTTCTTAATTCCGCATCAATCCGCAATCCGCATTGAGCCAGCGTGGTGGACTATTGGCCTAACCCCTCTCATTCTGAGAGGAGACTCGAGTTTAGCAATGAGCCGAGTATGGGTCGATAATGATGATGATTATGAAATAATAGTAATATTATAAAGAAGTAAAGTTTGTGTACTTGTAGAATAATCTATCTAATACCAATAGAAACCAAGTCATTACCAAGTCATTAGCTATGTTCTATCGCAGTATTCGCACGGGAACGGGAACTACGTAGGTGAAACCGCGGGGCATGGGCATGTGTTAAAAAACATGCTGTCATGATGTACAATGAACAGCTTTGTTTAACATATTATACTATTGCAAATTGAATGAATGAATAATTTAATTACAATTTACTTTGTTTTAGTGTTTTCCACGAAAAATTTACATTCTATCGACGCTCGTTTCAATTCGGATATTGAAGCATTTTCAGAATATTGACTATAGACAAATGCAAATTTTGCAATCGAATATTTGTCAAGTTTATCGTGTTAAATATTTTATGTTGAATATGAAGCATATAATATTATGTGCAGTTGAAAATAGAAGCCCTTTGAAATTTAGCTGGCAAGTATTACTTTTGGTTTGAAAATTATTTACAAGCGTCCAAAATTATTTTGGACTAAGTAATTTAGTATGTCTTTAGTTTTTTAATGGTTGTCGTGGCTAAGATATGAGATAATATTTGTTTTTGTGATTATGTCTATCTACACATTGAATGCATATGTCTATCGAGATATGCGTAAGCTTTGAACTCCTCAAACGGTCACAGGCACAGTCTCGCCGACATGTCATACGATATGTCATCGATCAAGCGTTCCGTGCATTTGCAATAGCATTTCGAAATGAGATTGATTTGGATGTACTTGATATGGTACAGCGTCTGTAACGGATACCTTAGTACGTGCTGAATTGGAATGTATTTACTACCGAAATATCTGTAATATAATATGTACATAATACGATCATATTATGTACAAGTATCAGCGTAATTTTCACAACAATCCTTCCAAGGCTTTTCTTGCCTTCTGCCTCCAAGGTTGGGTAAGATTCCCAAAACTGCAAAATATTTGTAATGATAATGGGTTTCCAACTTTTCTATGACTGACTAGATTTTACTTGCGAACTAGTCACGAAGACGATTTGATGAAGAATATAGAATATAGAACTTTGATTGACTAAGCGGAGATTTACTTATTAGATTTTTAATAAAGTTGAGGCTTATGAAGCAAAGTTTTGCCATAATCTAATACCTACTTAAGTATTACAAAATTATACTAATTCAGTGTATTTAGTTGTATTTAACCCATTTGAGGTCACTGTACGCAACTGAGTACAGACATATCCATAGGCGTAGATTGTAGAACTCGGAAAGTTAAGTAGGGTAATCATATAATTTTACTTTATTATAAAACTGTTTAGATATTTTGTTAAACATTATGCGGGTAGTCTGACATTTTTTGATAAATAGTGTCAGTTGAAGTTGCATCACGGAAACGTTGTGCACGTAAGTGAATGATATTATATTTTTTTTCATAACCATCGATAAAAAGTTTGTTTTTTCATAACATTAGTAGAAAATAGATGTCAAAGTAAGATTTGAATTAGAATACAATAAGTTATTTACAACTACAACGAAAATAGGGTCATACAAATTGTACTGTACGCGTTTGCGTACAATGACAACATACGTAAGTAAAATAACTGGTTTAGTTTACATATTCCTTGTAATAAATAAACAACAATTTACACCTCGAGAATGCTACTACATAGGGCTCGAGGCAGCTGTTGATGGTGTTTTACGAAATAGTGATGACGATGAAAGTGATTTTGCTATCATACCACCCGATCCAAGCACATTGACTGATGAAGAGGAAGGTGCCGAGGAAGATATAGCAGGGTGTTTCATGCCCCATGATGTACCTCATACTATAGAGGTATTTACGAATCCCGAAGATGGCAGTAACGACGATAGTGATGATGAACTGGCGTCAAAAAGAAGACGACAAGATGTTACCCGCCAATCCAATCCGATGCCAATCTGGCGGAAATGCCAAAGTCAGTGATAGGAAAAATGGGATTTGTGAAGAGCTAAGGGGCCTATACAAATATTTGAAAAGATTGTTGATATGATTATATTATATAGAAAATCTCGTATTTGGATATCACAAGTTACCCCAAGAAGCAATGTACTGGTCTCTAGATGAAGATATAGGCTTGGAATTCGTCGCCAAATCTATATCAAGACGTACGTTCCGGGATATAAAAAGAAACCTTCATCTTGTTGACAACAACTTAGCAGCAACATCTTATGATAAAAGATAATGCAACGATAATAGTGTATGTATAATGGCAACTAAGTACGACACCATAGAACCATAAGGGACTGTCAAGCGACGGAGTCCAAAATAGTGGGAGAAAACAGACGTAGCGATACCACATTTATTTCAAACTTACAACAAAAATATAGGTGGCGTTGATGAACTTGACGAGTCTATCTCGTTATACAGAATTGCTGTTCATGGTAAAAAGTGGTGGTGGGTGTTATTTACTTACATATTCGATTTGTCCGATGCTAATTCTTGGCTTTTATATGTAATGAATTTTGATACTAGTAACGATCAATGAGTACTATTCTATGAATAGGTCACCCCATCAAAACTGAAAGACCGCTGCAGTGTGTCTTTTGTCATGTAAGAGTGCGCTGGTAATGTAAGAAGTGTCTCAAAACACTTTGTGTTGATAAAGCGTATTTTGAAAATTTTTATACATAAGCGGTCATTGTACTCAGTTGTGCACACCCCTGTAATTTCATGAAATCTAATATTTTTCAGTATTTTCTTCAATTTCATGCTTGTTTCTTTGTTTTTTAATAAGTAAGTGAAGATTATTTCAAAATATCATTTGTACTTCTCATTTGACCTCTAATGGGTTAACCACTAAACCAGAGTAAAAGATCTGTGACTAAACTTACATTGTTTGTAAACATTTTCTTTAGCCAACCACAAGCTAAGCTTCGTCAGATGTCGATCTGTTTTCTAATTCTAAGTTAGACGGTATGTACTTGTCAGGGCGGGGTGAATGTTCCGCCCACGCGTCCCGTTCAGAATTTAGATTGTACTCCTATTACCATCCCAAGTTATATTGGAGTTAAGAAATAGTTGAACATTTTGAAATACTAACGTATTGTGTTTCATTTGTTTCAATTTGAATGAGCGTATACTTATCCCTATAAATAGAAACAAAGATAATTTAACTTACGATTTAATGCTGAAATCACTCAGCTGATCATCGCGAAAGTCAGGGGTAGGTACAGAAAATATCTTCGGGTGCCATTCATTCGGTAAAAAGAACTATTCCTGAGGAATAGAAATTAATTTTTAGAGGGTGGCCCGGCCAAAGCTGGTCTAACAGATTATGTGATAATAAAATGTTTTCTTGAGATTAGTTGCGATAAAAAATATTGCTCAATTCGCATCATCACCATCGATTGACTTATAATGCTTGACATAACACAAAAGCCTTTGTAGGGAATTTATGTCGTCGGTCCTAATGGTTGTCGACCAACACTGTGCGGGTTACCACATTTACCAGCATTTAAGGACGTACGTAAAAATTGTGTGATAAACATAATTCAAAGAGTAGGTACATATAATAGTTTGTTGTAGTTATATCATGTAGTTACATGATAAAAGTAAATTTTCCGTGAAATATTGCAAAAATACACAACTTTCTTTGTTACTCGCAATTAAAAATACGGAAATAGTAATTTAATTCAACAGTTATTTGTATAATTGCCGTTTTCTAGGTTATTCTAGGAACTTTATGTATGTGAGTACATTGTACCGTAATGATAATGATCTTTATGTCAAAATTTTTAGAAGTTATTTATTTATTTATTTATTTATTTATTTATTGCTGAGAACACATACATTCTAATGTATTCAGCCATTTCTGGCATACAACAGTTTACATTACAAATACTATTAACAAAATATATAAAAAAAAAAAATGAATTCAATAGCAGATGATTAATCAAAAAATAAAAATTAGAACAAGTAAAAAATTACAATCTGTGCAGGTACGAGTACTTATGTCAAATAATAATAATTAATAATATAATAATAATCTTTACAATGTCATAGGATAAACATAATTAATAAATACAAACAAAAAAAAAAAAAAAAAAAATTGAAATATTAAAAATGTCACAATACATGGTTTTTTATTTGCTTTTATAATTAAAAAAATCTCTAGTTGAATAAAATCCATAATTAATGAGCCACTTTCTAAGTGCGGGTTTAAATTTTTTATAGGGCAATCGTTTCATGTTTTCAGGCAACGAATTAAATATTTTAATACCCATACAATGGCAACTTTTTAAGTATGTTGCAGTTCTGGGAAATCTGCCCAAGACTAATTTTTGGGAATGTCTTAAGTTTCTATTGCTTTGGTCCTGTGCTTTCATAAACAGATTCATATTAGATTTAACAAAAGGCGCTAATTGAAATATATACAGGCAAGGCAGAGTTAAAACTTCCATTTTTTTAAATAGAGGCCTGCATGAATCAGTAGGGAGACATCCAAATATCGCACGAATACACTTTTTTTGTGCAATGAAGGCTCTTTCTAATTCACATGAATTACCCCATAATATTACACCATATCTTAATATCGATTCCACATTTGCAAAATAAACCATTTTCATTATTTCAAAAGATGTAGTCTTACGTAGTCTATTTAAAACAAATTTATATTTATTAAGTTTATTACATATATTGTCTAAATGTACTTTCCAGTTTAGATGTTTGTCAATTTTCAGTCCTAGAAAAGTTACATAATCTACCTGGTGAATTTGTTGTTTGTCATGACTTAAATTTAAGTTAATAACCTTTTTATTATTATAATAGCTAAAATACATATAATTCGTTTTGGTTATATTTACAAAAAGATTGTTGTCAGTAAGCCAATTCACAACTGTTTTGATTGTGTTATTAATGTCAATTTCGCTATTTATTATGTCATTACTACAAGTTTTTATAATTGATATGTCATCAGCAAATAATATATATTTATCAGAAGTTATGTCAGGGAGGTCATTAATATATAATATAAAAAGCAAGGGGCCAAGAATACTTCCTTGTGGTACCCCACATTTGTTAATCATATTTGGGGAATTGAAATTTATTAGTGTTGAATTTTCTTTTGTGCTTGCTATTTCAACACACTGAGTTCTATTTTCTAAATAACTTTTGAACCAAGACAAAGCTGGACCTCGAACTCCATAGTTTTCTAACTTAGAAAGTAATAATTCATGTGAAACAAAGTCGAAAGCTTTTGACATGTCAAAAAACAAAACTATGGGAGTATTGAGCGAATCCAATTGCGTAGCAATAGTTTTTATCAAGTCATAGCAGGCATGTGTAGTAGATTTATTTTTTTGGAAACCATACTGTTGATTCTTTATTATACTAAATTTAGTAATAAATTCTACTAGCCTCTGATACATTGCTTTTTCAAATATTTTTGAAAATATTGAGATTAAAGTTATTGGGCGGTAGTTTTCAACTTGAGTTTTTTTACCTTTTTTATATAAGGGCTTAACTATAGAGTGCCTAAGCTTATACGGAAAACATCCAGACTCAAACGATTTATTAATTAAATGAGTAAGTATAGATGATATCTCGTTCACTGTCAGTTTAATTATTTTCGTTGAAACACCATCAAATCCTTCTGCATTGGTATTATTTAAGGACATAATAATATTTTTGACTTCATTTTCACCATATGGTTTAAGGTACATACTGTTTGGTATAAAAATCGTATTTCTATTTTTACAGTGGTTGTGTAGTTTGTTTGTAGAATTAATCCAGTATGTATTGAATGCTTCCGCAACTTCACAAGGATTAGTAATACATTTACCTCCAATTTCTACCTTTTCAATAAATTGGTTTAGATTATTACCAGTAGTATATTCCTTTATCACTTTCCAGCTAGCTTTACATTTATTTTTTGATTTAGCTATTAATTTATTATTACTGTTAATTCGAGCAGAATTTATACAACGTCGGAGAATTTTAGAATATTTTTTAAATTCGGATTTAGTTTTTTGTGATTTAAGTTTGTAATAATTAAGTTGAAGTTTACGTTTTGTTTTACTGCTTTTCCGTAAGCCTTTAGTTATCCATTTAATATTTGAATTATTCCTTTTTTTAATTTTAATTTTGATCTCAGGAAAACTTAGTCTATAAAGCAACAAGTACATATCATGAAAATTATTAAAGGCATTATCGAGGTTATCCGCATTATAGGCTTCATTGAATGATAACTGCGATAGACATTGCTTAAACTTTTGCACATTTTCAACGCTATAATCTTTTTTGTAAACATAGTATACTTTGTCCAATATATCCTCTTTAGTATTTGGTATTAGTAAGACTTGCGCAGTATTGTGATCAGATAGACCTAAATTGTACAATACTCCAGTGGCGTTCTTAACATTGCTTATTAAATGGTCTATGCAGGACTTTTGTCTGGTAGGCTGGTTTATATGTATAGTCAAATTAAAGTTGTAACATAAATCTCGTAAATATTGTGTGTCCTTGGTCTCTACTAATGTATCTATGTTTATATCACCAGCTATAACTACATATTTTTTCGTTTTATTAGCAATATGGTGGAGCAAGCCTTCAAGTTTTTCAAAAAATAATGATAATGTAATAGTCTTAGGTACACGATACAGGCAAATTATTATAAGATTTTGTTTACTAATCTCTAATCCGCAGCACTCAAAAGCATTGTCTAAAGCATAATCCTCTACCAACTTAAAAGATTGATATTTAATATTTTTTTTTAGGAGTATTGCAACACCACCGCGTTTTTGTTTGTTTTTCCGTGAGTACGAAGCAGCCAGATGATAACCGTCTAATGTAGTATCTATCCCATTATTTAACTCTAGAAATGTTTCTGATAGGCAGATAACATCAGGGTTTATATTCTCGTCACGCAATTCTGATAAAGCTATTTCAAAGGAGTCGATTTTATTTAAAATACCGGCTATATTTTGGTGTAGAATTTGAAAACTATTTTTCACGAAAAAACTGATTATTCGTGGTCGCAAGATTTGCTGATGGTTGTTGTGTTTTTAAGATTTTTGGAAAATAATATGGTATTGTATTTATTGTTGGTAATAAATTATGACTATCAGGGTTCACTTTTTTTGGCATTAGCTTAAAATAAAAGGGGATGGTACCTTTCCTACATGGTTTATTTAATTTATCTAAGTTATAGTCAATAGAAGTTCTAACGTCTGGATGTGTATCAGTAACCTTACGCAGATTAAAATTTAAATATTTTTTATTATAGTCTATTTGATCAAGGCAACGATTAATTTTGTTACAAAATTCCCATTTATTTGCTTTAAAAAATTACGTAAAATGTTCAAGCGCTGCGTACTAGTATTGTACGTGACTGTCTGAGATAATTGGTCGCGTTCGTTCGTTCGTTCGTATAATTATCTACTGATCGAGATTTACTCGTGGTAGATAAAAACTTCGAAATTTTCAAAGTAGATAAAAGCTCTGAAATCCTCTTTCTAAACTATTGTCAAAAATTTTAACTCACCTACAGGTACACTGGTGTATTAAATGGTACTAAAATTTTCAATCGGTATCTATAAAAAAAGGTTGAGCACACCTGAGTCACGTGGTTCGGTTTGTTTACATTTAGTTGAATGCCTAATGGAATTAAAGCAACATCTATTTATTATATCATTGTATGAAGGTTGAAAGTTAGTCAGCTTAAGATAGATAAGTTTGGTAGCCGAATAGAGTTTGGACTGTGGTGGTTTTGGAATATCTAGGATCCATACTCAAGTGTTCAAATGTAAAAATATAGTCCAAATATACAATACTTTATAAAGATTCTTAGTTCAGTAAAGACAATATTAATAAAAGAAATCTTGAATATATTTAATTGCTTCAATCTCAAGTATATTTGTTTTTCGTATGGTTATTTGTATGATGTTTATTTCATTTGTTCGAGTATAGACACAACACGCAACAACAATGTTTTACGTCGGAAGTTAACAACCTCGGCGGCAATCATCGCGAGTAGGTATTCAGCTGAAAGGGAACAATAACCGTTAAATGAAACTCCACAATAAAGTTCTGACGTATGTTTATCACTCCGTAACCGCCTGGCCACGGGAATGAGCGACTAAAATTGCGGCAATTCGCTAAGCCCCGGGAAACTGTGAATACAGTCACGCCTATTTCATCCTCCGGACACCAATATTCATATGAAAAAATAATTATGACGTATCTCTTAAACTATATAAATAATAACTTTATAAATAAGTTTATTGTCGACTAACTTTATACAATGGCTTCTGTTGTCGGCGGTGAACGGTAAATATACCGTGATCGGTTGTGGAACTTAATGTGACAGAGTTTTATGTCCATGGAAAATGTTACCATACATATTTTAGACGCAAGACTCTTAGCTTCTGTTACCAATGCGTAAACTGTGTCCAGTTAAAGCTGTACTGATAAAAAATTACATGATTACTCGTAACTGCTCTGATAATACCGCCTTAGAAACAACTGCTTAAATAATGATTTTGCATAGAATACAAGTTTTCTTTGCTTCTGTAAAATAAAAAATATTTATATGTTGGAATCGTTTGCTCAAGCTACTCGCTGCGGTCTGCGTATGCTTGCTATACATTCCTCTTATCGCTAGCCGCTTCGCCGTTTACGCAGTATTTCCATGGCCTACTCGCAATTGAGAAGTAAAATAACATGGCCGTACACGCTCGACTACTTTGAAAATACAGTCTTGTAAACTACGACGATTAAATAATGATTTGGCGTAACGTATATTACGCCTGTAACAGTGAAAATGTTTGTTACCAGCATTACGATGGAAACTACAAAGCATGCGGGCTCAAACGATGTATCCACTTTTGCAGATTGTTAGTGTCTGAATATACTCGGCTAACGAGGACTTCAAAATGAAACGTACGAGCATGTAAGGCCCTGTAATATAAATTAAAAATATTTTATTCTATTAATTTTTTTTTATTATTTTTATAAATATTATAAATGCGTCACTGTTAGTGTAGTAAAAAAAATATAAATATTTATGTTTTATCTTTTTCTGGTTATTAGTTTACCTACATAGAGTTCCTTGGAAAATTAAATAGAGACCTTTTTTGGTCTCTTATTTCTGAACATTATCTGCATAAAGTATTTTAGACAGTAGCTTATTGTTAGGTTAAATCGTGGTCTAAAGAGTAGAAACAAATTAAGATTCCAAGATTGTCTTACATACATAGTTACAAGTGAAGTAATATAAAGCGTGTAAAAAATAAATAATAAAATTTACTAAAGTGGGTAGGTACCTATTATGTTTGTTTATTCAAGAGTGTATGTATACATATAATATTAATAATTTTGACAACCTCCGTGGCGCAGTGGTATGCGCGGTGGATTTACAAGAAGGAGGTCCTGGGTTCGATCCCCGGCTGGGCCGATTGAGATTTTCTTAATTGGTCCAGGTCTGGCTGGTGGGAGGCTTTGGCCGTGGCTAGTTACCACCCTACCGACAAAGACGTAGCGCCAAGATTTAGCGTTCTGGTACGATGTCGTGTAGAAACCGAAAGGAGTGCGGATTTTCTTCCTCCTCCTAACAAGTTAGCCCGCTTCCATCTTAGACTGCATCATCGCTTACCATCAGGTGGGATTGTAGTCAAGGAATTAAAAAAAAAATATTCTAATAAATTTTTATTACTTAATTAATATCCTAAAAATTATACGTTTGTTATATTTTACGACTGCATTAAACTTTTACTTGAATATTTTCTTTTGTGGGTAAAATTGCCAGATTATTTCATATCATTCTGTAACTAAATCACAAACGTATTCGTCTATGTACACCAAAAAAGCAAACGATGTGGGAACTAATTTGCTTTCCGGTGAACCCCAAATATTTTCATTACAAACACGCGTGGAATTCTTTTTAATGCACAGGTTGTATTTCACAATTTTCAGCGAAAGGCTCGAGTGGGTTAAACGTCCGTAAACGTTAGGTCACAATATGAAAAATTACGTTGAACTTATACACGGATATAACGTACGGTAAAAGCCATCGTCGTCGTAATCGTCATCAACCCATATTCGGCTCACTGCTGAGCTCGAGTCTCCTCTCAGAATGAGAGGGGTTAGGCCAATAGTCCACCACGCTGGCCCAATGCGGATTAGCTAGGCAGGGAGAACAACACAAGCAGAGAACGGAGAGTGTTGATCGATCGTCAAGGAATTCCTTAACCCTACATCCTGTAGTCACAAGTTCAGGACTCTGCTCGGAGTTCCTCTCTCTACCACGCAATGGACCCGGCACCTGCACGGTGAATCCAAGGAATGCTAAGATATTCGTCTCTCGCTTCATCCGTGCTAATTAATAATAAATAAATAAATAAATAATAATAAATAAATAATCCGTTCGGGACCTATGGTGCCACAGACAGAGTGACAGACAGACGGACACATCAAACTTATAACACTAATCTTTTTGCGTGGGTGGTTAAAATATATTTCAGGAGCACGCTCTCTGTAATATTTCCATCTGTGGCGTGTTTACTCATGTGCAGGAAGGCATTAAAACGAAATGGTTTCATAATATTTTGCGGAAGGTAAATTTTACCATTTGGAAAACCGCTAGCTCGCTCAGTTCGCGAGTGACCTAAAGAAATATTATGTAGGTACATTGCATGAAATATACGTGTGCATTCATTACCACTGCGGCACTAGAGAAAACTTCGTAGCGCAATATAAATTATACACCAACGAATATTATACATATACAAGGTTTTTCTTGGTTATTAACCAAATTTAAAGTTGCTTTTGCGTACTATACTAGGGCATCACCTTGTGGGCACATGAAAATATGTTTTTAGTAGCGACGCTTTACGTTTTCATAAATCCCTCGGGATCCATTTTTTATCGGGATAAAAAGTAGCCTATGTGTTAATCCAGACTATAATCTATCTCTACTTCAACATTTCATGTGACTCGGTTCAGTAGTCGAGGCGTGAAAGAGTAACAAACGTTCATATCATCAAAATCATCAGCTTTCGCAAATCTCGGGAAACCATGGATTTTATCGGGATAAAAAGTAGCCCATGTGTTAATCCAGAGTAAAATCTATTTCCATTCCAAATTTCAGCCAAATCGCTTCAGTAGTAGCGGCGTTAAAGAGTAACAAACATCCAAACATCCGTCCAAACATCCATACAAACTTTCGCGTTTATAACATTAGTAGGATAGTAATAATTGTCAGATACTCCGTCAATCCTACTGCTAACAGTGCAGCATTTCACAGGATATACTAAGAACACATCAAGTGCGATGGTTGCCCTGCGTTCATTTGATATGAAAGTTTGTTGTTCAGAGCTCTTCTCAGAGTAAAGCCATCCGATAAGCCTACATTGTTGCAGCGTTAACAGCTTGACGGCCGATAAAACTGACGTGTGTGACAATCGGCATGATGTCATGCACATCGCGACCAACACACGATCAGTTTTATCAGCTGTCAAGCCGTTAGCGCTGCAGGCTGTGAGCATATTGGATCGTCAGTGTCGCGTTTGAAACCTGCACTTTTTTAAATTGAAGCAACTGTTAACACGTAATATAAACTAATATATTAAAAAGGGAACATTTGATTGTTTGTTTCTATTGAAATAGGCTCTGAAACTACTGAATCGGTTTGAAAAATTCTTTCACTGTTGAGAAGCTACACTATCGTCAAACGGTATAGGCTATATTTTATCTTCTATTCCTACGGGAACGGGAACCACGCGAGTGAAAAAGCGCGGCGTCTGCTATTCTTAATAAAAATATTAGTTCATAGATAGATTTGTAAAATTTTAATATAACATTAACAACGATCTGCCGAACCTGAGTCAACTCATTGTAAATTTAAACCTACAGCGGTCTCCGCTCGCGTTTCGCTCGCCAGGTGCACTTATTTTGCGAAAATGGGAAAAATTCCATTTCATTTTTCGCCCGGCCGACGCCCGACCCCGTCGTCGATTCGAAATACAACCACTGTAAAGAGCGCAGGACAAAAATTACAGCAAAATAGGAAAAAGAGTTGCGTATTTGTTTTTCCCTTTTCGACAGTTGGATATAGCTTGGTTAGAACCTGCTCAACGGGGATTTTCAATTTGCAACAATGTAACAGACCCCCAAGTAAATTGAAGGGTTAAGAATTAACTCGATATGAAGATATTTTTAGATTTAACAAAAATAGTTATATTGATACTAGAGGCTCAACTATAGTGCTTTTAAAACGTTTCACAACAAATACATCAATGTATAGTTTTGACAATAATGACCAAAAATTAAAATGTAACTTAGGTTAAAAAAATTGCAGTGCATTTTCAATGTAGCAACTTTTATAATAATGCAATTAAAATGTCTCTTCATCATAGATGTAATCTATAATCACCTCATCAAATCATAAGCTTTTCATAATTTTTTTTTTTCATCATCCGAAAAATGTCCAAAATCAATACGGGGTCCTTAGTCGTGAGGTTGTTCATATTATGTTTCAAAGCGACATTTTTCCATTTCCATATTATAGAAAACACTCACGATAGTGGCTGTTGTGTTGATGTTTATTGTTTATATGAAAATCAATGATTGATTGATTAAACTAAAAACTTAGTTAAATGTTACTTACATAAATAAACAAGGTTGTAATTTATAAGAATATAATTAATATTTATTCAGATGATGACCGGAAAACAAAACCATACTTAGTCCTCGAATGGCGTGACTGTTTTGGCTCTAACGTCACTTCATATCACAGCGTGACTCGAATTGTTTACAAGCGACTACATGGTCATCAACACTTCAAACACGTTCTGTTTATAGCACTTATTGTGTATGGTATAAGAGCTCATTTTGCGTAACATCCATTCTGTACTTAAAAGGCGTTGACGCCATTCTGTCTACAAATAAAGTCACAATGTGACACTTGTCGACCGTCATGATTTGAAGTGTTGTCACTTTCATTACATAGTGACTTACGAGCATCTAAACTTTCGTTCGTAATTGTTGTAAGTGATATGTGTTTGGTTAAGTACATTTTTAGTATTATATTACTAGCAAGCCTTCTGCGGTTTTACCCGCGTAGTGCCCATTACCGTGTTAAAATATAGCCTATGTTACTCGTTGAGAATGTAACTTTGTTTGTTCCTTCAGCTCTCGTCTGTTCGTAAACTTTATAAAAATATACCCTGTCTGAGTCTGTTGTTAGCTTTTCTCAGACCAAGGCCCGTATGGAACCTTCATAACTTTAATTTTAAGTTTTCGACTGATTATCACCATTAGATCATGATAAAACTTGATGTTTCAAAAGTGCTTGTGAAGTAGGACTAATTGAAATAAATTAATTTTGACTTAGACTTTTGACTTAGTCAGATAGTTGAGTTTTATTAATATTCGAAATGACTGCTTAATTTTACTAATTAATAAAGCATATTTATAGATAGACATAGAAAATCTATGTAATAATATAGGTACATAAATTGTAATGTTACAAATTATGAATTTTCTTTACACAAACCTCAAATACATGGAAGTAAGAAAGCTTTGAATTAACGTATTACACAAACAAACCTCATTAATAATGTAATAATTCAGTTACGATAATAATCTCCTTTTTGTATGTACATAAATTATTTGGTGCGTTAGTAAGGTAATTAGGAAATAAACATACGAGAAAACTGAGGCTTTTACGTCACCGAAAGCGGGATTAGAACGTTCGGGAAGTCAACTTTTCTTACATTCGTTATAGACTGAGAGCCTGCATAGTCAGATCTACCTCATTTTATGAATTTACGTACTTGAAGTTTGACAGCCTTTATTCCTACTATAGATTATGGCGATAGTATGGTAGCTACTTATGGTGTGTCGAGTGTAGTGACTTTTGAAGATGGTTTAAAGGTCCCTTAACCGTTCAAGTGTAAAAATCGTATTTTTTCATTATATTTTTATATTTTCTTTGACATTATATAAAAGATATTACGTCCCCAGTCGTTAATCTCAGCTTAACGGTAACCTTTGGAAAACACTGGTAATTAACCAAACTTTTAGGATATCTAACGAAGGATCCTTCATAATATCCAATCGGCAATTCGGCAATCAAAGTCGGTTTACATTTTTAAAAGTAAAGACACACTATCCATTGCAGTAAGACGAGACAAAGATCTATATCTTTATCTCTCTGGATCTTTTCAATGTGACTTCATAATGTATTTATTAGTATATTTTGAAACGTTGCCTGGAAGAAATCCCTACTTAGAGATAAGGCCGCCTTTTGTATGCTGATCTCTTCATTATATGTTTCTATCTTTCTTGTTTTTGTTATTGTGATAGTATAGTATAGTATATAGATAAATAAATAATGAAAAATATTAAAATAATAATATATTTTATTCTTGTACAATTAAGGCTCTGTTTCCTTGAAACTTGTTACATTCCAAAGTCACTACGGTCCAAACTTTTCAATTGGCTACCATACTTATCGATGATAGCATGAATTGACAAACTCTCGCAGCCAGTTTCTTCATGTAAAGCTAAAGTAACAGTAAAGGTAGTAAGTAGTAAAGAAGTCTTTATTTTTCAGGGAATAAGACCGTCACTTTTGATTTATGACGTTACTTTGACTGTCACTTGCGATGAAGAACCTGGCCGTCAGTCTTCATAAAATGGGGTAAGTCTTGCTATCCAGGCTCAATCTATAAACCCGCAGAGCCGATGCTATCGTTGCAATTTGTGAATCCATTCTCATCCCTCCGGTTACCTTGATTGCTTGGGTTACCCCCAAGGTAATTATCGATTTTATCGCTTGCCAATTTTATCTTGAAGACTGTCTAAATAAAGTTTGAGTTGGATCGGCAATTCTTTGCGATGTATACCTATAGTATAATATCTACTCTAAATGCGTCGTTATTCTGGTAATTAACATAAGTCGCACCATAAAGTCCACGGTTCGAGATCTATTCAGTCATACGAGTAGATAAATAATTTATCTTCTTGTCAAGAAATTTTCAGTAGCAGCTCGAAAGTTGATAATGTCCGATTTATGCTAGCCACAAACGGTCAATTATTCTCACGTTTCTGAAAAGCAAACGGCAGTACCCACGCGGCATACTATACAAGTCATGTGCGAAGTGACCAACACACGATCAATTATAGTCGTGGGTGCTCCAGAAGCGTGAGAAAAATTGACCGTTTGTGGCTAGCATAACACTCCCATGCCTCGGAGAAGCACCGCTTGGCACTTATATTATCTATACTAATATTCTAAAGTTGAAGAGTTTGTTTGTTTGATTGAACGCGCTAATCTCAGGAACTACTGGTACGATTTGAAAAATTCTTTCAGTGTTAGATGGCCCATTTATCGAGGAAGGCTATAGGCTATACATTATCCCCATATTCCTACGGGAACGGGAACCACGCGAGTGAAACCGCGCGGCGTCAGCCAGTACAGTATAATTTGGTCTTGTCAAATATTTCTACAATAGTCCTTAAGTTCTTAACAAGCTCACAATATCCTGTACAACAATATGCAGTGATTGCGTGAAATTCTGAGTAATGGGAAAAACAAATCAATATTTCACTATCAGCTATCACCGTCGCTATTTGAAGAGTGATACTGGACACTGCTCTATTTATACGATAATGTATTGTACTGTACTAAACTAATTTAATAGTACAGATAATATACTAAACTACACTGAACAGCGTAACTTAGAGTACAAGAAAACATCAAGGCACATAGAAATAACCTTACCTTTATTTCTATGTGCTTTATTGTTTTTTTTTTATTTCAGGAATTGGATTTTATCCAAGAATATCAGACGCCACGCCCTGTGGTTTCTCCCGCGTAGTTCCCGTTTCCGTGGGGATACGAAGATAATAAAAGCCCCAATAACTCAATGGTAAGAGCGGTCGGATTCATCACCGAGGGGTGACGGTTCGATCCTCGCCCTGTTGGTCTATTGTCGTACCCCCTCCTAATGCAGTCTTTCTCGATTAGTTGGAGGGTATAGGAATAGGAATATTGGCCATATTTGGAAATATATTCAATTAAAAAAAATTGAGAAAAGGGATAGCAGTAAGCAATAGCTTGGTGTTGATTTAGCTTCAAGTGTATGCTGAAAGTATTTTTAAAATCGATCAAGTGGTTTTCAAGATAAAACATAACAAACAAAATAAAAATCAAGTCTTTGTAATTTAGATAAATTAGGGATGACAAATTATTATTATGGCTAAATACAAACACGAAATATGTAAAATATGATATTAAAGCAATCAGATCGATTGTACCTAAATTATTGGGAAAATTTATTACCCCCGTCCCAAATGGCCCATTAAAAAACAGATAAAATGCTAAATTGAAGTAGGATTTACGACTGTTTATCGGAGTTCCTTACTTATCAAAATATACAGATATTTTCTTTTTGGTTGAATAACATAACCGTATATTAAAGCTTAGGGCGTATCTCTGATTTGGTCCTAAAATTATCATACATATAGGACTCTATATTTTCGCACTTATCTCTCTGCGAACGTTTCTATACATTTCTCCATTTAGATATTTTATAGTACCAATGTATCTCGAGGAAAGCTTCCATTGCACCTTCTATTTCTTCGATTTATTCATATCTGCGCATAAATTTTGCTATCATAAGAGAACTGAAATATCACCTATTTTTGAGGTAAGATTTTCGTCGATAGGTCTTTTGCGGTGCGAGCTACCTGCATATTTTCTTCGGCGACTGCCAAATAAAAATCAATCAGTTTGTCTGTGGTAGTAATAATGCGGTATTCTAAAATTTAAACAATACAAAAGTGAAACCGGTAAGTGGCTCAAGTTTGCCTCTCTGACAGAGAATTACATATTTGTACTTTTTGCCGTGGAGACCCTTGGGTGATGGAGTCACAGTGCCAAAAAATTTTACCGAGGCTAGTTGCCTCGACTGGTGACAGAAGGGCTGGCTCATTTTTTGCGCAAAGGATCAGCCTGGCTGTCCAGCGCGGAAATGCAGCCAGTATTCGTGCCACCATTCCACGTGGGCATGATGTGTATAGTTATTAGGATTAGTTAGCTTAAGTTCCTTGTATTCTTTCTCAATAAAAAAAATACAAAAGTAAGAAAAATAACGAATTCTACTTGGGAATTTATTGCACATCACTGTAAACGCACGCCACGTAAATGAAAATGAATGAATCTGCTATACTATTCCACGCTTCGGGCACATAGGATCTACCTTTTTAGTGAATTAGGTATACAAAACCTTAGGGTTATTATCCTAATATTATAAACGCGAAAGTTTGTATGTATTTTTGGATGAATGTTTGTTTGGATGTTTGTTACTCTTTAACACTGCTACTATTGAAGCGATTTGCCTGAAATTTGGAATGGAAATAGTTTTTACTCTGGATTAACACCAAGGCTTATCCCGAAAGAATCCATGGTTTCCCGAGATTTGCGAAAACTGATGATTTTGATGATATGAATGTTTGTTAGTCTTTCACGCCTCTACTACTGAACCGAATTAGCTGAAATTTGGTTTTAAGATATATTATAGATTTGTGAAAACTTAATTCCACGGTCTCGATCGTCCGCTAGTACCTAACACAATAAACAAAAGCTACAAATCGCACACCAAATCAATTATTAAAACAATTAATTCTACAACTACTTATAATTTCTATATTTTAAAAAGACACAGTTTGTAGGCACTCGATGTACCTAATAATATAATATGATTTATAGCCATGCTAGTAGGTAAAGCCGTCGTCGGAGCTTAGTGCTAATTCCTGCATTTCAGTAGGCTTAGCTGGCTTAACGACATCCACGTCGTAAAGACAGCGCTGTTTAAAGCTATCCTTGTATAATGCTTTTGTCGTGTCACAATGAAGGTAGATATACAAAATTATATGAATAGACACTGCTCAGACTGGCAGGCGAGAAATTAACGATAAATTGGATAGAAATAGACAGTAGACTATGCTGAAGTTCATGACGCAGTTGAAAATAAGCTTATTTAGATTAATTAAGTCCTCGTAGAAAGCCCTTCGAATTATAAACACTAGGCTTTGTTGATGTCTGATAATTATGTGTATATTAATGTTTTAATATTGTTTGTTGCAGGTATTTACGGAGAGTCATAACGTTTCGGTAAATTTCGATATTTTATACACATTTAATACATAAAATAAAATTAAGCAATTAGGAACGTCGACTGTGAAATGCAACACAAAGTTGTCGTGGACTACTTTAGATTACTTTATACTGTGTATTATATGCAAAAAAAATCGGTTGTCTGTAAACTCAGTTTACTGACGATAGTTGAACGTGACAACGTCAAAAGAAAATACTGATGGAATGGTTGCATTTTTCCTAAGAAAATGTTCCTTTTTCTAAAATACTGTTTAATTGTCTTCATCGACCAGAATATACTTTATATATTGTAAAAAAAGTTGGCAACCCTGGCAAAAGAGCGAGGGAACGACGCATGACGTCATCTTTTTTCGAGTTTGCAGCTCCATCAATCATAAGACGTTGTCACGTCAAAATCGTTCTCAAAAGTGTCAGATATGGGTCCTTAGGTAGTAAGTAGGAATAAAACTACTATAAAACCCAATCGAGACCGATCAAGTGGAAAAGCACCTTGGACTTTACTGCATTTTACATACGCATAACTTAATTCAATGCAAAAACCTACTCAAAAGTGCCAGCTGCGGAGCCCGCAATACACACAAGTTGGAAAATTAAGTTTTTCCGCACAATCCAAACTTGTTACACATACGCTTATATCGTCGAAAAATACAAACCGAATCTTTACGAAATGCAGCCGCTTTATGAAAAGGCGTTTCTTGTTTGGCAACGCTACCGCTGTTTTGTCGGAGGCGTACAATTTTTTTTCTCCACTCTTTTCTCCGCAACCGCTCATTCAAAACTCGCACTGAATTTTTCATTTGAAAGCCGCAAACTTGGGTGTATTCATGCCAGAATATTATCTTGGCTCAATACTTAAAAAGTTTTCATTGTGGAATGCAGTTTATTTACGCGGCATAATGCTCTGGGATTTTATAACGAGTCTAACTGGGTTTCTATTAAATGAATACTCTTGTAACGCTTTTGAAAAGAAATTGTAATTTTAATAAAAAATACTATGTAATTTTTCCAACAGCAATGTTTTTTTAGATCTTTAAAGTTACGTTCACACTCACTAGGCATTAAAATGGTGAGCTTTGATGTCCCAAGGTGCTAAAATGGTGACTTCACAACGAAAAGCAGTATTGATAGACCAGCTACTTGGTTGACTGACTACATCAAACGGGTTGCTGCAGACTTTAGTGAAGTGTTTGGAAGTCCTTATAAAAGACCTATGTCCAGTCGTGGATATCTATCAGCTGATGATTATCTATATGAGTAGATTACAAGATCATCCAAGTTTACACATTCTAAAGGCAACAAGAAAATTCATTAGGTACTTAACTATAAATTGACGTACTTAAAAGATTTACTAGGCCACGCAAGTCCTGGCAATTGTGTATAATGCCCAGCAATTAAACTTAAGACAGGCTCTCTAACACCTAAGCCTCCAAAAACTGCTGTAACACAAAAGGGCGAGAAGTCGAGTGCTGACTCGTGAAGCTAGTGACCTTTTTAGCATTTCTTTAAGGCGGGCTGTAAAGGTTCCCATTGTTCTGATATAGCCGTTCTCGTAGCATCTTGACTTGGCAACATTTATGCTGCTTTGTTAAGATTTGTCTAATATCTCGTGCCTTTAAGGATTCCGTTTATTGTATTACTTAACCAGCTGTGTTCTTCAGTTTCATTCAAGTAGATTTAGTTTTTGTAAAATATTTGTATGTCGGTTTTCTCACGATGTTTTTCCTTCACCGTTTGAGACACGTGATATTTAATTTCTTAAAATGCACACAACTGTCTTTTGTTATAAGTACATTTACTATATAGACTTTATACTTCGTCATCATCATTATCAGCAGGACGTCCATTGCTGAACTAGACTTACAAACATCACGGTCTAGGGCCAGTATACAGTGGCTTAATACAATCCGCTTGATGTTCTCGGTCCATGTAAAAGGGGGGTCGACCAACAACCGCTTTGCGCTTTATGTTTACAAGATTTCCTCGAAATTTATATTTTTAATATATTTTTTTGTTAAGGCAAGAATGTCTAATTTCTTAATTTTCAGCTATTTCCACATTCAGGTTTTAATTCAGATGACGGGGATGTAAAGTGAAAATTCTCAAGTATTCCTATATTATGTAGACACATCAATTTGCCCTAAGGAAACCTATCAGACTTAATCATATTATCAAAGTTCTATCAGTCTAATATTGACTACATAATGTCTTTACCGAAACTTGTAACTAACTAGTAAGTACCCATAACTCGTCGAGTTTAATATTATTATAAAACTTCCCAGCCTATCGTATTTCTAGTTTAAAATTGGAATTTGAAAGCCTAAGTTCGCTCGAGCTTGAAACTTGGAGAGTTCGATATCGTCAATTAGTACGTTGGCTCGAGTATGAGGTAGCCTGAGTGCCTGACTCAGCCTGAGTATAGTTGGTGCTCGAGTTTAATTTATGCTCTGCGGTGAACGTACTTACGTTGCAGATGGGCTTCAGAGGTGTCAGGTTATTGCTTCGTTTAAGAATACGTCCAACTTTCCACTTGGTGTATTTTGAATTTATAGACTCATTTTATTTGTTTAAATAAATATCGGTTATTTGTATTGCTCTGTGTCTAAGATCTAGGACAGATTATAAAGTAAGAGCCGTAATAGCCCAGTGGATGTGACCTCTACCACGGATTCCGGAGGGTGTGGGTTCGAATCCGGTCCGGGACGTGCACCTCCAACTTATTAGTTGTGTGCATTTTAAGAAATTAAATATCACGTATCTCAAACGGTTAGTTAACCTTAGAATGGTTAGTTAACCTTAGAATGGTTCAGTAACAGTAATCTTAATCATCAGCGTGTTACAAATATGCCGAGTAACAAAAGTCGTCCGATATTAATCCACGCAAAGCTAGTAATTATTATAAAACTTAACACCAAAAAAGTATAAATTCTGTTCCATTCATACATACGGGTAGGTTCACTCTCAATAATTACAGCCAACAAAGTAACATTTATTAAACTAACTAGTACCTACATCCAGGACTCATCCCGCGTTTGACCCGCGTAATTCTCGTTCTCGTAGGAATACTAGTATAAGATATAGCCTATAATACCCGGGGATAGTGTAGCTTCACGACAGTGAAAGAATTTTTCAATTTGGTTCTGTAGTTTTAGAGCCTATTCAATGCAAACAAACAATAAAATTTTTCCTCTTTATAACAACGGATATAGCTACGTTAAAAGCTTAATGTTCCAGTAACAGTAAACTAATGTTCCAGTAACAGTAAACTGATGTTCCAGTTAAAGTAACCTTAATAAGCGACAAGCTACAAATATGCCGTATAACAAAAGTCCGATATTAAACCAAGCGAAGGTACTATAAAACGTGGCGCAATAAAAGTATAATCATGTTGTCTATCATGATGTTTGGGCGGGCGCGTCGCTTGGGCGGGCGGCCGTCGACCCCGCTAATAATTTCCGTTTACCTGCCAACCAGTCGCTAGGCCAGACTTCAGACTTTATGAAACGCATTCGGATGGACGCATACTCTGTAAAAACGCATTTTTTAGCCTGTGGTTTTTAGTTGTCTTTTTATACTAGTAAATATTAGCAGGCTTACTTATAAAATAAACTGAAACAAGCTCGAGATTTTCGACTTTGTGGAACATATTTGTCGATAGTTAAAATACACTGCAATCGTAATTTTCTCTTTTTGGAAGCTGAAGCGGGATAATAAATAATGTTGGCAACTGATAATGTCTTATGGTATTTATTGTTAAAACGACGAATTTAATGATATTAAGATATTTTGGGTGAACCTAGGAGTTACTAGATTTTAGTGCATTTGAAAATCCTAAACATTTGAGGTTTACAGATCTTTAACCTAGTGACATACGACATATTTCCAGTGAACATAATATATTAAAAAAAATTAAATAATATATTGTAACTTGTTCATTAGTAGGCCCTAAATACTATATTATAGTTGGTGTACAATTTCATTAATTCTTGAATAATATATTATGTTTTCATGCATTTTAAAGCGTGATTTTTCAGGTCTGGTTTGTCTGGTTTTAATTCTTTGAGCTCATTCCTTACTAACTATTTATAGAAAATATAAAGGAACACCAGTCGGCTGGCTGTTCAAACTTGTCAGTATCCTACAGTAGCTTACGGCAAATTTACCTTTCAATGAGCTCTGGCACTGTAAGAGGGGTCCCGTGACTTGTCACATGTAGTATAAACCTTTGAAAACAAACGCCAGTGGTTTTACTTTGAACACTGTTTGAAAATGTCTGCGGCTTTATTTAATAAAGTTTTTGACGTTCTGTATACAAATATACACGTATATTTAACTGTAGATCACTATCCTGGAACATAGGGTTTTTTTAGGGTTAGAGTTGTACTTCGTATCTTCGTGGTATACAAAAATGCTATTGTATATGTCACTAAGAGTGCCAGGAGCGTGGAGGTTAGGTTTTCAAATGATCTCTTTATTTCCTTCTGACAATTTTTTCATCTGACAATCGTTATGTCAGCGTCTTCGCAGACCAAAATGACGTCCCCGATTTCTTGCGTCACCTGTACGTATACCAATTACGTCTACAGACTGATCTCAATTGTTTCTTTCTCGACACCTATATTAAGACCGGCAAGGCAAGAGTTAAGGCATCTTCTAGACAAGCGCGCTCCAACCATCATCACTGCTTTCTATCAGGCAAGATAATAGTCAAGCGCAAGTTAATTTACTCATATCATCTCTATAATATAAAAAATAATCGCTAAATGTGTTGCTAAGCGAAAATTTCGAAAACGGCTGAACCGATTTGGCAAATTATTTTTTTGAATATTCCTTGAAATGCGACAATGGTTTTTACGGAGAGTTTTTTTTTGTTTAGGGGTAGGGTTTGAATAGAGACGGGTAGGTGTAGGGGAGAAGTGCACGAATGTCAAGCGAAGTCTTACTTGGGTCCGCTAATCTTAGTCCACAAACACTCCTGAAGTCTAAACTTTACAAAAGACGCTGTGTTTTCCTAATACCTTTCAGCACTAAGTCTTGATAGGTAGAGCTTTTGATTCACCCAATACCTCCGGAAGCCTATACAAATATGCATTTAAAAAAAAGTAATCCAGATATCTCGACATCATACTTTTCAATTCAATTCGCAACACTAGATCAAACTAATAAAGCGTTCGTATAATGATCTGCGCGGTTGATTGAATCCATTGTCAATCGAAGACTAAAATTCAATCCAGCGACCTACATGGCCCGCAATACCCTGAAGCAATGCAGATGCGAGCTGTGAGCCAAATGAGCTATTATGTAAATAGGTATAAGGCTTGAACTCGCGTGTAGATAAATATTAGTGCATGGTAACGAAGATGTTATTGAATGCACAGCTGTAATATGTTCCGATATTGTTTGTTTTGGAGTCGGTCCGCATAAGTTTATGATGAATTTCATACTAGGAAGCCAGTTAAGTTTTAATTGAAAAACATGGACCTACCTGCTTAAATAAATACCTCTATCTAGCTGATATTAGTTCAGTAGCTAACCTATTCGTCTGAGGTTCGTGATGTTTCGGAGTTACTGGGTTGACTTTAAAAACAAAAGCAAACGTTAGTCAAAACACGAGAGAGGAAGCTCCTCATAATTTAAAAAAAACCTCCTCCTCCTCGAATTTGGCGGCCTCTGTGGCGCAGTGGTATGCGTGATGGATTTACAAGACGGAGGTCTTGGTTTCAGCCCTGACTGGGCCGATTGAGGTTTTCATATTTGGTCAAGGTCTGGCGGGTGGGAGGCTTCGGCCGTCGCTAGTTACTGGCAAAGACGTACCGCCAAGCGATTACCATTCCAGTACGATGTCGTGTAGAAACTAAAAGGGGTATGGATTTTCATCCTTCTCCTAACAAGTTAACACTCTTCCATTTAATATTGCATACCATCTGGTGGGATTGTAGTCAAGGGCTAACTTGTAAAGAATGAAAAAAAATCTCCTTTCAATGATCTAACGTTGATTTGTGGATAATTGCGTAACTCAATCGAATACGTTCGATAATAAATCTATACATATTATATATACGAGTAGTTTCCGAAAGAATTTGACCGTGGACAGAACATCGATAAATTCTCTATCTACAAATTTGACATTGATTTGATGAGCTATTTCATAAAACAGAGTTGTCGATCGGATCCTATCAAGTCACTCCTACCTGATACAGATGTACTAGTAATAAATGTAACAATAAAATTATTATTATTATCTGGAGCCCTGACCACCAGTTGCTTGGGCACTCAAATGTCCCGCAGCGGAAGAGTTAATTTTTTTTTTATAAGTTTTTAATAGTATTTTGTATATTTTGTATGTACTTATAACATTGTTAAAAATTAAAAAAAGAGAAATAAATGAGAGACTAAAAAAATATTAGAGGATTAGAACGCTGTATTTAAATATTTTTATTCCACCAATTATAGCGCAGTATTTATGTTCCCTCGTTAAATTAACGATGTGCATAGTCGAGTAAGAAAATGATGGGAGTCTCTCCCTAGCATTACGATTTGCATAAAGTTAGATTAAGGAATACGTAATTTACCAGATAGCCAACCACTTCTCACGCTATCCGTGTTCCGGTTGTTGGAGCCGCTTTTTGTTTAGTATAATAGAACCAATGATATCATCATCCCTAGTATATGATATCAGTCTAAATAAGATCTATTGGAAATAAAAGGCTTTTTTATTTTTCCATTTTATTTATTTTATTACATTAATGTCTATTTACCATATATCTACAGAGCATATGTACGAAGCTGAGCGGATCGCTAGTACAAAATATAGTCAGAAATTCTTTCCGTCATCACATAAAAGTTTTAATAGTGTTGCAATATGTGAGCTGGATCAAAGATAACATAGAAATATCCCGCTTTGTAAGACGTGTTCTTCACATGCATTGCGTAGTAGTATTCTCTTTACAGGTTTTCTAATTTACATCTAGTGGTTCATCTATTTTCGGTCGTTAATTACTATTATAAAAAATAAAGAATTTATGTACTGAACAATTTTAGTAGGTCACTATTTGTTTATCTATCAGCACCAGAATGTGTATTTCTTATTTGTCCAACAACAATACAGAACGGGAATCTAACGGATTGAATCGATTTTATTGGACTCGATTTGTGTTTTGCCGTCGACCATTTATTTGGTGTTGACCGCGAATTTTATGACTTGATATAATTCAATTTGGACTGATTGTGTTTATTTTGTTTCATAGTATCTTTAAAAATGCTTAGGATTTATTAGTTTTGTATCAGGCATGTATTTATAAAATCTAAGAATAACAACATTTGACTGAATTTAATACAAGCCTGTTAAGGTGGAAGAATACTTAATGAATCCATCGGATCTCTTTTGAATTGTCTTTTCTCTGAGGGTAAGAACTAGAAGGGTTATTCCCAAATCCACTATGTTGGTTAAGTGTAGATTAGCAAACTTTCCACAATTCAAGTCAGGTTGCATGTTTCTTCACGATTATTCCTGCACTATTTGAAGAAATTAGGAAATTTCAAAAAAGTACTTGAGTGAAACATCGCAATTTAAAAAATATCTACCCTGGATCCAATTTGAAAGATGCACATCTCAACCCGATACTATACAGACTAGACATTTAAGAAAATCTTGAAAAAATGTACATTTTTGGTTGATTTACAAAAATAGAAGTTCACCAAAATTATATCGGAAAGGCCCGTTAATAAAAAAAAAAGTTTTTAATTGTCTTTTGTAGAATACTGGTTATTTTGTTTACCCGTCTCCAATAAAATTGCTTTATAATGTTAATTTACAACCGCAATCATCTGTTATTTCGTGGTTATAAGATCATCACGCGTGGCCTTGAAGATTTTTCAAGAGTACAAACATTAATTTCAAGTGAGTCACCATCAAACTTGTTTGCGTTTCAAGTTTATGTCTGCAGGTGTAATTCACGCTGCCGAAATGTTATTCTACTAAAATGGGAAAAAACTGCTCAACGTTGGTCGTTTGTACACAATAGGCCTTATCTCTTTCGGCCTACAATGTGTGCCACATAACTGTTTCTGTCGTAAACCTGATACTTTGTGCTCTCGTTTGTAAACTATATAATTGCATAGCATGTATCGCCGGTCTTTTGGCGACTCATTAGAATCATATCATTATCATCATCAGTCTCTAATGATCCATTGCAGGGTAAAGACCTCGAGAGAGACATAAAGCTTAGACTTATCAGGCTGATCCAATGTTGGCGGATTTATGGTAACGATGTTTGACTTTTTAACGATCATCATTTCAAGATCAAATTACGAGTACTTACTTCATAATGTTTTTATTATTTTCAGTAAAACTATATGTTGTTAGATTTTGATATCTTTTGCATACTTTATTGTCATTAGATATTGTTTTTAAATCTTCGCATAATTTATTATCGACTTCTTTCATATAGTATTGTTCTGTTTATTTTATATTTGTTTTATGAAAATCATTTCCCTTCTTGGTTTGATGAGATTGTGAGGCAAGTTGTTTGTTTTATCTAGTCGGTTATCACAGATGTAGAGTCTACATGTTTTCAGTAGCCACATGGGAAATATCAGAAAGTCGGCTACATTATTCTCGCTAATGCGCCAGCATCTAACCAGTCGTAACGTTTTGCACATAAAGTTGACTTCGCATGGTGCATCCCTATTATTCCAAGTCCGTTTATCACTCGAGCGCTCTAATTCACAACTCGATACTGAACAGACAACTAATTCCCCGACGTAGTTTACGAAATCCGAGTCTACAATTACTATTTCGAAGCTATTCGGTTTAAAACTTTTAAAGTTGGCTAACATCTAACTATTGTGTTTCTCGTATCTTTTTTGCTCCGAATTTCTTCTCTAAATTTAAACTAATTGCGAGAACGCTTTTTTAGTTTGGAATGTTTTAATTGGATTCAGAAACATTCCTGTCTGGTGTCGTAGTGGATTATTAGGTGTTTTATTATGTACTGAATGGTCTTATTTGGCTGTTCCTCGCAATCAGAGTTCTCATATTCGTACCTCTATAATGGTATTCAAGAGCGAAGCAGATGGAAAATTAGCAGTGGTGCGTTTTTGTGACAACACAATGCCGCGATCCGGGAGCTCTGGAGCCGCTTTGTGGGAAATACTCCCGTTCACAATTATGAATTTTTCTGTATAAAGCCAGATTCACTTTACGTTGCCGTATCTGGGAGTGGTTCATTACGCGACGTGTGTTTTAATGATTCCGTCAGATAATTGTCATTTGGGAACTCGTTATGAATACTTGATGATATCTCTCATTAATTTTAATAAAGTCGAACGCAACAAGGTTACCAGTGGCACAGCGCATTCGGTCACAAAGGTGAATCTTTATTCATACAGCACTAATAAGTCGTTTGGATCGTGCAAGAAGTTACGTCATTCTTTTACCAATGAACTTCAACATGCGTCTTCGATTTGTGCAACTAAAAGTCGTATAAAAGATGCAGGAGTGCGCTGAGGGATTTTGAAACGTTTTGATATTAAATAATTAACCAAGCAAATATTTTATCTATCGCATTATTCATAAAATGTGTATTTGCATTTTCTAAATTTGCAATTATATAATCTTAGGTAAGTACTAACTCGTAACTAAGAATGTAATAATTACATGTTTAATGTTCCTTACTAGTAGAGTTCTTTTTTTTCCTATCTTCAGAATGAAGACATATTTAAACTGGGTTAAGCGGGAGACTCCAGTAAGCTCCCAGCGCTATGATTTTCTGAAAGTACCATTTATTTATACCATAAATCATTTATTGTAAATTTGACCAAACCCTTTGTACTAGCTTTCTTCTTGAAACTGTTATTAAATGTAAAACCGCATCCCATAGCATTTTAGATATACAAGTTTGTAATATTTACTTAGTGATACGAAGTTTAACCTTAGTTTCGTAGGCAAGGTACGTCATATCGAAACAGCCCTATTATTTCTATGCACTTGAATCTCGATGGTATCTCAGTGGGGAGGAGTCCATTCATCGTAGCAACGTTTAACAGAATGGATCATATTTCTTCCGAAACAGTCGAAAACAATGGCTTATTTCATTATGTATCTCATTATTCTAATTCTTAGAACAATGATGTTTTGTTTTGATAGTAATTGAAATATTGTTCCTGACTTTTGTTATTTCAGATTAGTTTCTTAGTTATGCATAATTTACTTTTAACTCTTTTCAACTCTCTTCTCTTTCACTGTGTCAAGAGTGGATCATAACTGATTAACTCTATTATTGTGTATGGCTGCATGTAATTCGAAAGAGATTAAAAAAAAGAGAATTATTTTTCGTTACGGAATTAGCTCAGAATGCAGAAAAACACATTAGAATTGTTTTATGCAAAGTTTAAAATGAAAATTCCTGGTCTAGCAACTAGTCAAACAATATTTTATAATATAACAGGTTTACAATTAATCGTTAACTTGACTCATCAGTATAAATCACTTCATTGTTTTAATAGAAGTTACGTCTTAACAATACACGCATTTTACAAGGCGATATAAAATGAATCTAACCTTCAACTTGTACCAATAACGCGGAATTCAATCAACAGTTATTTCACTTAACTATTTCCCTTTGTCCACAGTTCTTTTTTATCTGGACACATATTTGTTTTTGCTGTTCCAAAAAGGTTTGATAAAGAAAGAGCAAATAGTGTGCGAGCAAGCGGTTACAAAAACTTGGACTGATTAAGCTTGAGGTTATTTAGCAACTTTTTGTCTTGTCACACTACTGGTTGCTTAGACAGCCATTGCTTGAATACTTTGGGCGGACTACACTTTTGTAAAGAGGACTATTTCATTGATTGTTGGTACCTACTGAAGAATTTAATGGCGGGGACTAAGCAGAAACTCACAACAAATTCGGTCAGATATTTTTATTTTGTCGTCAGTGAAGTACTCGTAAATAATCTAACCAACCTAACTTTACTAACTTTTAGTTAGGAATTACTTCTCAACCTTTATTATCGATTATATAATGCTAATATTTTATCGATTATAATAGTTTTGTTCTGTGTATTTTGATATCCGGTCAATCACCAAAACGATCATTATCTATAGGTATCATTCAGCAATTCAGTAAAGGATGTCCTTTACTGTATTGTTGAATCCCAATTTTGTATGGAGGCTGGGCCTTTATTCTGAGTGTCAAGAACAACAAATTATTTTTATTTAAAAACACCATAAAATATAAAGCTTTCTAACCTAAAATAAAAAAAAATTTGAAACCCGCATTTTATTTTAATTATTATTATAATTTTTTTTTTAATTATCTGACAACATTAATTAAGAATTTTGTTCATCGCAAAATGCTCGTTTTTTTTTTCAAAATCATAAATAATAAAGGCCCATTTTGGGACATGTCCATTGTATTATATCGTTAAATGACCTTTACTTTTATTAATTTTTACAATAATAGCAAACCAATTAGCAGTTTAAATAAAATGTTGCATAATATAATGTTACAATTATAGGATTCCATATACAACAACATAATTAATAAAAAGCGTAATTGTCTTTTCTTACACATTACGCTTACTACGTATCTCTTTTCTGTGAGATTTTGAAGATGTACTTTCAGACGTCTCGTTCATATTAAGTCACGTCGGAAGTCCCGCGGTCTCGCTGCTATGGTTTCGCGAAGGTGCAACTAACGCTTTACGTTCGCAACGTTCATTTACCGCTTCGATAAACGCAATTACAGCGTCTTACTGAGAGTTCTCTTTTCTCTCTAGCTTTTTTAACGTTAACTTCTCGACTTTCTGCTCTGAAATTATGTCAATGAGTTCTCGTTTTCTCCAGGGCACCAAACTATTCACACTTTCTATTAAATAAGTTGCATGTTTATTATGTTTACCCATTTTGGGTGTCTTTCACTTACTTTGTTAGAGATAATGATGTTTTTTTTATTATGGTTTCATTTCCTGTAAAATAGCGTGAATTTTGTTATTACTTTATTTTGAAAGTTTAGTTTATTTTTTCTTTTTAGTTTTGTTAGTTACTAGTTGTTTGCTAGTTAGTTTAGTTTAGTTTAGTTTATTTGGGTCTGCTATTGAGGTTGTACAGTAGACATATCTTTATTTTATATAAACATTACTATTTTTAAATTATTTTGAGTAAGAACTCTGTGTCTCCACTTTTGTATACTGAGATATAGACCCAATATTTTCAAGTCACCCTAAAATACGCTACACAAAGCGAGATATCCTTATCTGACATTATTATAAGCTATTTAGCACACACTTTCAAGATTATAGTCACTGCGGGATACATTTTGTGTTGGTAAGCAGCTCAAGAAGGATCCAGAGATACGGAATAAGAAGAAATGTATATTTCAAGACTTCACTAACTTTGTAGTTGTTGCTTTTTATTGCTTCAGTAGAAATTTCGAACTCCGCCATTGATTTTTGATGGTTGTTCATGTTATAAAGTTAACTTAAAATGGTTTCACTTTTTTTATTTAGTTTTTAATTATATAGATAATTTTAGTAGTTATAACATACAGGAATTTCATAACTTCAAAATATGATCTATATGATTCTTGATGATCATTTGCGTGCAATCTTATAAATTAATTTTGAGTATTTCTTTCATCATTATTTTTTATTCGCTCAATTAATGGCTACTTTCGACGGATAATGTTCTAACATCCAGCTGAAACAGTAAAAGTACGTGTACCTCTAATTGGTACGTGAATAGCATCGTTACGAATACATCTGAAGCAAAACAATAGAGCGCATATCCTGTTCAATGGAGTAAAGAGATGAGAATATGAGCCGACCACGCGCTTTATTAATAGAATTTTGTATTTAATGACGTTCTTCGTTTTCTGGAAAATTTCATTGTTCTTTGCAAGTAGCTCTTGTTGTTGACAATCGTATTGCACTTCTAAATGGTTATGATTCTGTATATTATGGTAGTACCTCATTACTCATCATCATTATCAACCCATTTTCGGTTCACCACTGAACTCGAGTCTCGTCTCAGTATGAGAGGGGTTAGGATAATAGTCCACCACGCAAGGCCAATGTGGATTGGCAGACTTCACACACGCAGAGAATTTAAAAAATCTCTGGTATGCAGTTCCCTCACGATGTTTTTTCTTCATCGTTTGAGACACGTGATATTGAATTTCTTAAAATGCACATAAAAGTTAGAGATGCATGCCGGATCCGGATCAAAGGCGGGCTATATCGACTGGGCTATCACGGCTTTTTATAAATCCTACAATGCGCCTATGTAATTTTACGTAAAGTTACTACGTTATCAAATTTGGCTTGAGAACTATGCCACAATAGATATTTTAATTATTGTTTTGGGCTTACCTTGTCCCATATAGTGTATCTATACTTATATATAAAAGCGAAAGGTCACTCAACACGAAATCTCGAAAACAGCTTGACTCACAAAGATCAAAGGCCGGTAGGTAATCTATACTCATAGTTAGTAGACGTCCGCTAACAACTGACATGTGATTCCACTAATTTATACTCGCCGATGTAATGTTCGCCTATAACAACTGTTATTACAATATGAACTTTATTTCTAAGGAATGCCTAAACTAAAATGTCATTAATAACGAAGTTTCCATGGAAACCAACGATGTCACAGCGCTGCAAGATGTCACAGAATAAGGCCGGATTAAGGAAGTCTAAAGGCAGACAAAGTCGTGGGCATCCGCTAATCCTATTAAACTTAAAGTTTTATAACAAGAAATGCAAGATAATAAGAGGAAAAAATCAACAATACCTAATTATTTTTTTCTCTAGAATCAAGCGTTGTAACAGAATAAAGCTCTAAAAAGGTTTCCAGCTTATCATTAGTCGTGTAATGTTTGATGTTAGATAAAACGGTTCAGGTTTATTTAATGCTAACACGTGCCTTAAATTACGATACATTGTTATCGTGGTAATAGGGTTGCCTTTTTCTTAGAATTAATACACTTTAGTATGAAATCTTATGCACCGACGCTCATATTGGTTCAACTAAACTTGGGTGAATGCCATACATTCACCCAAAATAGTGTCAGGTATAGCTTTACAAAAACATATGCTTAGAACAGAGGAGATTTTTAATTAAGAAGAAGAAGAAGAAAAACGTTATTGCACATAAAGCATATAATAAGAGAAAAAAGAAAACAGTAACAAAAAAAAATACATGTGCTAAAACAATGTCTTACCCCTGATGACAGAAACTTAGAAAAAAATAAGCAGGACAGTGCAACATGTTTAACTTAAAATGAAAAAAGTATTAAGTATTGAGTGTGTTCGTTATAGTTATCATATTAGATATCAGTTATCTGATGACCGGTACAAATTTCTCCGAGATAACTGAACTGATTTACTTAATTTCTATCTCCTCAGTCATCAGTATGCAATAGTAATAATATCCTGTCTGTTCCCATAGCCTATTAATACTATTGTACAAATTTATTAATATTCCAATTCCTTCATCAACAGGATGCATGACTTCAACTTCTGTGTGTACTCAAAATATTGTAAATGGCAATGGATATCGCTTTTTCGAAATATTTAGCGCAATTATTGTTTTTGAAAAGGTTTTAACCGTTGAATCTTAGTTTTTAATTTATCATCATCATCATCATCAATACGTCAATTGCTGGACATAGGCCTCTTGTATGGATCCCTGCAACCCGCTTGATGTCCTCGGTCCATTTAGTGAGGAGTATACCAACACTTTGGTATGGAATTGCCATTTCAGCACCTCGGAACCCTAACGTTCTTCCGCTCTTCGAACTATGTGCCCTGCCCATTGCCACTTAAGCTTCGCGACTCGCTGAGCTGTGTCAGTTCTTCTGTGAATCTTTTCCTTTCTGATTCAATCACGCGGAGAGACTCCTTATTCATCACGTTTTAGCGTTCCGGTACGATGCCGTGTAGAAACCGAAAGGGGTGTGGATTTTCATCCTCCTCCTAACAATTTAGTCCGCTTCCATCTTAGACTGCATCATCACTTACCATCAGGTGAGATTGAGTAAACCCGCTGAGCTCGCATCACCTTTTATTATAATCGTGTGCTTAATATTTTCCTTGCGTGTCTCATTTCCACTTTACAGTTGCGATATCGTAATATTTATATTGTGCATGTGTGGCTTTAACGTATGTTTGAAGTGCATGCTCGCGACTTGTTTGAACATGCAGGCAAATTAAAGGTAAAATATAGCTAATACTTAGGCACGAACAAGCTCACTGTATATTATTGTACCTTATTGTATGACCCTCAGGGTCATACAATAAGGTACAATAATCTGTGGTTTTTTGTGTCATTTAGATTTCAAGTGTTTATCTTATGTTCGGTCGTTATGTTATTGATTACTAGCAATCCGTGTGGTAAACCCTGCCTCCTATAGTTCTGCATTCTATATCTTGAGTTAAGTTAAAATTTTCTGCAACTATGCTATTTTTCACTTCTTAATTACATATTTATGAAGTGATACGAATAACTTTGTTCTACCGTCCATCAATTGGTTTTTCTTTCAACAGCCGCGTGACGCAGTGGGTAGGGTAGCTCCTGAGAAGAATATAAATCTATATATATGTATAAATGAGTCTTGAATTCCTAAGCTATTCTCGGCTCGGATATATATTCGCGGATCGGCTGAACCGCTTTCGCTAATGCTTTTTTTTAGAATACTCCTTGAAGTACTAGGGTAGTTCTTATGGAGAGTTTTTTTTAAGGTAGGGGTAGGGTAGGGTTAATGTAGGGGTCGGGTAGAGGTGGGGGTAGGGAAGAAGTGCACAAAAGTAAAAGCGAAGCTTGACCGGGCTGCTAGTTTTTATTATAAAATCAGCCATCTTAGTACCCATTACACAAGCTACGTTTTCTTTGAGGCTACGCTAACTTTAAGAATATTTATTAATTATTTATTTTACTCGTTCTTTATAATATCTTAACTGGCTAAGCTATGTTGAAAAGAATGCCGTTTAAAAAAAATAGAAAACTATCAATAGTAAGTTAAATTCACGTATCATCAAAATAATTCCTTTTGTAAATTTTCCATTAGGTACCATTGAGCATAAAATTTCCTTTCGGCGACTGCAATCGTTCACAGCAATACATCGCCTATAACTACATACAGACGTCTATCGTCCTATGCGTCGAGGCAATTTACTTTCTATCACGAACCAATCGCCCGTTGGTCGGTCTTCCTCAAAGCTTTTCCGTTTAGTTTGTGATTTTTCTATGCAGATACGATTCCGTCGAAACATCGTCGTATTTGAAACTGCTACCAAAGTCAACTTGATTAAAATGTTCAAGAGTCTACTAAAAGTGTAAAATCAGAATTTTTTATAAATAATTTTAATTATGGAATGGAGGAAAAAATTAAAAATAAATATACAAATAAAAGCACGTTTTTGTTTTGTTTTTTTTTTTATACTAACATATGTATAATAGTTAACTACATGAATATATCTATCCCCTGAATTGCTTAATTAACTATTTTACAGGTAGACTGTTAGGAGTTGATACGACATTAGTCCATTGGATGGAGTTCGAACCCATGCCTTCCCAGCGTGAGTCCGGCCCCTTTGCCGTTGATTTTTTTTTAAATTCTCTACAAGTTAGCCCTTGACTACAATCTCACCTGATGGTAAGTGACGCAATCTAAGACGGAAGCGGGCTTGTTAGGAGTAGGATAAAACCCACACTCCTTTTGGTTTCTACGAAAGTACATATCGGTACGCTAATCGCTTAGCGGTACGTCTTTGTCGTAACTAGCCACGGCCGAAGCCTCCCACCAGACAAGGCTTGAAGCTTGCTATTATTAAACTATTCATAGCATTTCCGTATGCGGTTTCTGCCTACAGTACCAAGTATAATTTCATTTTTGTGTTTAACAGCAAGTATATTGGTTCTCCATCATGTTCACGTCACATGCAAGCGATCCAACTTGTTTGCCAAACTTTACGTGTTCGACAAACTATTTAATCCCGACTATATTCGACGTGTTTGTCAAATAAACACGTGCGCCGGATATTTTAATTAGATTGTGTTTGCCAAACCATGCTTGGTCTGATTTTACAATCAGCCGAAACAGATGTTTAGTGGGAAAACCATTGCATGCAATAAAATCAATCATATAAAAATATTCGGTTTTTCCGAAGGAGTCTTGTTACAAAAATCTGCTTATCAGCAGCTTTATTAATCAATGGATAGTTGATTTTATTTATTTATTATCATTTTACAGTATTGAAACAAACATTTACAGCATCAACATAAACCACAGTTGGTTTTTCTGACCACTGCTAAACTTACGATATATCTATATTACTCCGCGCGGTTTTACCCGTGTGGTTCTCGTTCTCGTAGGAATACGGGGATAATATATAGCCTATAATCTTCCTTGATAAATGGGCTATCTAACACGGAAATAATTTTTCAAAACGGACTAGTAGTTTCTGAGATTAGCGCGTTTGAACAAAAAAACCAACAAAGTGTTCAGTTTGTTTGTTTTTTTGCTTTGAGTAGACTAGTTTTATCCTAAGATCATAATAATAAGACCTATTCTATAATAAATATATTATTTATAATGATATTCTCCGTAAAAACGAATCCGTGCGGCAAATACTAGGCACGACTAATAGCCCTTTACGCACTTCTTTCACTGCTAAATCGATGCATCATCAATTTCAGAATTATACATTTTGCTCAATAATCACTAAATATTGAAAAACAGATCATCCAATGTCTCTGTCTATTCCATTTTTAATCATGAGCTTGTTTCAGGGCAGCATAAATCATACTGCGGAAATTATAGGTGTAAGGTCTCTTGTCCTTAATGTAATAGCAGTAAGACATCGTCTCACCACTACACTATAATGGCCAGCAGCACATGTCCGCCTCCTCTCGATGCCAGAGACAGACTGCCTGCTTTGCCCCACTACCGGTGTATATATACACAAACACTACAATAGGTATTATAGTAGTTATGGAAATCCCCGTTCGCTAAATATGAACATGCATAGTCCCCAGTCCGAACCACAAGTTTCCTGTCATCTAATACATAATACATGCCATTGTTCACATTTGTACATGCAATTAAAATGCAATTTATATTCAAAGGTACCGAATTCAGTAACCAAAGTTTTGATTAAAGGAGATGTGAAATTCATGCGCGCTGCACTTGATGTGAGGTAATTTAGTTTTGAACTATGTTAACGTAGTGCGCCTACTTAGGGCGGGAGCACACGATGCGTTGCGGCGCCGCATCGCAAAGATTGCGCTTTATCAGCGGGTACACAACCGGTGCGGCGCCGCAATGTCGCAGCGTCGCCGTAGCAGCGTTGGACAGTCTGTTAATAAAGTAATGTTGTGACACATAAACAACTGAGCGGTGCTCCGACAACACCTATAATATCGTATCAATGAAACTCGAATTTATTTTTAATGCTATTTTCATTTAGCAATGGGGATGATGACTTATACATAAAAAGCAGAGATGGTCTGGATATTTACAAAATAAATCATCACCTTTAACAACCGATGGACGTCCACTGCTGGACATAGGCCTCTTGCATGGACTTCCAAACAAAATGGTCTCGAGCCGCGAGCATCAGCTGCGTCCTTACAAAATCACCGCAAAAAGTGATCCGAGAGAGATCTTTAACTCCATTACATATTTATGTATATACAGTTTTAACACTTCCTGGTTTGTGTGTCCTCGATGTTGTAGACGATATTTAGCTATTATTTGTTTAAATAACGTTCGTTGTTGACCAGAACTAACTGTGAGATGTGGAAATTTCATCTTTTGAGCGCCTCATTTTTCATGACCTAGTAACATATCTAACAGTATTAAACATCATTGTTATATGGAGCAAAGGCTTACAAACTTTCAGTCTTCCTAAAATGTGGAATGTCTGGTTATCGTAGGCCTTTCCATTAATATCGAACGCCTGTACAGAAAACGTGTGCTGGTAATATTTTATACTCACGCCGCTAATGAAGCGAGTTTCATTAATGAAATTCTCCAAATTGTAGTGGTAAGGGGTCGATCTAAAAATTTGCCCAACTTTTAATGAGAACGCAAGATGGCGCCTTGCGTGTCGTTTAATCAGTATTGCTGATATTAATTATTATACTCGTAATTTGCTTTTAAATGGAGGGGAAGGGATTATTTCTGTTCTCTTTCCATGACTTAGTTTGTTTTTGTAGGATGTGTGTATAAGTAAGTAGGTACCTACTTATTGTAAATATTTCTAACATGCCTGCTACTAATCTGTTTCTGATGAAATTTTCTAATTTAAACTCTTAATTCTAAAGATTTTTGTTCGAAAAAATTATTGAATTCATCTAGAAGACTTCATTTTACGCATAAAATTAAATGAAGCCAAATCTCTTCAATCTTCAAGCTATATTCGGGGACTGTAAATTTTTTCGGGATAAAAAGCATGTTCTTCTCTTAGGTGCAAGGTTAATTTTTGGCATTTATATATAATCTATACAAAATTTCATCCAAATCGGTTTTAGCGGTCTACCGACAGACTGATTGATTTTAAAATTTATAATATTAGTATGGATTCTACGTAAAACCATTGAATTTACATAACAATATTTTATAATAAAATGCGATTTTACAAAAAAAAGCGTCTAGGTAAGATCTTAAGTTATAACACGTGTATTAAGCATTACCAGTCAATAACACTAATACCCTGGGAGCCTGTCATCAGGACGCGAAACCTTACGTGGACAGTTATTTGACACGTATCTACAATCCATAGAGTTACAAGAACTAGTGTTTAGACAATTAGTTAATTATGCTTATTTAATATTGTTATTATGATATTAACACTATATTAGAAGTTTCCGGCTTCGTTAGAGCTGGCACACACTTGTCGAGGCGTTTCATTTCTAGATTGTGTGAGAAGAAAAAGACATTGAATGTCTGTATTTTGTTAAATTTGCTAAAAATTTGATTAGGTTAACAAAATGAGCAGGAGAATAAGTAAAAACATTTTTTTTAATTTGCTTATTTAGGCTAATCTATTGAACTATTCAATGCATTTTATATAATGGTTTTACGAGATGCCAGAAGCTTGAGGCGGTTTTGTTTTATAGATCGGGCAAGGCAAAAGTTACCGAATGAAAAACAAAATTCCACCCGGATGTTTTTAACTACCCACATAAAATGACCCAAATATAATATCAGTTTCAATTCATTGTATTTTATTCATTAAAAAAACACTCTTCATTCAATAAAAGAAGCAAAGACTTCCTAAATACTTTATTTTAATGTTTTAAAAGAAGCACTTATAATTTATTAAAAAAAAAGCACAGCTTCTTTCCTAAGTACTTTATTAATACCCATTTCAATCACCAGCAAAACACACATCAATAGGAATCGATGCGGAAACTCGAATCATAAATCTATAAACGATAAACACCATGAAAAGTTTTCCTCTAGAAGCCGGAAGCATTAGCGGGCCGTTGACAGCGTGGAACAAGTAGCGTGGAAAATGTCGAGAATTTTCACTTTGATCAAATTAAACTTACGTCACTATACGAATGTTTAGTTTACTCACGCAACCGCTGAAATCTAATATAGCAGCATTCCTTCAGTTGGAATGGATTTATTGCTTTATACTGCTTTATTTAATCTTTACCTGTTGACAGAGTTGAAAAATAAAATCTTCAACATGTAAATAAAAATAAAATACATTTAAATAAAAGTGATAGCCCGGTGGATATGACCTCTGCCTCCGATTCCGGAGGGTGTGGGTTCGAATCCGGTCCGAGGTATGCACCTCCAACTTTTCAGTTGTGTGCATTTTAAGAAATTCAATATCACGTGTCTTAAACGGTGAAGAAAAACGGCCGGTCTCCGCGGCGCAGTGGTATGCGCGGTGGATTTACAAAACGGAGGTCCTGGGTTCGATCCCCGGCTGGGCAGATTGAGATTTTCTTAATTTGTCCAGGTCTGGCTGGTGGGAGGCTTCGGCCGTGGCTAGTTACCACCCTACCGGCAAAGACGTACCGCCAAGCGATTTAGCGTTCCGGAACGATGCCGTGTAGAAACCGAAAGCGGTGTGGATTTTCGTCCTCCTCCTAACAAGTTAGCCCGCTTCCATCTTAGACTGCATCATCACTTACCATCAGGTGAGATTGCAGTCAAGGCCTAACTTGTAAAGATTAAAAAAAAAAATCTATTCTATTATATTCAAAGATAGAGAAGGTAACTGAACAAACTTTATGCCACTTTTTATCCTGGAAAAACCTATGGATTCCGCGAGATTAGCGAAAAAGCTGAATTTCATGCTGGCTAAGTCTCGGATGTTCTCTAGTAAATGATTTTAATAAAAATTAATTAATTAATATTGTTAATTTGATTGAATGGTCTTACATACTTGACACTATTATTTTTAGAAAAAAATATTTAAGTAAGTAAAAAAGAAAATAAATATATTCAAGTTTTAAAGTTACAAACAGTATCCTGTCCTAAAGACAGCATGTCTGTCTGTTACCCTTAAAAAAGAAAGGGTGTACAGCTCAGCATAATACCGTGTTTTATATACAAGCATAATACACGGAGCTGATTTTTTTAAGTGCTTACGTAGAGCTATTTTAGATCTACGTAAGTTAAAAATGATGTCTTGCTCAATAATTGTCGTTAAAGTGGAAATGGCACAGAACTCGTGGTCGAGTTGTATAAATTCATATTAAGACCGCTTGCCGCTTTGATGCACGGAAGTTTTAACTTCGGCGGTTATAAATAACTAACGTTTTCTATATTAACCGCGTTCTTACAAAATTTACGATTTTCTCTACTTGATATAGAACGATGTCGAAAAATTTGTCGTCTACGTTAGATGTATTGGAACTATTTTAATGTTTGATTAAAAAAAGACTAAGACAGTTAAGAGTGGACTTGGACTAAAAGGTTATATTAATGGCCGTGTACAAAACAATTAGATACTCGTACTTAATTATTATTCCGCCTAAGATTCTAATGGAGTAATCTAGTAAAATATAGAAGATTTTTAGTACAATTTTCATTTCTATATCATTCTAAAATTTGGTCTAAAGTGGGCCCAATTTCAGATATTTTTAATTTTTCACATGACTTGTTTTTTTTTTTGCTGAAAGGTCGTACATCTATTGGCGTACGAGATAGTAACTGTGAAAATAATCAAGCATGTTATAAGCGATGTGCTTAAGATAAATGATCTTCTTGTCCAGTACGTAAAGTCAAATCTACTGCAATAAATTTGCTTATAGTCTTATACATGCCTAAACAACTTCATTGAATTTATAATAGTACAAAAAAAAAATTCATAGCTTGTTTTCGGTAAAGACGAGATAAGGTTTTTACCCCGAGTTCTTGAACTCCGATCGTGTTGTATGTAGCGGCTTACTTCAAATCATTCCGCCATTTGCGTTTAGTAAATAAGTGATATTCGTGGTTCGGTGACCCTTCACCGTGGGATTCTATTGTGGTAACAGTACCTATCACTGCGCGCAAATTAGTTAAAGTAGTTACAAGTCTGAGGACACAGTGTTTATTCACACCGCGATTCCACCACAAAAGGAGGCCACAGAATTGAATTTGGTACAAGCTTCGCATTTGTGTGAGGTTTTGAAAGTTTTACGGTTGAGTAGTTTGGGAAACGGTTCACAATGAGTCCAAATGGGCTTTATGATTTGAAACTATCATAAGAACTGGCTTGGCCTTCTATAAAGTTACAATGTAAAACGTTTTCATGACAAAAATACTTTCCTTCGAATGACACCGAATGAGAAAATAACATACCAGTAAGGTGACACTGGGGTACCATGTTACTTGACTTTCATCGTGCGCAGAATTTTAATAAAAATAATCACCTATTATGAAACTAAAGTCACTGATATAGCTCAGCGAGTTGCGAAGCTGAAGTGGCAACGGGCAGGCCACATAATTCGAAGAGTCGGGGTCCCAAGGTGCTGGAATGGTGACCCCGCACCGGAAAGCGCAGTGTTGGTCGACCCCCCACTAGGTGGACCGAAAGCATCAAGCAGGTTGCAAGGAGCCGCTGGATGTTGGCGCCTCGAGACCGTTTTTTTTGAAGTCCGTCCGTGAAGTTTTGAAGGCCTATGTCCAGCAGTGGCATCCATCCATCGGCTGATAATGATGATGATGATGAAACAAAAATTCTAGCTGCAACTACATTGGTTCATCTATTCTCTTTATGATTAGGTATACAATGTTTCACCTTATCTATTCCTTGCAGGTGTCCCGACCGACCGATCGTCGGCCCGTCTCCGTAGGCGCGGCCAGCTCTGGCAGGCATTCGTACCTGCAGGACAGAGTCCCGGAGCCCCATGGCCCGCCGTCCTCGCCTGGTGCGGTCGCCGCACAACGACGCAACGCCGCCGCTTGCCAGGCTAGCCGGCTATTGCTGGAAGAAACTTTGGCTAGGCCAGGTATGTACACTGAACTTTCATCATTCACTAGTGATGTGCATTTTATGAATGCAGTAATGTACTGCTTGTCTTGTAGTATCATTACGAACCCATATTGGAGAAGGAATTTTCCATTTTGTATATCTTTTTTTAGAATTTAAACTATCGTGAGTGTTATTCATATTAATTGATTATGAAACACGGCTAAAACTCACGTGATATTACGTCGGAGTATGCCCGACTAGTTTCGAACCCATACGGGGCCCTTAGTTTGTATATCTTTATGTAAACTACCTACCCTAGGTATAAAACTATGTGCACGCCACTATATATCATCATCATCATGCGTTGGACGTCTACTGCTGGGCATACGCCTATTGTTTGTACTTGTACTAAGTGATAGTTGGAGTCCCATGGTGGTCCCTATCACAGCGAGCCACTGTTGGCGGCTCGAGACCGTTGTGCTTTAAAGTCCATGCAAGGGGCCTTTGTTTAGCAGTGGACGTCCATCGGCTGATAGTGATGATGATGATGAATAAAGCAATAGCATCTTCCCAATGCCACCACAGCCTGAACTCCTTACTTGCCTTCTGTACCAGTACGTAGCTATAAGAACATGAGCTGACAAACTATAGCTTTTATAAAATGACAAAGGTGTGTCCAACACAGATTCTTACTACCACTATAAAGAGTTGCAATTGATGCGTTTTCGTTCAGTGGATCAAGCAGTTGTATTGGCTTTAATTAATGCTATCATTTTGTTATTGATTAGACACAGCTCTGATTAAGTATCTCCTAACTTAACCATTTGAATATTTATATTCCAAAATAATTGTCTTAATCAAATTAATAACGTCGTTAATCTAACGGTATACAAAAATATTTCATAGTTCGCTCGTTTTTGAGATGAATACAATTTGATAAAACTCGTTCGTGATCTGCGCCGCAATAAAATACCCAAAGCTAACGCACGACTGCAATTGTTGAAAGGTCAAGTATCACAGTTCCAGAACAATATTATTTTTATGGAGAGTATTTTACTATTGTTGTCCTGAAGAGACACTAGAGTTCAGAGTATATTGTAATTTATTTATGACAACAATTTCCTTACTATAAAAGTTGGAATAAAAGAGAATTGTTTGTTGTTTGGAGTTTCTCTGCGTGATCGAATCAGAAATGAGGCGACCTCAGACGAACCAAAGTCACTGACATAGCTTAACCAGTCGCGAAGCTGAAGTGGCAGTGGGCAGGGATAGTTCGAAGAGCCGATGGACGTTGGGGTCCCAAGGTGCTGGAATGGCGACCCCGCACCGGAAAGCGCAGTGTTGATCGACCCTCCACTAGGTGGACCGAGGATATCAAGCGAGTTGCAGGGTTCCCTGCAACTCGCTTGATATCCTCTCTCTCGCTGGATGCTGGCGGCTCGAGATCGTTGTGCTTGGAGGTTCATGCAAGAGGCCTATGTCCAGCAGTGGACGTCTATCGGCTGATAAGGAGGGTTTGTTTACTTTACGATCTTTTTGGCACATTTGTTGTATAACCGAGACGTCCGATTCGATTCCCGGTTAGTCAGGTTTGGTTTGATGGGTTTCGGTCGTGGCTAGAGTATTTACCTTTTCGACTAAAACTTAAGCGAAGTCAATAAACGTTCCGGTCCGGAGCTGCTAATTAATGCTCCTTTCATAGATCTCATTATCTACATTATCACTTATTTTGAAGTGAGATCACAATCAAGCGCGTTTTGTGAGACTGAAAATTCTCTAAATTTCACATTTTCAATATTAAAAATTAATTTATATACGTTTTTATGGTCATCTATTTGCAAGAATGACAACAAAACAAACCAAATTAATTACCATCTTGATTAGATCAGTCTCTATTTATAGCGTGCAGAGGTCGGACCTCTTTTAACCTGTTCAATTAGTAGGTGTTACAGACGTCAATAAATTAACGAATGCAGTCACATTAATATATCAAAATCGTCAATTTTGAAATCGCCATCCCATGACGCAGAGGAACCAAAGTCACCGAAATAGCTCAACGAGTCGCGAAGCTGAAGTGGCAATGGGCGGGCCACATAGTTCGAAGAGCTGATGGACGTTGAGGTCCCAAGTTGCTGGAATGGGAACCCCGCACCAGAAAGCGCAGTGTTGGTAGACCAGGTGGACTGACAACATCGGAACCCGTGATTTTGAATTAAATCATCTTTCTACTTGCATCTTGCATATCTAGGTTTGCTTTACAATCATTCGACATTACTCCGATATATCTCGCCTCTCCTTATAAATTCCTTAACTAGTCGCTACAGTTAGTTCAGATTCAAGTTAGTAATTTTTATACTTCTTTTAAATTCTACTCGAGTTTGAAAAACCCTTAATATGTAGTCGTTTCATAGTCATTACGTACACTAATATTCCGTTGATTAGCTAACGCCCGCGATTTCGTCCGCGTGGAATTCTGTTTTTATCAAATCCCGCGGGAACCATGGATTTTTCCGGGATGAAAAGTAGCCCATGTGTTTATTCAAGTAAAATTTTTATCCATTCAAAGCTTCAGCCAAATCGCTTCAGTAGCCGCAGCGTGAAAGAGGAACAAACATACTTACACTTTTACCTTTTTAATATTACTGTGATTCCCTTTTTGACCGTAGTCAGAAATTTAGCCAAATACATTCGTTTAGATACCTGGTGTATACCTTCTGTCTAGCTTAAGACAGTGGAAAACTTTCGTTCTCTTTCAAAAGACTCTTTGTCCATTTAGGAAGTATATTTGGTTACTTTTACTTTTAAACACCTTCAAAACTTAAAAATAACTTTCGCTATTCGCAACATCTTTCGAGCCATTGTGCAAAATAACTCTCGTTAACTGTCTGTTAGCCATTTAGATTTACATGGAGAAAGTTAAAAAATCATGAGAACGAAGTGTGAAAGTGCATCGCTTTTGAATTAGATCATGACTAATGACGTGAAAAACAAAAAAGGAAAGATCTACATTGTAGATCCATTTTTGAAGTCGGATTTTGTAAGCTTATGTAAGTATATTACACTTCCATCTCTCCGTCGTCTCCATCATAGAAGTCTCGTAGTAAGATTTAACTTAGTAATGGATCACTTACCTACCGCAAACAGATCTTTCCTTTTCACATTAAAAATGTAAAATATGTTATAATATGTATGTTATTAGGACTAAATAATATTGTCTGTTATTAGGATTAAATAATATTGTAAAAGAAAATTGACATACTATATTAAATTGACATATATATTAGTTAAATGTCTAGGTATTTCAATAATTTTACCACATTCTAGCAAATAAAATTATTATGATTCGATTTGATATTAATAAGATCGAGTTCAAAGCTATGACTGTGACACTTGAACATTTATACGCAATCATCATTAACCCATATTCGGCTCACTGTTGAGCACGAGTCTCCTCTCAGAATGAGAGGGGTTAGGCTTATAGTCCACCACTTATAGATCGACAGACTTCACACACGTAGATAATTCTCGTCCAGGAAAAAGGGCGCTTAAAAGAAAAATATAAATAGGTTTCTTATAAAACCTGATTATAATTATGATAAAATATTATCAAGAGACGAAGTCTATTTGCCAAGAAGCGAACTACTGATTGTTGCTCAGACAAAGTGCAAACAAAAATGTCCGCTCCGCTGCTAGTTACTTGATTAAAGCCTTAATTAAATTAGGTGGCAGAGACTAGAGATATCTTGGGAAATCTCTGCTTATTTTCGAAAGCAAAGCTTTAGTAATAACCGCACTGCACTGTAAGAAAATGTTATGATTACTATAGATAAAGTTAAATTTTAATTAAAGAGAAACTTTATCTTTTGAAAAGAATACTTACTTTGTAAAAAAAATCTTATGAAATTAAAAAAAAACTCAGAGCAATATTTACCGAGGTTTTAGTAGGTAAATAATATAGCAGAAATGAAGAAGTATATTTTTAATGCAGTATATTTATTTGCTGCTGAGCGACTTTGAGCGATCTAATCCTACTAATATTATAAACGCGAAAGTTTGTATGGATGTTTGGATGTTTTTTACTCTATAACGCCGCTACTACTGAAGCGATTTAGCTGAAATTTGGAATGGAAATAGATTTTACTCTGGATTAACACATAAGCTACTTTTTATCCCGAAAAAATCCACGGTTTCCCGAGATTTGCGAAAACTGATGATTTTGATGATATTAATGTTTGTTACTCTTTCACGCCTCAACTACTGAACCGAATTAGCTGAAATTTGGTATTAAGATATATTATAGCCTTTATTAACAAATAGACTACTTTTTATCCCGGAAAAATCCATGTTTCCCAAGGGATTTGTGAAAAACTAAATTCCACGCAAACGAAGTCGCGGGTGTCCGCTAGTTTACTATAAAAAAACCGCATAAATATGTTGGTTATAATTTTTACCCCCGTAGGTACCGGTAATAGGCAATATTTATACCTTGCGAAATTTATGTGGGAGGGATCGTGAGGTTTGAGTTGGGTCGTGAGTGCTTTATTTGCGCGCCCGTCTAATATTAGCACCTACATATTTTGTGCTCGGTATTATTTATTTTGTTTACTCCACTTATTTGATCTAGATTTAGCTTTGACCCTATACAGAATCCTAGCACAGGATTTGTTAGAGGGCTATGGGTATCTTTAAACCTTAATAAGTACAATTTTATTAGCAACCTCTTTCATTTCATGTCTCACATGGAATGAAAGAAAACAAAAAGACTTTTTTATGTTGTCTATCGTGCCAAAACCCCCCCATGACGTTTAAAAAAGTTTTCCGCAAGTGTTCAAATAGGAAGCTAACTTTTGTGTTTTGTATTATTTTTTACAATTTAGATTCAGTAGTTTCGTTGAAAAGGAGGGGGGAGGGGATTGGTCTATTGGTTTATTTTACTAAAAAATTGGAAACTATTCATTTCAAAATTACAAAAAATATATATATTGAAGATCCTAATAACAAGCTGTAGTTGTTATTATTAGACACAGTTCAATGATCTAAATAATGAAACTAATAATCATATAAGAAAATTTTATATAAAAAAAAAGACATTGCCATAAAAAAACTAGAAGAAAACAGATATTTTCTTGACAAACCATTTAATATATTAAATGCAAACAATTTCGTTTAAAATAAAACGAAATTGTTTGCATTTTATCCCATTTCCATACTAGCACCCCGAGTTTTGACCCGTGTAATTTCCCATTCCCGTGGAAATACGGGGAAAAATATGTTACTCGCTGAAAATATAGCTTTCCATTGGCGAAAAAAAAATGCAGTTTTGGAGTCATATTTGTAATAAAAAACAAAGTATTAATATCGAAGTCTATTAAATACAAACAAACTTGAAATATATTGTTAAGTGTTGCAATTTGCACATCAGTTATATCCATCTTACTCAAGAAGTGATCATAAAACGTTATAAATTATAATATAATTGTAGCTAAAAAGTTATAACGAATGTTCCGCTTTCATGAATTTTCAGTCGACATGAAAGCAATGCGTCATATAAATAAAATGAGTTATAATAGTATGCGGCATTCAGGATTTTATATCTGTAAATGATATTAAATATTTAGTTATTTAGATCATTGAACTGTGTCCACTAACAACAATTCATCATCATCATTAGGCCTTCTCCCAGATGAAGTTTGGCGGTCATGAGTAGAAAACTCTTCCGGTCTTTTGCAATATTTTTAAGCTGTGTCAATATTAACTTGGTCCACTATTTGATATCATCTACCCACTTTCTTCGGTGTCTTCCTGGAGCACGTTTTCCGGGTATCTTACCTTCTAGGATCAACCTAGGAAACTCATAGAGGGATCCCCTTTGCAGATGCTCAAAAAATGCGATTTTCCTCCTCTTAATAACAACCACAGCTTGTTAATAGGATCTTAAATATATATATTTTTTGTAATTTTGAATTGAATAGTCCCCCATCCCCTATAAGGGCATGGGGGGGGGGGCACGATGGACAACATAAAAATGTCTTTTATTTTCAAACTCATTTCATCATGTGACACATCAAATGAAAGAGCTTGCTAATAAAATTATACTTATCTATACTAATATTATAAAGAGGAAAACTTTGTTTGTATGTTTGTTTGTTTGATTGTTTGATTGTAATGAATAGACTCAAAAACTACTGGACCGATTTTAAAAATTCTTTCACCATTCGAAAGCTACATTATCCACAAGTAACATAGGCTAAATTTTATTTTGGAGAAAAATAGGGTTCCGTAAGGTATTTGGGTTTTTCTGACACAAGGTGTAAAAAATCAACCAGAAAAGTAGGGTAGGGGTAGGCTAGGGGTAGGATAGGGGTAGTTGAAAATTTACATCGAGTTTCACGCGGACAAAGTCGCGGGCGTCGGCTAGTTAAGGTATAAAGATATAGTTAGTTAGATCATTGAACTGTGTCAACTGTAAGAGAATTTTGTTCAGAATGCCCACGATAAAACGTGGGTTCTACATACGAGAACATCTGACGAATCGCTTTACATAGCCGTCGAACAATGGAGCCCCACGGGACGCGCAATTGAAAGCCTTGTAAAAATGTTCCCAACAAAGGAGGTCTAGACTAGAATGTAGCCTTCTTTGAAATTAGATGCGGTTTACCAGTTTTATAGATTGGATCGCTCATAACTTGTGGGATATTACAATGTAAAAATAGTTAATTTTCTGAATATCTAGCATTTTTTTTAAATCTTTTGGCAAAAGCTCAGGTTTCAGGTTGAAGGGCGTCAACATCATAAAGTAAGACTTACTTCTCGGTTTAGTAGGATTTACTTTAGTAGACTCACTTTTCTAGGGTTTTAGTTTGTAACGAATATTCCTCGGAAACTACTTAACCGATTTTTAAAACTTCTTTACCAATACATAGCTACATTATCAGCGCGTAAAATAGACTATATATTATCCCCAAATTCCCACGATAATGCGAACTACGCTGGTGAAACCCATGCTAGTTTAATATCAACGCTCTCGATGCGCCTAAAGAAGTTTCGCGTATAAAACAACTATAGTGCAGTCGCCGAATAGTGGCTACTGGGTAGAACTTAATTTAACCATTTGACTCCTAAATGGACGACCGGTCGCCCATCGTATCCGTTACGTGACATGTAAAAAAATATAAAGTAAACTAAGGGCAATAGGCGAGCACAATATCATGCTCCGCGCGATAGAGGAATATAAAGATTTTTTAAATGGCTCACAACGGTAGATTAAAACCGCATTCCCTGATTGTCGGCTTCTTCAACGCAGACGGGCTTTTCGATAAAATACTCGCGGGCAGCGAATGGTTAAAAAAAAAACGTGTCAGGAAGTTTATATTCCTAAATTAATCAAGAGTGTTTTGTTCCAGGAACACCCCCCACTATAGTGCAGCCGCCCAATGGTGGCTACTGGGTGGAGGGAGGGGAAGACAGTTCGGTGGACGAGGAAAGTGAGCCACGGCCACAGCCGGGTACACCTCGCCAGTCGTCGCGAAGGCACAATATCGATACAGATGACACCGCCAAGTTCTACAGGAAGTTCTTCTTTGGAAAGGTGAGATTTAGACTTAACGACCATTGCACTATGTTCTTACTACCAATAGTATCCAGCGTTCAAAGTTTGATATCACTGTATGACAGGTCAGTAACCCTGAGACCTGTGAGGATCTACGTGGATGATCTCGAGTCCAGTCCATAAAGTAGTCATATTTTGATTGACTAGAAAGGAAGAATTTCCTTTAGGAGCGTTTTCTTTAGTTAGGTGACATTCATGATCGTCATTATCATTCTAATTAAGAAAGTCTAGCCATCAAACTGTAGCTGTAATTTGCTTTATCTGAAGGAGAATATTTAGATAAAGTATTTATGTGTTAATTGTTGTCACCAACTATTATAGGCGAAATTTTACCACAGTAGATAATACATTTTGTTGAATCCTGCAGCCTGTAGCCAAGTTACACACCAAATCTATTTCTACAAACGCTAACGCTTCGCTTCGCTAAAAAATGGGTATTAATTGATTATTATCGGATTGATAGGTAGATTTCGTTATTTGCGATAACGAATTTCATTCCCATACATTTCTTTCCTTTCGAAGATTTGATGTATATAACTGGCCAACAGGCCCAAGTCAGAGTAAAGATATCCAAATGTTGTATTATTTTTCAATATTTTATGTCTCACAAAAAAAAGAAAAAAAAAAACGATATATGGACGCACAAAGACAGCAGACATGAATTACAAAAATATACTAAATAATGCAAGTCAGCCAAAGACAAAAGAACAATAGATGATAAATTTAATAACACAGAACAATACTTGATACAGAACTTTTTCCGCCGTCCATTCTGCTCTACTTATACGGAATGAATATGTTAAATACAGCCGGCTAGTGCTAAGACGCTCCTCTTACCTACAAGCACCTATAATATTGGACAGAGAGCCTGTGGTACCCAGACATACTTAGTCATAACTGTCAGTAATCGTCGTATACATGATTTATAGAAGTAATGAGTGACTATATGCCATCCTTGTTCTTTTTACTACACATAATGTAAGTTAGAGCGTGATAAAAATAGGTTTAAACAACTGCTCAAGGTAAAAATGAAATAAGTGCCAGAAACTGGTCGCACAACAGTTTAGCGTCACACATATTGTGGTTGTTCCTGGCCGTGCAACATTAAAAAGGTTATAGAGCGAAAGTGGTCAAATATAGTCCATCGTACGTCGTTATCCGTCAGTCGGTCCTTTTCAAGTCATGTCATGCTTTAGTGAGGCGAAGGCAACCTTACCAAAACTTGAGTCCATTGAGAAAATCGAATAAATCACATATAACACTTTAGCTCAACGTCCACTTTAATTGTGCATCTTTTTAGAACTAAAATGCATTCAATTTTAGGCAATAAAGGTCTAAAATGCATATATAGATAGAACGAGAACTCATGTGATTCCTAAGATTTTTCCGCCAAAAACCCATATTTTAGCAAGACTGAAAGCTTGTCAACGCTTTGGTACACCGACAAATTTTTGAGCAAGAAGAGTGATAAAAAATGTTTTTCTTCAAGAAACATACTTTAATTAAATTATTAACCAGATCCTTATTTATACATCATATTATCATCTCCATATACATTTATACCCCTGGGTACCAGGGACCGACGTTGTATTGTCAGGTGGGCATTCCTATTTTATTTTTCCTATAATGAGGTATGTCTAGCTATTGCAGGCTCTAAGTCTATATTCAGTATGTAGGAAATCCGATCCGAGTAGGCGTCCAAGAGCTTGCGCCATTGAATTTTAAATTCGATCCTCTCTTCCCAGTTATCTGCAGTCTTTTCAATGTACGAGTATTATACAAGGTGCTGAATATAAAATCTTTGAAAATAAAAATATTAAAACTTACTAACCGAGCTGCATATGTGATAACTGTTCACAGCGTAATGTCTTACGGTATTTTATTGTGGGGCAATGCTGCCGATATACAATCTATATTTGTACTTCAAAAAAGAGCAATTCGAGCAATATATCAATTAAAATCACGCGAGTCCCTTCGTCAAAAGTTTAAAGAAATAGGTATACTAACAGTAGCCTGTCAATATATATATAACAGTATAGTCTATGTTAGACAAAATATTAATTTGTACAAACGAAAAGGAGATTTAAACCCACGTCTTACTAGACACGGGCATAAGTTAGTTATTTCTGCATATCGTCTTCAAAGAGTAAAACAATCTTTTGTAGGTTTGGGTGTACTCTTTTATAATAAGATCCCCAAGACTGTGATGGACATGCCAATGCATAGCTTTAAGCAATGTGTTAAAAAACATTTACTTAGTCGAGCGTACTACAACATTAATGAGTTCCTTAATGATAAAGATGCTTGGAGCCCGTTGGATCAGCTTCCACCTTCACACAGGAAGTAAAACTATAAGAAATGTAAACAGTAATTGTTATCAATTGTAAATTATAATACTGTATGACTTTTTCAAAAGAGCAACTGTTGAGTTTCTTGCCGGTATCTTCTCAGCAGAACCTGCCTTCCGAACCGGTGGTAGAATCTTTACAAATAGTCAACTGACGTGTCAAAAGTGCTTGTAAACTGAGCCTACTTGAAATAAATGATTTTTGATTTGATTTGATTCTGGTAACTTTGTTATTTTTTAAACGGATTTTGAAATGCATTTTAGTTTTTTATGCTTTACCTTCCTCGGAGTTGCCAGAAAGCTAAAGCTTCTTAAAGGAATCATTCTTCCGGCCTTAAAAATTAGGACATCCAAAAAATTTAGGTATTAGAAATAACTTTACCTTTTGAAGTTATTATACGTCTGTATCTTTTGCTCGTGTTAGATTGACGATAGAGTTTTTAATAGTTTATAAAAAAGCCGTTCTTGTGACATAAATATACAAGTAGAGCTATTTATTGTTATTGCAATGTTTGGTTCAACGCGATAATCTCGAGATTTACTGTTTCAAATTAAAAAGTTATCTCAGTGGTAAATAGCCCATTGATTGAAGAAGGCTATTCGGTCTTTATATTTAAAATTAGGCCATATCATCATCATCATCATCAGCCGATGGACGTCCACTGCTGGACATAGGCCTATTGCATGGACTTCCAAAAACAACAGTCTCGAGCCGCCAGCATCTAGCGGCTCCCTGCAACCCGACCAACACTGTGCTTTCCGGTGCGGGGTCGCCATTCCAAAACCTTGGGATCCGAACGTCCATCGGCTCTTCAAACTACATGGCTTCCCCATTGCCATTTCAGCTTCGTGACTCGCTTAGTTATGTCAGTGACTTTGGTTCTTCTGCGGATCTCCTCTCATTTCTGATTCGGTCACTCAGAGAAACTTCGAGCATAACTCGCTTCATCGCCTGCTGAGTGACTTTGAACCTACTCGTAATAAGGCCCATAGTTAGCGACCAAGTCTCAGATCCGTAGGTACTTAGGCAACACGCACTGTTCGAAGACTATCGTCTTTACGCTATATAGTGAACCCGCAAGGCACAGCTAATATAAACGTTGCACATCAACAATAATTAGCCCTCTTTCGAAGGCCATTAGTCTAGATAATGTAGTTATCTAAATATCTCCCGTCAGAAATGGAACCCGGAACTTTCCGCCTTCGCGAAGTTCGCATCGTTGCCCTAGAGGCCATTAATATTGGCAAAAGGAAAACAGAACTATTACGCAAGCGATGCCTTGACATTTCGCGCGCCGCGCAGTCTGACGACGAGGGAACATCTTGCCAACTGGGACATTTCTGCGGAACATTTTCATCCTGTGTTAAATATTTTAACTGCTTCTTAAGTCTAGTAGGTATAGTCAAGTCAGGTCTATATTCAGTAATCACTATAAACGAGTGGAACGAGTCATTTTAATGGATTTCTTCAGTAGGTATGACTCATTTTCCATTCATTATCAACCCATTATCGGCTGACTGCTGAGCTCGAGTCTCCTCTCAGAATGAGAGGGGTTAGGCCAATAGTCCACCACACTGACCCAATGCGGATTGGCAGACTTCACACACGCAGAGAATTAAGAAAATTCTCTGGTATGCAGGTTTCCTCACGATGTTTTTCCTTCACCGTTTTGAGACACGTGATATTTCATTTCTTAAAATGCACACAACTGAAAAGTTGGAGGTGCATGCCCCGAACCGGATTCGAAACCATACCCTTCGGTATCGGAGGCAGAGGTCATATCCACATTTAATACCAACAAATATAATATCAGCCCTTCCAGCTTCCGTTTTCCCTACCACCTACAACATGGGTATATTCAAGTTAAGAGTGAATAGGCATTTTCTAGGCAAGCGTGTTCCAACTTAGGCTGCATCATCGCTTACTGTCAAGCATGATTGCTGCCAAGCGCTAGCCTATATAACGTAAAAAAAAAAAAAAATATAATATCACAGTAGAAGAGCCGGCTTGGCCCTTCTATGTAAAAAGTTATGCAACAAACAACTGACAACAAAAGCATAGCATGTTTAACAATAGCTCAAAATAAGTTATAAAACCGATACAAGTTTAAGGAAGGTTAAGGTTTAAATATTACCGTTGATAATTGCAAGGTAAAGAACCATGTTGATTAACTACGCATGGTATTCCGGAAGGCCGATACTTAAAAGGGTATCGACGTGACGTATACGCGTTTTGCGATGTCAAGGGGAACGTGATCAAGTGGACATGGCTGCTTTTTAACTTTTATCAATTTTATAAAATATACACTATACACTACTAAAATTTGGTTAGTCAAAAATAAAAGTCATTCGTATATTTGTTGCATAAAACAATGAAATACATACATTTTGGTAAAGCTATATAATATATATTCAATAAAACTTTAAATAGATTAAAAAACACGCTTTTTGCACGCACTAAAAATTACAAATATTGGATTTAAGTCATATCCATATCGTGGGGGTGGATTTTAAACAGCTAGTCCGCCATCTTGGGAAGGCCGCCATATTGGATTTGTAATGACGTTTCTTAGCCAGTCATTTATTGTCATCAGAACTCGGAGCGTGTGCAAAATTTCATCTTAATCGAAGACCAAGTGAAGTGGATCAAATTAAGATTCCAGAATTTAATTTTCTTACATACATAGTTACATGTGAAGCTAATATAAAATAAAGCTTGTAAAAATAAGTGATTTTTTTACCGCATCAAGATTTTATAGTACTAGTCTGGAATTTAAGTTGTCCGTGATATTGACTAGAGCATTTTACGGACTACAAATTAGAAGTTCTCTGTATTGATTAGTGTAATTTTATCACAATAGTTGAAATCATTATGGCTAATGGCTAAGTATTGAATAAATATTGAACCTACTAATGAGATACATAATGTTAAAAATTGCAACAACATTAAATATCACTGCGTACGTATTTTCATCTACAACAAAAAGCAAAAGAGTTTTAATAATTCCGGGGTTGTTTTCGGTTTTTCTCTAACCGCTATTATCGCTTACTGAAACTTACAGTCGATTATATTTTAACGTTTTATCTATCGTTTTCTGTAGTCTGTTTAATCCAGCGATATTATTATCCTCCAAAATCTCGTAGAACGTTAGTCGAAGTCATTAATTTCCGTTCGTCTAATAGCTCACGCTCTAGCCCTACGTCTGCTACACATTTACCAACACGTGTGAAGTTTCCCATACCCACGCATAGATTTGCTTTTTCTTTTGGTCTCTGTGTATCTTCATTGTGCCCTGGTTTGATAGGCGGTTAGATTGAAGTTTATTGTTTTTTGTATTTATCTGATGATTTAGTATGCTCTTCAGTTTATGACATCTTTTGATTGCTTTGTGTTGTTGTGTAAACAAAGATTATCATTGCAACCTTGCCTAAATAAGATGTTTTCTTTAATAAATCAAGAATATATGTTTTAAATGTAAAACATAATGTATAGATTAATAGTAGTAATTTACATGAGCTCTTCAAAAGTGCATGGAACGTAGTTTTATGTTTAAAGGACTTTACTTATCACAATGACAAATGAATTTTAAAAACGCAATATTTTTTATTTTTTTTACACAATTAAAAAATAATTAAGGCCCCTGTCCATAATTCAGCAAGAATGATGATTATTTTAATTTTAAACACTTTTTAAATTATAGAAAAAAATCGTTGGTATTTTCTGATTGGCCAGATCTTCCTACCACTTAAGAACCTATCGCTTGAGTTCATTAAAAGCTTTTTATCAAAAGATGCTGCGAGCAAATCGGCCTATCTGCATCTAGTCAATCAATTTGCTTCTTTGTGAACATGAGCTACGTCTACACAAGCGTTTGGCTCTAGGTGAGCACGTGTCACACCTAGCTATCATCGAGTGGTCCATTCGCATTCCGCGCGTGGACACCCCGCGAGCGAGGCGATCCGGTGATAGTACGGAGTTGATGTAGTGAGCGCATGCCCTTACAAATCCATACGAAAAATACTAACCACTCGAGGTGAGGCGGTGCGGGTTAAGTCCTGGGTGGTTCTAATGAGCTACGACCTTAAGGGTGCACCTGCTCATTACAACATTCACCGGCTACGCCAACAGTGGGAAAAGTCTGAAGCCAGCGACGCGTAACCGTCTTACTTCACGCTTGGAGAGTCACCCGCCATGTAGATCGGACAGATTATACGCTGCGTGTATATCTTTGTGCTACACATTGTATTAGGCTCCTTGTATACCAATTTAAATCCATGCCTCAAAGAACATGTAAAACTAAGTGCGGTAATAACTGGCTGACTGACATGTGTCATTATGTCCACTTAAGTAGCAACCTTTATAATAAAATTAATAAGTTACTCAACATCTACCCTTTGACTTTTTCCAATTGTAAAAACTAATGTAAATCGTGGATTAAATGTCTTTCCTATGACGAAGCAGAGGAACTTTTAAGGTCCTACAAGTAACCTTTCTTTCACACAATCATGATCTCCGTAAACTACACTGGTTCTGTACACCACACCCACACGCACGAACACACACACACACACACGCACACATAAACACACACACACAAAACACATACACGCCTACACTAACACACTTAATCACGTACCACTTTTTCACAAATTGTGTAAAAAAATATTGTTTTATAACAAAGCTTGTACGAGTATGCATGTCATGTACCTCTGTAGAAGGGCGTTGATCACCACAACACAGTTATAACTTTTGTGGGATCACCGTCACCTTTTTGTTTTTATGTACTTTTTAAAATCATTCATCATAAAAAAATATAAAACATATTGGATTGATCATTAGCAATTAAGGCGCAGCAAAACTCAATAGTTTTGTTGTCAGCTGCAGAAAGTGATTAGTGCCTTAATGTCCGATTGCTATACTATGTGCAACTAGCTTTAAGCAGAAATCTGATCGTCCGTACGCCTATCAGTTACTTACTCGGATTTACAAAGTTACAACATATTTTATAATCATGTTCAGTTAAAACACAGTAGCTATATTTTTGACAGCCTCCGTATGCGCGGTGGATTTACAACTGAGGTCCTAGGTTCGATCCCCGGCTGGGCCGATTGAGGTTTTCTTAATTTGTCCAGGTCTGGCTGGTGGGAGGCTTCGGCCGTGGCTAGTTACCACCCTACCGGCAAAGACGTACCGCCAAGCGATTTAGCGTTCCGGTACGATGCCTTGTAGAAACCGAAAGGGGTGTGGATTTTCCTCCTAACAAGTTAGCCCGCTTCCATCTTAGACTGCATCATCACTTACCATCAGGTGAGATTGTAGTCAAGGGCTGACTTGTAAAGAATAAAAAAAAAAAGCTAAGTGTGGTATAATAATAAAAGAGCTGACTGACATTAACAGACCATGCAAATCTCAATAGTACAGGAAATCTAGAAAAAAACGTAGAAGATTTGTAAAAGAATTAAATGACTCGAGATTTTTTAAGCATCGGTTGGGAGCAATCCAACAAGATTAATTTAAGTACATCGACCCCCCCCTTCAGGAGTGGCTCAAACAACTCGAAAGTTTTTGGATTGCGTTTTTCTCCTAAACTATGAGTTTATTTGACAATAATAAAAATTTTAATAAAAAAAATACAACCGACTTACAACAGGTGGAAATAGGCTGATAATGATGATGAATAGGGATGATGACAGTTTTTTTTAATTGTATATAAATTAAGAGTATTCTATTTGTAAAGCAATTTTGTAAAAGGAACAGGGTATCTGCGATCATTACTTTCGGAGCTACAGGGATTTAAAGGGTCAGATTTTCGGCGCTGCCGCGGATCCCTGTGAAACGCTCCATACAAAATGGCACGAACTAATGACGTCGTAGGCAATGTAATGATCGTTAGATTTGTATGTGCGTTCAAACAAAATTATTAATATCTTTGTTATTTGTGCGTTGATATATTTACAAATATCACATTTAATGTAAGGAAGCTAAAACTGTATGAATTTTCATTTAATTACGATAAAAGATTTTTAATAGATTTGAAATTTTATAATCTCATTTATTTTGCCTTTGACCTTATTTACCCGAATGTATCATAACAATTAATATATACAAACCTAGTCATCATTCCCATTGTGATTTAGAATGTTATTTAGATAAACCAATACGGTTTTGGCAACCGGTAACACATTGTCGCATAAAGGCTTAGCCCCCATATGTCATCCTATCAATACAGTTCAGCAGGTTGTGACCGCAAGGGTTAGCATCGCGTTGGGATGAATGTGCGGCCGATGCGAGCGCCGATAGGTAACGGTTGACAGGTGAATAAGTTACGACAAACACCGGATGTGTTATTTTAGGATGAAGATTTGTAGTCTGGCAAATTCGTTGATTACACTCCTATGGCATGCGGGTGACAGAGGGAAAGACTGCGCGGGTGTGAAATCGTGCGTACGTGCGGGGAAGTGACGTGCATCAATCGTGCCTATTGATTCCATAGTTAGGTCTTCACAGCTTAATCAGTCTTAAATTGAAATCAGCAAAGCAGGAACATTAATAAACAAAACGTACCGTGATTTCACTTGCGTTATTTCAATTCATTTTGTATAAACTATGATTCTCGCAAATAACGTGGTTGAAGAAGTTTTAGATACGGTTCAGTAGATCGAAAGATTACCCCAATAACCTCACAAACCTCTTTACAACTATAGTACCTATAGATCTATCACCTATCTGTAAAGGGGCCTTCCTCTTTGTGTCTTTAATAATAATAATAATAATTTATCAATTTTCTGGTACTTTAGTTTACACTATACTACTGTATACCTTATCTCAAGAATAAGAATCGCCTAATCAGATATTCTCTACGCTCTATGATTGTTTTACTGTGAGTCTAGTATGCGACATACATTAATTAATTGTTGAAAGATTTCTAAATAGTTTAAAATCTATTTTGTTAAACATAAAATTGATTAATATAATAGATTTTATTCTTATTTTTTTGTAGAAATAAAACTTATTTTGGATTGAAAGTGGACATCTTTTCAAATTTATTCACAAAATCCTTTTTAATATTAAGATCCGGGTGAGAAATTAACAAAGCATCAGACGCAATATGAAGTGAGAGAATTCATTTAAATCTGCGACGAAGACAGATGTTAGGAAGCGACAAAAGAAAAGTGAGGGCAATAAGCAAATGCCTTTTCATAACGCAGAATTGGTTCGGGGACAATTCTTTTGGGGACGAATGGCTCCTCAGAAATGATTGCCGCATTGGCAGCACTTCGATTGAATAAATCTGTGGAAGGTAGAAATGAAAATGTTATGCGAGTTGAAAAAGATACTGAGGCACCAGGTGCTGGAATATAATGTTTAAGGTTCATTTGAGGCTCTTTTACGAGCTTTCAGAATGAAGTTTCAGTTATGTTTAGTGTATATTGTCTTCAGGGAATTCATTTTAATAAGTTTCAATATAACTTGCAAAATATACCTGCGTATTGATTTATATATTGAAATGATATTTCTGGAGAGTTATTTTCGTCTCCCCGAACCGTCAAATGTAATAACAACAAGCTATAGGTATAAAAAGAAACAAAACTTAAAAGAAAGAAACAAAAACAGCAAAACAAATAAATGTTTTAAAAATAAAACATTTATTAGTTTTGTTTTTACACATATATTTCCAGCGATATTTTGCGTGATAATATAATACCCGTATTTGTAAATTTATAATTGTAAATTATGTAATTCATTTCGTGAATAATATCGCCGGAAAATGCGTGTGGTTAATTACATAATATCAAACTATCACGAATGTACACATTTGTATTAGCGAGTTAGAATAAAGAAGTTTCACCCGCGTAGTCCCGTGAAATAGGCTATATTGTATCCCCGTATTACAAATATATATACAATATAGCCTATTTTACACTCTGATAAATGCTGCTTTCTATAGGTAAAAGAATTTTTCGAATCGGTCTAGTAATATTTGAGTTTATTCTCTCTGTTGTGTAACTGTAGATACTGTAGATTTTTCTCAAAAGAACATTGTATTTTATCTGCTTTTTGAGCGGTTTTGTAGCTAATAATAATTTATCTCAAGAAAATCATGCCAATGAATAGAATTATTTCCGATGGTTGAGCTTCAAAAAATCCGGAACGTTCCATCTACAATGACGCGATCCATCAGCGGCTCAAAAGGGGGCATTAACCCCTCGTCCCTTCAATTACCGTCTTTAGCTTTCAATTTGCGTCTTTCAAAAGAAAAAGGACAAGTGATAAATTCGGAAAACTCGGCAGTGAGATGATATGGAAAGATTCGTGATTTTAACGACATCTTTGACATCAAAAACCATTAAACCAAAAGTACCAATTTTGATTTAATGGTTTTTGATGATCAGAATTGAAAGAGTCAAAGTGACGGTAATTTGGAGAGATTGGATGTCTTAATATCTTTCTGTAATATAATTTACAAAAAAAGCTGTCGATTTTTTAAAAAATTTTGTTTTCGATTATGGACTTTTGTTCTTTCTGAGAAAAATCTATATTTATAATTAGGTATGCTAGATAAAACACTGTACATCTTTTCAAAATCAGTAAAAGTAGTTTTCGGAATTTAGCGATTGGACAGAAATTTTAATGCCGAATTTTTTGGTAATTATTTTCGAAGTAGACCCTCAGTTACTGATTTTATCATGAGACATTTCTTTCATGAGTATTTACATGAGTAAATTAACAAATGGCTTTGAAACAGCAGAAAAGCACAAATTGAAAAATGCGGCGAAATATAAAATAGCTAAGTCAGACAAAAAGCAAACTGAAAATCTGCATAAAAGCTCCAGTTATTTGCTGAGTATGGATAAAGTTTTCGCCAGACAAAACCGCTTTGCCCATAAGCCAACCGGACTTGATTATGGTTGAATTAAGCAAAGTACACTAATGATTTCCTGGCATAGAATTTATAAGGATGCTTTGAGCACTTACTCCGTGACGAATTGTTTAAGCCGATCACGTATTGCTTGGAATTGCACTCGGGATACGGATAGCTTAGTATTGTCTTATAAAAAGTAGAGATAATTGTTTTTAGACTTAAATAAATAAAATAAAATAAAATAGCCTTTATTAATGAAGATTTTGTACATTTAAATTATGTCCCTAATCTCATTGTGCCTCATGGCAAAGGCCTCCTCCAGCTCCCGCCAGTGTTTCCTGTCCAGAGCTACTCTTCTCCAGAATGGGCCAGCTGTAAGCTTCAGCTCGTCTTCCCACCGTCTATGCTGCCGTCCCTTTTTCCGTCTCCCATTGCGAGGGCACCATTGTGTGACAAGGGTACTCCACTTTTCTTGAGGATCCCGAAGCATATGACCTGTCCATCTCCACTTAAGCTGGTCCATCCTGGTTAAAATGTCGGTAACTCTGGTCCTTTTCCTTATATCAAGGCTTCTTATCCTGTCTCTCTTCTTTACTCCCACCATGCTACGCTCCATTGCCCTCTGGCATTTCTGAAGGCTATCCCTGTGGGCCCTGTTTAGCGCCCAGGTTTCGCAACCATATGTTATGCTGGGTAAAACACATGTATCAAAAACTTTTTGCTTTATACTTATGGTTGTCCCCTTATTTTTCATAATTTAAGTCCCCAGTACTTTTTCCACCCCAAATTTATTCTCTTGTTTATTTCTTTCGCTGTTTGGTCCTCAGGAGAAATTATTTGTCCCAAATAAATGTATTCTGTTACATATTCTAATTTTACACCTCCTACTGTAATTGGTCTTTTACCTTCACTGACATTTGTCATAACTTTAGTTTTACTTTCATTTATTTTCAAGCCATAGTAGCTGCTTTCTGTAGCCAGGTCATTCAACATCGATTCCAATATTGCTGGGGATTCTTCCATTAGTATTATGTCATCAGCAAATCTCAGATGATGAAGTCTTCGGCCATTTATATTCAAACCTATATTATCCCAGTTTAGCTTCCTAAAGATGCTTTCGAGCACCGCCGAGAACAATTTGGGTGACAATGGATCTCCTTGTCGAAGACTTCTCTTTATAGGGAACTCATTTCCTAGCTTCTCCATTTGTATCCTTGCTTTGCTATTTGTATATATGTTTCTTATTATGTTTATGTAGGTAGCACTTATACAACCATTTAACATTGTTTTTAGACTTATTTGGTTCTTAATAACTTTTTTATTCGCCTGAGCGAGGGTTTGAACTGTAGACTTTATAATTCATAGTTCTACTTTCTAACTGTTATGTGTATAAAATTAGTTAAATAAATTTTTTAGCATAAATTATGGTAAAATAACAAGCAGCTGGTCTATTCACTAATTTGGTATTTATAAACAACTTATTAAAATGAACATCAAATCATCTGATAAATATCACCTTCCTATAACTACTATCGTTAACAACTGAGTCTTAGGGCCATAAATCATTTCTCTATATCTATCTCGCTTGCACTTATGGGTCTTATGGAGCCGTCTAGTGAAGGGTGTAACAATGAAAGACATATTATCGATAAGTAAAGTTTATTTTATAATATTTATTCGGATCACTTTTCAATTCATTGAGAAACAGGAATACGTTGTGAATCAGTGTTCGAGCTTGAGGGCTAATATCGCCATGTAATTTCTTCAGATCAACGTTAGAAAATAAAGTATCCATAGTGCGCAACGAGTAACACATGAATGTATTTATTTAATTGCAGTAAACACATTTATAGCAAAAAAAATACGCAATGCAATTACATTAGAAACCGACCAATCAGAATCGTCCAAATCATTATTGACTCATCATTAGCACGTGCGCAGGTAGCCGTTTATCGATAATTAGGGTGCGCAGGTAGGCGCGCTGCACATTCCTATCTTTTTTGACTTTTATGACCGGACGACTCAGATGATAACGCGCATACGTATGATATCCACGATACAGTGGTGTGCACAGGGTTCTTAACTAGGGTATGCACTATATGTACAAAATGAAAAATTCCTATCGGAATACAGGTTCATAATGAGTTTTCAGGGTAGGTAGGGTATTTTTGCATCTTTGGTGTGCACACCGTTGTCTACGAAGGGTTGTCAGTAAGCACCGGATGACATTTGTTATATACAATCTCTATTTCGAGTATTCGAGTATATATCAACTGACATACGTCAAAGTCAGTTGGCTTAGTATTAGCCTGCAGATGTTAAGTTATTATCACCGAACATAAACATCGATTTTAAAGTTAATTTGTACGTCATTAAGGCCCACATAATATCAAGTATGTTGAACATTAACTAACAAAATAAAAAACTTGCAGTTAAAGTACTAATTAAACTAAAGCATTAAATACTTTTAAATAAGCAGAGACAATAGTCTTGTTTCTTATGATGGTTTAATTCGGAATTTGTTAACCTTCCACCGAGGCTGACGTAACAATGTATAAAAGTAATTAGCGTTTAGCCCCATAGCAATTACATTTTATTGTCTGTGGATGGGTTATCAGTCCGACCTTCAGACTGTAACACCCTAGAGGTGGAAACAATTGGTTTTACTAGACCTTGTCCGCCTTTGGCGAATGTCACACGTTAATGGTGCTACGAATGTGACAGGTTTCACATGACTTGGGTGATGAATACGGGAATCTGTCTAAATACTCACTGTATTGTAATGTTTTAAACACAAGAGAACAGTCTGTTTGTCTTGCAGCAGTGTTTTTTTTTATTCTTTACAATCTCACCTGATGATAAGTGATGATGCAGTCTAAGATAGAAGCGGGCTAACTTGTCAGGAGGGGGATGAAAATCCACAAATTTCGGTAGGGTGGTTATTAACTACGGCCGAAGCTTTCCACCAGACCTGGACCAATTAAGAAAATCTCAATCAGCCTAGCCGGCGATCGAACCCAGGACCTCCATTTTGTAAATTCACTGCGCATATCACTGAGCCACGGAGGCCGTTTTTGCGATGTTTCCTATGTTAAAAAGTTCAGCTCGGTTGGGAAGTTAGCGGTGTTATACCGCCGTGCCTTGTCGATCAAAGAATTTATGATTATCACCCTAAGCCCACCAACCTGCTCTGAAGCAGTGTGGTGGGTCTAAGCTTTATAATTGTACTCTCCTAGACGGAGGGAGGTTCAGTCGTGTAGTAATCCATTAAAAATGATAATAATGCCTGTCTCATAGCATGGACGCCTCCTATTACACAGATCTCCTTAATGCAAAGATTATACAGATAGAGCGCTCGGAACACGACGGTGTCGTAGTCGCTCCAAATACAAAATTCTAAAACGAATACATTCTGGAGTCAGTACGACGCGAAGCGTCGCATCAGTAACTTTCAATATTATTCAAGAAAAATGGCGTGTTATGTTTTTAAATATTTTAAAAACTGTTCACAAATACTAAATAAATAAGATGGAGTATTTTTTTTTTTTGTAATTATCGATTTATATATTAATTTACGTAATTGTTGTTAGTGTTAAATAAATTGTCACATCTTTATAAGGTCATCGCAAGTGGCCAGCCTCACTTCATATGCTAGTCGAATGAGATCACTCGTTCGCAAGTATCTGATTCACTCCGATTGCGTAGTTAATTTATTGCGTGACGGTGACTTGAGATTTTCCTACCCTATGAATATGTAGCTTCGGCAGGTGAGATGTTACTGCCCGTAGAGATACCTGTAAATCTCATCAAACATGTTACTGCACCTTATCGTGCTATAAGAACTTAATATCTTACAGTTAGTAGGTACGACGTAGAGTCAGTGCTGTGTTATGAGTGATATGTAAATAAGGCTAAAATACGATCACGAAAAAAGTTCAATTCTCTTATCTTTAATTTTTTTTTATTGATTTACAGCAGACTTTAGTGATAGCTAGCAACTCAAAATCCAATAACTTCACATATCTGCTCTAATGGCTTGACATCCGATATAACTGATCGTGTGTTGGTCGTTATGTGCATCATCATGCAGTCTTTAGCGCTGCAGGCGTGTGGGCTTATCGGATGGTGAGTGGCTAGAATAACATATCTTGGTAAATTGTAAGGAAACTTTGACGTACCTACCTACCTACGTTTAGTAGACTTCTCTGAAGAAACAATGCGTACTAAGCATTGGAGGAAATACAAGTTCTATAGCCAGTATGCCCTTAACAGGTTTCTACGTAGCATCATACGGGAACACCCATATCATTCTTACCCATATCTACATATACTTACTAATATTATATAGAGGTATTGTTGTGGGTAATCTACTCTGGATCTACTGAACTGATTTTGAAAATTCTTTTACCACTAGAAAGCCACGATATTTGTGAGTGTTTTAAGCTATATTTATCTCCATATACTCACGGAAACGGGAACTACGCGAGTGAAACCGCGAGGCATCGGCTAATATATTAAATTCAGGTAGGTTGGTAACAGGGCACAACTGAATGCCAATATAGTTGAATAGTGTTGTTGTGTTGTAAGAGAATAAAACTTTTTTCGTGATCATGTGTGAGCAACCTTAGGACTGAAAGCGTATAAAAAACTCATAATTAGGATTATGACTACAATTTCCCTAGTATCATATAGACATGTGGATTAAAATTACATAGACGATGAGTAGATTACAACGTTGTTGGGTGTGACTGTCATTAAGCGAATAGTTTACGGTCAATATTTGTTGTCCATTCGTTATTAGTCCATGTTTTCCTGTTATATCTACTTCCGTTTCAGGATCGTGGAACGTTTTAAACAAATTAATACTCAGAACGCTAACTCGGTGTGAGATAAATATTAATTATACCTAATCATGTTTGTTATTAACAAACATGTTATATTGCACGTAGCCGTAAACGATCAAGTAACAGGGAGATTTTATATCAGTATCAGTATATATACAGTGTCGGTCTCCGTATGAATTAATGTGAAAATGATCCAGTCGCTCCGGGACCTATCACTGTGGATGGATCTTCGCTCGGAGCGAAGCTGTTTCTGAATATACTTCATCATTATCAACCCATATTCGGCTCACTGCTGAGCTCGAGTCTCCTCTCAGAATGAGAGGGGCTGGGCCAATAGTCCACCACGCTGGCCCAATTCGGATTGGCAGACAGACACACACGCAGAGAATTAAGAAAATTCTCTGGTATGCAGGTTTCCTGACGATGTTTTCCTTCACCGTTTGAGACACGTGAAATTTAAATTCTTAAAATGCACACAACTGAAAAGTTGGAGATGCACGCCCCGGACCGGATTCGAACCCACACCCTCCGGAATCGGAGGCAGAGGTCATATCCACTGGTCTCTCACGGCCTTTTACTTATATTATATATATACTTACCTTGGGCAAATTTTGCATTTGGGTAGAAAGAGCTTCGACAAGGAAATTTACATAGCTGGGCATTAACTCGTTAATCCGTTAATCGTTAATTAACGAAGTTAACATTTTGATTAACGGATTAACTTTTAAGTTAACTTTTAAAAATGTTAACGAACCCGTTAACTTCCGTTAATATGCAGAAGTCCGTTAATCGTTAATCCAATGCCTACTATTTACCGCGCGACGCGATTAACAGGTTTAGACAAGTAAAGAAACGATGAAAGATTTTTTTTTCAAATAAATCAACAAATTACTATATTTATGTCAAAATTATAGATAAAATCAATTAAAAAACAAATTATGGCACTTTTCCCCAGTGCTCACCCTTATTTTTCCAATGGGGATCTCTCACAATGATATAAAAATGCAATATTTACCAGTCATATTAACGGATTAACGATTAACGTTAACTTGCGTTAACTCTTCCGGAATGTAACGCTTTAACGTTTAACGAAGCTAACTTTTTTTGTAGCGGATTAACGATTAACGAAGTTAACTATTTGATTAACAGTGCCCAGCTATGGAAATTTATCGGAGAGTACAGTTGGGTCGTGTGTTGGTGGTGGTGATTTGCATGACGTCATGCACATCGGGACCAACAAACGATCAGTTTTATCGGATGTCAAGCCGTTAGCGCTGCAGGCATATAGACCTATGGGATTGTGGGTGGCTAGCATAGTAAAGTCTACATTGATTAGGGATCAACGCATTAAATATTGTCTAACCTTGTATTTTGCGATTGTCACCAGGAGCACATCAACTTGGTTGGGTTCGACTCGAACCTGGGACCGGTGGTGATGTCTCTGAAGAACGACCACATGGCTGGCCAGGACCACACCAGGATACTGCTGAGGCTCAGGTCGACAACTATGCACGGACTTATTCCTACACCAAGTAAGTATAACACCTAGTAAACGCATTCACGACATTACTTGGCCTAAATTCATTATTATCAGCCTATTTTAACGGCCTACTACAGGGCCAGACCTTCGTCCCTATAGGAGAGAGGTTATGGAACTTAAACTCACCACTCTGCTACAATGCGGGTTGGCGAGGGCAATAATGTTAAATTAACGACCACTATAGGATGTTAATGATAATGACCGAGATTAACTTGGTCTCCGAGGCATGATGGTGTAACACCATCACTTCCCAACTAAGCCTGACAAACTTAAATTAGAGCAGCTTGGTGGGTTGAAGCTCCAAATTCCGCCCTCCAAAAGGAAGCCTATAGCCCTTTAGTGAGCCATTAAAATATGTTCGTAATGATGAGATGTCCCAGTTTTATTTTATGTCATCATCATATCAGCCGATGGACGTGAACTGCAGGACATAGGCCTTTTATAGGGACTTCCAAACGTCACGATCCTGAGCCGCCTGCATCCAGCAAGTCCCTGCGATTCGTTTGATGTCGTCAGTCCACCTGGTGGTAGACCAACACTGCGCTTTCTAGAGTCGTCGTTCCAGCACCTTGTTATATTATATCAGTTTTATGTATTTTATTGTGGGTTCGAATCCGGTCCGGGTCATGCACCTACAACTTTTCAGTTGTGTGCATTTTAAGAAATTAAATATCACGTGTCTCAATCGGTGAAGGAAAACATCGTGAGGAAACCTGCATACCAAAGAATTATCTCAATTCTCTGCGTGTGGGAAGTCTGCCAATCCGCATTGGGCCAGCGTGGTGGACTATTGGCCTAACCCCTCTCATTCTGAGAGGAGACTCGAGCCGAATATGGGTTGATGACGACGATGTATTTTATTGATATAATAACAATTTTAAACTGTGAGTGAGACTCGACAGATAAACTACTTATGGTGTAATAACCATACTCATACATTTTCATAACCTTCTTTTCCATTATTACTTTACCCCAGAGAACTTTAAAACTATAAATGCAGTAGTTTCATTTGCTTTTGTAATACTCTCCAGACGTCGTTGAATACGAGATGCTTTTAAATGTCTTTACATTCCTTGTGCCTGTAAAATGATGAAGTTTCATTGTTATTCCTACTTAGTAACTTATAATACTTCTCCTAAGGTTTTCCTTTTCTAAAACTAAATAATATATGGAATAACTAAAATAAATAAATAAATGATTTATTGAGCAAAAAACATTTTTATACAGAATAGGTTGAAACGGCAGTTGTGCTAAAATCTATAAAAGATTTTGTGTTACAACCACCATCTCTTCACGAACGAAGATTACAATATTTTTAGCTGCAGTACAAGTACAATTAAAAACTATAAAAATTAATTAAATTAAATTAATTAAATTAAATTAATTAAATTATCATATATTGATCATATATAAACCAAACAAATATGTAAGGTAATAGTAATGTACGAATTTAGTCGTAGCTCGTGTTATTTAATTACTACGAGTTTATCAGTAAGATGAACCGAGATATGCTTTGAGTATCTCAGTATGATCGAAAAAGAGATCCGCAAAAGCATCAAGATAGTTGATGGTATAGGCACATAGTTGATGAGCCGGTGGTTGGATTCCTGGGTTTGGAAAGGACCATGCATGGTTGGGAAGGAACATGCATGGTTGGGAATGGCCATGCATGCAACCTTGCTCTGGAAAGCGCAGTGCTCCGATGACTTTAAACGAGTTGCAGGGAGTCGATGAATGTTTGCCGCTTTAGACCATTGTGTTTAGAATTCTTACAAATATATGTCCAGCACTGAACGTTCATTGGCTGATAATGATATAGAGGCATAATAGGCTAAAGCAGTAGAGCCGTAATAGCCCAGTGGATATGACCTCTACCTCCGATTCCGGAGAGTGTGGGTTAAAATCCGATCCGGGGCATGCACCTCCAACTTTTCAGTTTTCTGAGAGGAGACTCGAGCTCAGTGTGCCTAATATTGGTTGAAAATGATGATGATGATTTTAATAAATATTAATTGTATCGATATCCACAGATTCAGGGATAATGCCATCACCGCTACGGATGGCCAAAATGGTGAACGACCAAGTGAACGTGGACAACTTCATGGCGGTCATGTGCCTCAACGCGTCGTCCCTGATCGCTGCCTTCGACGAGCACGTGTTAGTCAACACGTTCAAGTTCGGCGTGCTCTACCAGAAGTATGGACAGACGACAGAGGAGGAACTATTTGGGAACAATGAAACGTCGCCCGCATTTAACGAGTTCTTAGAAATACTCGGCCAGAGGATCATCCTGCGAGATCATAAAGGTAATTGAACCAGATTTTTTACTTCGTTATCACTGCTCTTCTTCGTTATCAAGTCCATCACGCTGGTCCAGCGGATTGGCAGACTTCACACACGCAGAGAATTAAGAAAACTCTCTGGCATGCAGGTTTCCTCACGATATTTGCCTTCACCGCTTGAGGCACGTGATATTATAATTTCTTAAAAAGCACATAACTGAAAAGTTGGAGGTGGTTAAATTTAGTTAAATTGAAATTGAAATAATTTAAACAATTTAAATAGTTTTGTGAATCATAAAATCGAGGGTATTTAAAAATATGCCTGATATCCGTTTTCTTGCTATGCATGGTCCTTCAACTATCACTCAATAAGGAAAGAGTTGACGTATTTAATGTTAGGAAAACTATTGTTGTCCTGCTATAGCAACAGCTTTCCAGTAGATTTTCATGCTAAAATTACATTTTACGTGCTAAAGACACATTACAATATTAGATAATAATTTGTGAGTTAGAGTATTCATTTGTGTTAAGTCTCATTAGCCAACAATAAATATTACATCCACAACCATACCATCGTCACACAGGCACGGAAAGGGCGGCGACCGAACTTATGACATATTGGTGTTGAATTTGTCCCCTTAATTTTCAAGCTTTAAAGCTTACTTGAGGCATTACTCTCTCGATACTAAGGTCATCGGCTATATTCGCAGGCTACCGAGGTGGGTTGGACATAATGAACGGGCACACGGGCACGGAGGCGGTGTACGAGCGGTTCTACGAGCGCGAGATCATGTTCCACGTGGCGCCGCTGCTGCCGCACACGGCGGGCGACGCGCAACAGCTGCAGAGAAAACGGCATGTGGGGAATGACATCGTGGCCATTGTTTTTCAGGTAATTAAAAAAAAACTTCTAATATTCACACCTACCCACATTTTGCGTCGGCGCTCGGGTACATTGTTCTATCGGTACTCAGTCCAATATCATACGCCGACGAGAGCGGACGTCTTTGTGGTAGGAACCAGTTTCTGACGACCTACCGTAAGCCATAGGCTTAAGTATTTTGTAACAAAGAAAAACTACTGCTAATAAGTTCAACTTATGAGCTATATTCATCATCATGTATGTCAAACTACCCACACTTTGCCTTGTCACGGTTAACGGTTAATCGTATGATATACGCACACTAGAGGGACGTGTTTCTGGAAATGGTTTAGAATTATGTGCCTCGTAACAAAGAATATGCAGTGAGTATATCAGTTTAATGTACCTCCAAAAGGTATAGATTTCAACTCACCGATATGGTCGATTTGTTTTAATCAGCCTTTATTTTTACGGGCATGCCATTAGGCAAATTGGATCAATTTATTTCTTGTTAGGTGGTCTGAGCGCCTTAGAAGTAAGAATAAGCTTCCAGGCACACGTATCCCACCTTTAACATCATTATTTCTTTTTCTCAAGCCTGCAAGAACAATTACGAGTATTAAAAACACTTCCAAATATTCCACAACATACCTCATAGTGTGTACAAGGCATTACTTATACCACCAAAAGCTTTTTGTATAAACTTTTCTTTACACAACAATAAACAATGTTATTAAATTGTGCATGCATTATCAATTTCAGGAAAAAGCGACTCCGTTCACTCCAGACATGATCGCGTCACACTTCCTGCACGCTTTCATTGTGGTCACGCCCGTTGAGACGGCTGATGGAGAGACCAGGTATATTGACTTTTTTTTTTTTTGACATTATTCATCTTTAACAACCTATATTGGGCTCACTGTTGAACATGAATGTCGTCTCGGAATGAGGGGTTAGGCTGATAGTCCACCACGCTGGCCACATGCAGATTGGCAGATTTCACATACAGAGAATAAAAACAAATTAAATAACGCGAACGAAAAATCACTGCCTCACTCTTAAGTCGTAAGCAGACGTCATATCCACTGGGCTATCACGGCTCTACTAAAAAAATATTATTGATCGATACAAGATGTTGTTGGTAGGTACCTAATTACTTTAAATGTTTTAATATGACTTAAAACTAAATGGCCCAGCTATTCGAAGCATATAACGGTCAATAGAAATAATTGTTGTAGTGTAATTAAGAAACTATAAGTTTCTTAATTGCAAAACTCAATTACTGCAAATAACAAGCAAATAAGGCGGAATTGAGAAACCTCCTCCTTTTTTCAAGTCGGTTAAAAATGCTAAAAACTAACTACTGCATAAGTTAAAAAAACTTGTTACAGTAAAAACATGAAGTAAAACTGTAAAACTTGTAGCCCAGCAATTAAAATCATCAAAGGCAGCCGCGCGCGGTCAACCTACAATTTTAGTCGTCATAAAAAATACATCCTTAATTACATAGTCACCATTCGTTTGCATATAAATTACCGGGTGAATTTCCATTCCCTTTTCCGAGCCATTTTCTCAGCTTCCTCATGCAAATATTGCCTCTCGCGTTGTTGAAAGTTATACAAACTTTATGCTAAACAAGAGACTTGACAACTGTATAATAGTCACAGATTAAAAATGTGAAGTTGTTAGATGTGGACGAAAGTTGTCACGAATTGATAAAGTAAATTTTTTATATTTCGTAGTTGAAACAAAGAAACGCAATAAAGAACTTCAATAACGTTGAGGTATAAAGTTTCGGGAGTTTTTTAATGTGTGGGAAACATTAAAGTTTCGACCTCACTAGGGCATTATTTTTTGTAGCTGACCAGAAATATAGTAAACCTGCTGACCTATTCACTAATTTGGTCTTTATTGACAACCTATTAAAATAAACATCAAATCAACTGACAAATGTCGTCTATCTATTGCATGATATCCACGAAGGGTTGTCAATAGGCACCAGATGGCATTTGTTACATGTTATCTCAATTTCGTTTATAACAACTAACATAGTCAAAGTTTGAATTAGCCTGCTGGACTGGGGCCACATCACTGCTTTTTTGGATGCATCATGCAACCTTAGTATAGTTTATAAATTGAAGTCTTTAATTTTCCGAAAATTGGTGAGATTTTTTATTTATTTGTGGAATGAATAGTCTAATAAAATGAGTCTGGACCAAACATCAAGTGTCAGTGACTTTTCGTTTATCATAATCAAACATCGTTATTTCAGCAAAATGAAGAGGGATTAGTACAGTACAGTTTGGCCAGTGTGATAGGCTAATTAGCCTAACCCCTCTCATTCTTAGAGAAGACTTGTGCTCAACGGTGAGCCGAATATGAGTTGTGTTAATGATGAATATTTTTAGTACTTGGAGAGATTTTTCTCGGAGATGCTAGTTTCATATTGGGCAACACGTTGTATTATTCATTTACGTTGTTAGCGATTTCAGTAGTTATAGATTTTGTTGATGTAATTTAACTCACTCATAAATATTTTTTTGAAGTGATAACTTCTTATGCTAGCCACTCACCGTTCAGTAAGTTTACGTGCTTGCAGCGCTAAAGGCCTTATTGGATGGTGAGTGGAAAAGCATTATGGAAGGGTAAACTACTTGGTAACGTAACTCGTTACGGCGCCACTCTGGCTTCCCTTTCTCTCACGCAGGCAGCAGGTTTAAATTATCACTTCTATCAAGCGACTATTAGCATTTTTTTTCTTATACCTATGTACTTTTATTTTCAGGTACAAAGTAGCAGTTACGGGTAGACACGACGTACCATTCTTCGGTCCTACCCTCCCCCAACCACCAATATTCAAGAAGGGGCGAGAACTGAAGGAATTCCTCCTCACCAAGCTCATTAACGCCGAGAATGCGTGTTACAAAGCTTTCAAGTTCGCTGAACTAGAGCAAAGGACCAGAGCGTCGTTGCTACAAGGATTGGCGGAGAAACTGAAGGAGAAAACCGTCGAGTTTCTTGGTAGGGGGGCGACGAACGAGCCTGGTGCCGTTTCTCCCCAACCAGAAGGGACGCCGAAGCAAGAAGGGACTGGAGGCCCTGGATCGAAGTTTTTCGATACAGTCAGAAAAGTCCTAAATCCTAAAGTCAGGTTAGTTTACTGATTTATTAAACGATGTATTAAGGGCTGGATTCACCATCTTCTGAATTGTTAGACAGTGTGAACGTTTTGTCACTTTCTTACTTTATATGAAATGAAAAAGACAAAACTTGTATTTAAATAAGCTATCTGACACTTACCCGAAGGTGGTGAAAGGACCTTAATATTTAAAAAAAAATAAAACATACCTTCAAGTTTTTGTAGTCTAGGCAACTCAGAGCAACAGTAATTGCTTTGTTTCATAAAGATTGGACGTACGGCAAAGTAACTAATATTCCAAACTGATTTTTCAGATCACCGAGTGTAGACACAAATCTATCTGGCGACAGCAGCAAGAACAATGCATTGAACAAGAAAATTAATAATTTACACGACACACCCACACCTAACGTGAGTATTATGATTATAATGTTAAGAAAAGTTTAGTAGTTTTTTGTAAGTGTAGTGTTTGTGTATACACTGGTAGTGGGAGAAAGCGGGCAGTCCGTATACACAAACACTACAGTAACTTCAGGAGATATCAGATAGATGAATTCGACTCTCGCACTTGCGAGTTATACAATACATAGTTACAGTATAGCCCTCCTGGTTTTCTTGTTGTAATCAATCATTCTAACGAAATTTCGCAAACTATCTTTGTAATGTGAAACTTCTCAGTTTCGTGGACACAGGGCGGTACTTTCTAGAACTTGTTAGATACTGATGATTACCTGAGAAGTGTTGCTCTGATTAGTGACGATAGTTTTTACTTAATAGCAGGTTAACTGATATTATGTTGAAAACCATCTGCTTGGTCCGTAACAATACTTCAACAGACCATCGAACTTTTGTATTTCCATCGTCCAAGCACAACCTAACATTACGTACTAATTGGGCAGATGCCTTATGGCAAACGTACGTTGGACTCAACGTGTACGTCATATTTATTTTATTTATTTATTTATTAAGGAAAATCAACCGCTAATATATTAAATTCATGCTTACATTTAATTACATTGATAAATTAGGTTAATGCTTAGCTATTAAAAGATATTCACAACATTCACAATTTTTAATCTAATCCATTAATTCATAGGTAAAACATAATCTAAGATATCAAGTATATACTATACATAGAAAAAACAATTATAAGCTGATTCACAAAAGTAATAAGTAATTTAATTAATAGGTTAATAATTTAATTTATAGGTACAATATATTACAAGTTTGGCACTAGAAGTCCATTTTAAGAAAATTATAATTAAAATTAAGAATAATTAAATTTCAAAATGTCAGTTATATAATATGATTAAAAGATAAGAATGATAAAAATGTCAAATGGTACAATTAAGGTTGCAAATATGTACAGAGTGGTCGCTCTAAGTCGTCCATCGCGTCATCATCAACGACGCAATCCAATACAATGTTGCAATACAATCTCAATAATACAAACAATACAAATATTTATCAACTACGTCGTCGCACTAGCGTCCGACAGTGCCTCTCTTTCCCCCGCTACGTCTCTCGTCCTTATACTTTGAAACGTCATCTGCACAACTTAACGCTACCTACTAAAGGGGCAGATGCCTTATGGCTAACGTACGTTTGACTTAACGTGTATGTTATATGTACAGAGTGGCCGCTCTAAGTCGTCCATCGCGTCGTCATCGGCGAGCGCGGTGTCGGTGCGGTCGGCGGGCGGCTCGGGAGAGTCCAGTCCCGACGTGACGTCACGCGTGGCGCCGCCCCGCGCGCCGCTTCACGACCACAGTGACGACTCCAGCCTCAACTCCGTTGATCTAGACCCTCTTGGTGAGTGTTTGCCTACTAGATATTATCTAGACTAGCATATCTATTGATATTGAATATATTTGATGTTTTCAATATCAATTTCAGTTGATATTCAGTTTCAATTTCATATGATATTCAATATCAATTTTAGATGATATTCAATGTCAATTTTAATTTATATTCAATATCAATTTCATATGATATTCAATATCGATTTTAGTTGATATTCAAAATTATTTTCAGATGGTATTCAATATCAATTTTAGATGATATTCAATATCAATTTCAGTTGATATTCAATATCAATTTAATTACATATCGTTTCTATCATTATTTATATAGGTAAAGATCACATTGCAACGTATCATTTTTTAAAAAGTTATTCGATTAGAATTATTATCATAAGTACTTAGTTTGAAATTTTTATAGTGTCATAACTGTTAAGTAGACTAACAATATTCAAAAATATTTACATGTCTCACAGTGTATCTGAATTTATTGCAAATTTGCGAGTAAATGTACTATGTTGTAAGAAATTTAATTATGAAAAAACAAAAAATTATATACAGGGTGATTCGGACTTTAGTGCGGACATTTTTTTTCGTGGTTCTGTATCATTAATAGAACATAAATCTACAAACAGTTCGATACATTTTATGTATTTTTTTTTTTCAATTTATGTCTCAGAAATAACAAAATAATGGACACATTCCCAAACAAACTGCGCAACTGCTGGCGGCACTTTGTAAGACGCCGACAAAGAAATACCGGCAGTAGTCATATCGCTTCGGCTTCGGCTGACGGGGGTGGCAGGGGTGAGGGGATCGAAAAATCCCTGAGGACGCCTGCCGAATTGCCGATGGGCGACCAGTGACAGACAATCTGCCGTCGCTTGCGCATTTAAGTCGAATCATCCTTTAATGCAAAAGTTTGCGTAATAATAATCATCATTTGTATTTCATTATTCCAATCGAAAGTTTATAATTTTTATTATTACTACGCATTATTGATGGTCCTAAGCCCAATAAAGTATGAAGGGAAAATCGATACTCAACTCAAAAGTGACGACCTTTAATTATTATAAAAAATAATAGGTACAAAAATAAACGTAGAAAGGTCAACGGCCCTCGGCGCGGGCGCTCGCTAACCTAGTACCTACCAGCTGATTTTGTAGTTGCCTATTACTGTGCTATTACTTAGTACAGCGATAGGGTGACCCTCAAATTCTGTTTAAATGTTTAAACTTTAGCTAACGATAACTTTGTTATTGTTGAGTTAAAAAAAAAAAGAAAAAATACGTGTTAATTAAATTTTGTTTATGTACAAAATATAAAAATATCCGTACTTGAAAAAATTTCTTCCTGTATACTCAAAAACACAATTAAAACTAGCTCTTTGTAATTGTTTTACTTACCAGAGTTTTAGCTAAGATAAAAGAATACAAATAGATTTACCCATTATTTAAGTTGTTAAATATTTGAAGGCTTTCTTTAGTTACTTTTGACTTCACCATCAGTGGTCATATATTTTTTAAGTTAATGGTAATAAATCGAGTATCAGATAAACAAGATACGCAAGTACCTATACCAAACGCGACTCCAATCGAACATCAAGAAGCAGTTCTAACTTAACTTCCAAGATTTGTCCCACACATATACGTGCTAATAGTAGAAGTTAAATAAATACTTGAAAAAACAATATAAATGTTAAGTTTCGTTAACAGAATACTTGTGAGATCAGTAAACGTTTATGAATACAAGGAAAATATTCCACCTCATATATCAAAATGTCATCTAAATTGTGCATACATACATATGTGTAATTGAATTAAATTTTCTCCTCAAATAGACGACAAGGACTGGTTGAGTTGTGGTAAAGCAACAGGTTAGTCCTGTAGATTGTGTGTCCCTGTAATGTACGGATCACAGGAGATATGGCTCAGCAAACATAAAGGTTTAACTTTTGTAGTATTTATTGAAATACATAAAATACTAATATGAAACTGCTTAATACTTTAATTTATTTATTTAAGAGCAGTACAGCGCTCTGTTACGAACATCGTCTAGGTAAGGTATGCGCAAAACTTCAAGTCTGCTCTGAACACGAGGCCGATGCGCGCTAAGAGATAATTAAGTTCTTTTCGCATAGCATGGTGCAGGTGACAGTTCGTTTCTCTCTTGAAAGTTGGCAGCGTTTCGCGATTATAGAACGTCATAAAGTAACTGTCACCGTACCCATTGCTATCTGAATAACACTATAGGTAGGTTTGTGTTCACAAAGTGTGAACACAAAGACATATTGTCGAAATGAGTCGACGACATATTTTGCGAAGAAAACATACGTTATCGACCAATAGCGGCATCGAAAATAATGCTCTCTCTTTTGTCAACGTGACGAAAGAGAATTCAATATTTGCTTGATATAGCTGCGCAGTGTAAGAAGCATATCCCAGCGGAATTATAATATACTAGCAGACGCCCCGCGGCTTCAACCGTGTATTTCCCGTTCCCGTGAAAATAGGAGGATAAAATATACCCAATGACACTTTCAAATAACGTGCCTTTCTAGTAGTGATAGAATTTTCAAAATAGGTTTATTACATTCAGAGATTACCCCTGAAAATACCAGTAACTTTAACTTTCTTTTTATGCGCAGTTCCGACTCGAAGTTTGGTGCATACTATATTTGTGCTGTCAAAAACATCGCTGTAAACATGACTTGTTATTAAGATTGACAGTATTACTTCCTCTACAAGTTTAAAGTTTTCATTGGTCTCGTATAAAGTTGCCCCTTGCCATTACTCCTCGTGATTTGTACTCGTAATATAAACTATAGGCAAGCTTCTGTGGAGCACAATGTATAAGCATGCCACAACTGTAGTTCATTATTTATTTGTACGTAAACACAGTCCTTTTTAGTCACATTTTTATGTTTCATACTGGAAAGAGAGTGCCATAGCCAGATATACTTCATTTTATAATGGCTGAAAGTTTGACTAGGTGTTTGACAGGTAAAATTAGATAAGAATCTCTTAATTCGAGATACCCAGCTGAATAAAAAAGTTGTCTCCTAAAAAACCTACATATGATAGTGTCCGCGTCTATTAAAATTTTGATGACAAAAGCGACAAAAAGCAATTTTTTTTGCAAATACTTGCTATGGTTTTATTGCTATTTGTATTTGGTATCAATATTGTAGTGGATTATATTCCCTACAACTTAGTTTGAAACTTTTCAAAGTCACCACAATTCAATCTCTATAATTGGCTACCATAGTTACCTATGGTAGGAGCTATAAGTTGACAAACTATTAACTTTCATAAAATGAGGCATGTCTAGGCATCGCACACTCTTCCATACCTCTTATACTAGAAAATGGTGCGAAATCTGTTGTACAGAGGCAAGCGCAAATGTGGTAAGGCGCAGCGAAGCATAGTTTTTACTGTCGAGCAATTACTCGATTATTAACCGCCGTTCGCTTTTTATGGATTAGTTGATAATTTTTTTACCCGACTGCAAGAAAGGTGAAGTTAAAAAAACGACTAATGTGAGACGCTATAGGCTTGAGGTAAAGCTTTTTTTCGATAATTGCAATATGGGCATCAAAGTCAAGGGCTCATTAAGAGGATTACAAAATGGTATATATGGACATATTAAAAACACCTACAATAAGAAAAACGTCATTTTTTAATCGCTACACAAAATACGCGAGACAGATGACTAGGTACGAGCAGTGTGCCTAGTGGGCGTTTTCAATATTTTCATACTGTTACTATCGCGTTAACGTAAACGCGAATTTCTAAGGAATTGAAACAGCGCCGTCTAGTGGCACTACTGCACAACTGTTTCAATTCCATATAAATTCGCGTTTACGTTAACGCTATAGTAACAGTATCAAACTGCCACTAGGCCCTCAACTTAACTAGGTTAAGCAGTCGGGTTTTTTTTTTTATTTTTATTTAAATTTTATCAATTGTAGCTTGACAGCAATAAACGTGCTTCGCTGCGCTAACCGAAGTTGAACTCAACCCGTTCTATAGAAACAGAAAAATAAGTAATCACAGACTTTCCAAAATTGTACAACAGTGTTGGTTCCTATAAATGTTGTGTAATAATTAACAAAACGAGTACGAGTGTACTGCGTAGATTGCCTTTAAATTCGATATGATATTTGATTTATATTAAGTAAATCTAGTTATTTGAGGATTACGGATACAAGAAGGTATAGGATTGATTGAACTAAATCTGAATAAGCATATTATGGTGTTATTGTACACGCCTTGCAATCATTCCATCGAATATCATGAACTTTGTCAAGTATATGGAAAAGAACAGATAAATTTTACTTTGCACCTTAATAAAAGAAGTATAATCGAGAGATGCAAATAATAATTTAATACAGTCGTCAAGCATTTAAATCGACAAAAATATACAAGTAACAAAATTTGTATATAAATAGCCTGTGACTTAATGTTGTAAATTAGTAATTATTAATGTAAAACAGCAAATGCCGACTTGTCTGATCTTCTCAGTAGAATCTTCCAACCTGATAATAGAGTCGCTATAAACGACTTTTTGAAATTTGACGCTAGAAATTTGACGTTTTCAAAATTGCTGCTAAACTAACCCTACCTACTTGAAATGAACGTATACGCGAAGACGTGAGCAATATAATTCAAATTCAACATTAATTTATTTTAGTAAACTTAGTTCACATGAACTTTTGAAACGTCAGGTTATCTTATAAATAAAGATAGATAAATAAAGTCGTAAACTCAAAATTAAAGGGTTCATTATAATAATAGATTTATGTACTGTAAGTAAATCGATATTAAAGGCGGATTTTTTGTATAGGTGCAGTATACGTAGACAGTGACACGGGGCTGGAGTCGATGTCTTCGGCCGAGGCTGGCGCCCGCGAGCAGCACACCACGCCGCGCGACGCCGACCAGCTGAGGCAGGAAGTGTGCCGCCTCAAGAACGACAAGCTGGACCTGTTGAAACAGAATATTGTAAGTGACAGCGCCATCTAGTTTTAATAGTAGGAAATTTATATTTAACGTGGTTGCGCGACTAGCTGCGGCAGAAAGTGTGCTGTCTCATGCTTAACAACAAGTTAGAACGATTGAAACAGAATATTGTAATTGACAGCGCCATCTAGTTTCAATAGTAGGAAATTTATATGTAACGTGGTTTTTGGGGCAAGGATGTTCGCCTCGAAACCCACCTCCACCTGGCCTATTTGGGAGGAGAAGACCATTACTGTTTATCAAAAAGAATCAGTCGATATGCGTTAAATTTGGGTGGAGCCACATTAGCACTAAGTTTCTATACCGTTAGGTATTACTTTCAGTAATTTCACTTCAAAAATATTAAATAGCGGTTTATGAAAGACTTGGTTTCTTTCGAAATATATATTATATTTATTTAAAAGCAATTTTCTTTTTCACAGACATGGCAGAACGAAATTAAATGCCTGAGAGAGCGAGTCATAACACTACAGACAGAACTAACAGCTGCACTGAAAGACAGGCGGCATCGCGAGCAAACCACCATCATCCCCAACCCATCCACTCACGACTCAACAGCCTGAGGGAAACGGAAACATGAAAGACATTAGCATTTAAGGTTCATTTGTGGGCTTATCAATGTTTAGCGTCTTTGAAATAAACCTCTATCTTAGAATTAGCGCTATAAATGTGTAGCGTTTACTTTTGTTCTAAGTTTGTAAGCAGCGCCATCTAGCTTTTGGTACGTGAGTTATGTTCGATGAATGCGACATCTAGCGGATGGACGATGAATGATTAGAAAATTTTGCATTGATTGCAAATTGAAGTGAATATTTGAACACGAAACTTTAACAATAACGTAATAGTTTATCAATGTATGATAATAGGTATCCTTAGTAATTCTAGTATCTTTGGTATCATCTCACTACTTTAGTAAGATTTCCTTACTGATTTTATATGTATTGATAAACTATTAATTTGTATCCCGTGGTTTAAAAAATAGTGTGGTCCTTTTTAAATTGGGGTCTACGGAAAGGAAAAGCTTGATTTTTTATCAAATAGTTAAAGTTTTGTGCAATATTGGAATTTTATTGACGGAACACAATGTATGTATTATATTATTGTAGTATAACTAAGTCTTTATTCGCTATGACAAGGGCAATTTGTGACGTAAACTTGACGCTTCTTATAACATGACGTCATAAAATACATTTCGTGATTATTTGCGATGTCACTGAGAATTATTCGACTTGGAATTGTGCAATAATAATTTTTGTTTTTTTTTATTTACAATAGCTTACCTTTTAACAAGGTATTTGATATAGTAGGTACATGTAGTACATTTTTTATTTTATATTTCAGTCCACTTTTCAATTAAAAGAAAATATCTTGATCGAATTAAGAATCGCTATTATTTTAGCCAATATTTAAGTTATATTATATACGAATTTGTATATATTATAGTACCATATAGTATAATTATAACTATATTTCGTTTTGAACTTTAAAAAATAAATACGCATTGCAATACAATTTAAAAATATTATTTCTTCTATAAATATAGCAAATATTATTTTAAATTCAATGTACCTTTTCTTTTAAATTAAAGAAAATTTATCCAGGAATACAAGTTTCTTGCTTATGAAACTTCAAAAACGTTAGACAATGGTATTAACATTTTGAAGTAGATTAAAAAAACTTAAATTTAGTTTAAAAATTCTGTACAATGTGCATAAATGTTTGTAGAACGGAATTTCAATGTTAAACATAATTAAGAAATTGGTTCTTTATTTATTATAAAAAAATGTGTTATCTGCATACGTATTTAGAATACGAACTTAAAACAAAGAAAATGTAGCGTATATGTATATTATCTTCTCAAGATATACCTTAGATTAGAGAAAAAAACGGTACCTACAAAACGAAGCCTTTACTATTTAGAAGCCTATACTTACATGGTGCATTAGACGAAAAAAAAAACTTATGATAAATATCTTTATAGTCTATAGAAATTGTAATAAGTGTTAGAATTTCTATTTTATATGTATTTTTTCGTATATTTCTAGCAGTTTTTTTTTCTGTGCAATGATTATTGTGTTCTGATTATCGATTTGATAGAAAAAATCTTTGATGTACGACTTTTCGATCGAAAGTAACAAAAAGGTAATAACGAATTTTTACGTAAAATACGATTGTCGACAGTAACTCCATCTATTATCAGCTGAAGCAAATAAACATTACAGTTTAGCCAACATTCACATCTGTAAATATTCATTAAAATACAGTCTTAGACTAATTAATCAGTATTTTTCTTAATTTATGCTTGATGTAAGAGTCTGTTTAGAGTGTCTTCGAGTTTGATTATGTTTTGTTGTTTATAATTAATATTTTATACCAAAGTTAACATTCCCCACTAAATAGAGAGTAGTTTTTTTTATATAATTACCATAGAAGAGATGAATCAGTATTTTGAATCATTAAGTTGACAAGCGCGCTAACATATTTCTAAGTTTACATTTAGTTTTAATTATTAAATGTAATCATTTAGATCTTTGTTTGACTGTTGATTATGATTATAAGTTAATACTAACTGTTGATTCTTCTCCTAGACTTAAACCAAATATTGCGAGCGCGGAGCGTTAGAGATATAATATAGTGGCGTGCACTTCATATACGCAGAGAAGCACTGCTTACCCTCGAGTTTTTTTATGTATCAAAATCAACCAGAAGTTAGGTAATTTTTTGTTTCATCTATTTTCCTCCCTAGTGCCTACCTTGATCAAATAAATCAGCACGCCACTGTATAATTAGTTATAATTATAAGAGATACTATTGAAATATATAAATAGTTAATTACTAAATAAATATGGTTGTTTCATTCAATTAATAACACTACTCATCGTTTCCCTAACAATTGTACATTTGCTATAAAAACAAACATAAAGAACTTTCTTCTCGAGTATACTTATGAACATTTTCTTTTGAAATTAAGAAGTTTCAATATTTCTGAGCCCGACCTAGAGTTCGAATTCTGGACTTCATTATCCGAATCCGATGATGTTTTACAATTTATAATAAACCATAATACTTTTGAGAACATATATTAAGTACGTACTCGTATATCTACTAAAATAAAACAATGTTTCTGAAGTATGAAACTTCTGGCGCCATCTAGGATAGAAAAACTTCGTATCTTACAATTTAAATCAAACGCGTGAATTATTGTTGCTAAGAGTATCTGGTTAAATTTTACAACCTAACATTCTGTATATTAACCTACAACATCCTGGACAGAAGGTTGCCTTACAACCTAATATACGGGATGTTGCGAAGTATTTCCCATAACTTCAAGGTGAAAAATAATTCCGATTATCCTTGTAACACACGCCTTTATCTATCCTTTCATTTTAAAATACGTAATCGTCGTCTGACGACGACTGAAGACTGTCGATATCGACAAGATATTGCAACTGAAACTCCACACTTCACTAGTAACCTACTTCATGATATTTATCAATGAATAAGTTTGACACAATTTAAGATCTATTTACAAAAGAAATATTTTTTACTCCGAAAATATTCATTTTAGAACTCATGTTCCTTAGACATTTTTAATTAATTTTACTTATAGTGTATACGTTCTAGGAACAAAAAAGCCCGACTTACAATAAAATCAATAGGTTAGTTAGGAAACTACTAAACATCTATTTCTAATACCCCAACAATTAGTGCGTTATTGCTACAACATAACATTGTCCATTTAAGGGTTAATCAACTTTACTCAACAGTTACGAAAATGAACAAGGTTTCATTTGATTTGAAAGTACCCACTTAAAATTTATTATTTATGGTGACTGGCTATATAAAACTTTAGTACAACGTAGCCCAAAACAACTTAGAATTTAGATAACTTTCTATGATAGATATCTATTATCTATACTTATAATAAATCTGTAGAGAGGTCAATTCTGTACATGAAATATATTTCCAAAATAACTATCAGGGGGTGATTAGTGGTCGATACTGATGCCAAAAATGCAATCAGTAAAATTTTTGTCTGTCTGTCTGTCTGTCTATCTGTCTGTCTGTCTGTCTGTCTGTCTGTATGTTCGCTATAGAAACAAAAACTATTCGACGGATTTTAACAAAACTTCGTACAATTATTCTACATACTCCTGGGCAGGTTATAGTATACTTTACATCACGCTACGATCAATAGGAGCAGAGCAGTGAAGGGAAATGTTGGGAAAACGGGAGAAGTTACCCCATTTTTTAAGCTTCCATCGCGTGTACAGCCTTAATGGTTAAAGCTACAAATAAATCATGTATGACGGAAATGTTTTCCTTAAAATTATATAAAAAAACACAATAGCATATATATGTCTATATCTTATGGTTGACTCACAATAACACGTATAACTCCCGATAGCTCAGCAGTTCGGAGATTTCTGATTATATTTGTCTACTCTTATGTTTATAACACTCATCACTCATTCCTAGGGTAGGGGCAGGGTAGGGTAAGGTAGGGCTAGGGTAGGGGTAGTTGAATGTTTACATCGACCTTCACGCGGACGAAGTCGCGGGCGTCCGCTAGTAGATAATAATTGTGGCGACATCTGACATGATTGTAATGTTTTTTAACGCGATGTTGACGGACACTTTTTTCCTTAGATTAATACTTTTCATGCACAGTTACAAACCATTACCTTTATACTCAACCATGCGGTAGATGGCGGTAGATGCTCAACCATGCGGTAGATGGCGTTACATGCTCAACCATGCGGTAGATGGCGTTAGATGTTACATTTGGAACAATGGCGGGTTTGTAAATTTGCCGCCAGTAGGCTATTGAATTTTTGTAGCCCCTACTGAACTCTGAAATTCGATAGGTATCTTAAATTCGCAACCAATACAATTTAGCAGACTCAAAAGTGATTACGAAAATAGGAAAACTAATGTCGAACAAACTGTAACCAAAATAAGGACCAGACCTTGAGTGAAGTCACGCGCTTGTGAACGTTGTGTGTAGGGTTAAAGGATCCTTTGACTGAAACACTCCCCTTTTCCACTCAAGTCACTCTCCCCGCCTATCCCAAGTAACCCATAAAGAATTCCACAACAAGTGATGTGGACGGCTCGAACGCCACGAGCACACAGAAGCCGTCCGTACCGTCACATCGTTGCAACGCGGCGATAACATACCATTGTCTTAAATTGTGTCAATAAAATTGCAAGTTTTTGTTTTAGTATAGGACTGTAACTATGGCCCTCATAAAAAGGCTTAAAGTCACTCAGCGGACGATGGAACGAGCTATGCTTGGGGTTTCTCTGCGTGATCGAATCAGAAATGAGGAGATCCGTAGTAGCGAGGCGCGAAGCTGAAGTGATAATGAGCAGGTCACATAGTTCGAAGAGCCGATGTACGTTGGGGTCCCAAGGTGCTAGAATGGCGACCTCACACGGAAAGATCTGTGTTGGTCGACCTCCCACTAGGTGGACCGAGGATATCACGCGGGTTGCAGGGAGCCGCTGGATACTCGCGGCTCGAGACCGTTTTGTTTGGAAGTCCATGCAAGAGGCCTACGTCCAGCAGTGGACGTCCATCGGCTGTTAATGATGATGATGATGATAGGACTGTAAATCTAAGTTGTAGTTGTTGTTGTGAAGAACCTAGTTGTATAAAGATTGTCTACAAAGTCCACATAGGTATACTATGCAAAAAAGGTCACGTTGTAAATGCTTTGAGCCACTTACGTAGGTTTATTGTCACAGTTTGCAGAGGCCAGGACTCTGGAGAGATATTAATGAAAAAATAGCGTGTCCTACCCTCAAATCCTTTTAATGGGCACTGGTTAATGTGTGCCACGACGCACTAAAGTACCTACAGTGTACACCTACAACAAGACGGCCTCCGTGGCGGAGTGGTATGCGCGGTGGATTTACAAGACGGAGGTCCTGGGTTCGATCCCCGGCTGGGCAGATTGAGATTTTCTTAATTTGTAGAGGTCTGGCTAATGCGAGGCTTCGGCCGTGGCTAGTTACCACCCTACCGGCAAAGACGTACCGCCAAGCGATTTAGCGTTCCGGTACGATGCCGTGTAGAAACCGAAAGGGGTGTGGATTTTCATCCTCCTCCTAACAAGTTAGCCCGCTTCCATCTTAGACTGCATCATCACTTACCATCAGGTGAGATTGTAGTCAAGGGCTAATTTGTATTTAAAAAAAAAAACTTACTGAACTGTCGCCGTTCCCGGAGAATAAAATTGTAATTGCAAAAAGCAAATTTTTCAGGAAAAATAAAAAAAATCCAGTTTTGGCGATTGTTGACAAAGTAATAGACTATAATTAGGATAAAAGATTCAAATGAAACTTGGTACGGTTAGAGACCATAATACGGAAAAGGTTATAAGATACTTTTTATTGCGAAAATAAAATAAAAAGGGAGTGAAATGGGGGTTGAAAGATTGTATGGAAAGTCCTTCATTTTTAGAGTTACATTTTTAAAAAATTGTTCATAGATTGTAAAAAAAATATGAAATATAATGTGATTCAAGATTTTTTTTAATTCAACCCCTGAAGTGGTGAAATAGGGCTTGAAAGGTTACATTGATCACCACGCGGACGGCCGCTAGCATAACATAAGATGATATATGAAATGGAAAAACAAGTTTTACTCGTATCGTAGAATATCAGAAAAACATTTTCCATGGGATTTTCGGAAAACCTAAATCTGTGTAAGGAATAAAAGGCATTCCATTTCCCAAATAGCTAAGTAAGTTACGCCTGGGCTGCGAACACTTAGTTTTGCTTTGTTTCTTCAAATCCCACAGCAGGGAGTCGTGTTAACCTAACTTGTGTTTCAGGCTAAGTGCGTGAAGTTTTACTTTACCAACAAAAATAATATATTTACAGCCTTAATAGCTCAATGGTAAGAACTCATCACTGAAGGGTGGTGGTTCGATCCCCGCCCCTTTGGTCTATTGTCGTACCCACTCCTAATAGTTTTTCCCGACTAGTTGGAGGGGAATAGGAACATTGGTTTTTAAAAGAACATATATTAAAAAAAAAACATTGTGTTGACGCGTAGGTGTAGATGATAGCCGAGATAGCCCTGTGGATATGACCTTTCTGTCGATTCGGAAGGCGCAGGTTTGAATCCGGTCCTGCGGATATTATGGCTTTCTGAGGTAACAAGTTTGAAGAGTCCAAACTTTTAATTGTGTATAACGTAATTGTTCGATCAAATCTGTGTCTCGAACTGAAAATCAGCGCTACTTGTCCTAATTCAAATGGTCACGTAGCATTATGCTGAGCTGGGGCCATTTTCTGGGTTATGCCACACATCGCAGGGTATTGTCCTGGATGTGCTGGTGTACTGGAGATATTGTGATGTGTGGCATAGTTTCGAAATAAATGCATTTTTCTTTCTTTCTTTTTTTTTATTTGATATTTTCCATGAGCTATCATGAGGAGTCATGTCTGCAGACGTCAGACCCTTAGCTTGGCGGTAGCTCTACGCTTTCGGCGGTTTGAAGATGATATTTATTGTCATAAAAATTACTTTATCTAACTAACATGAGAACATTATTTTTTAGCATTCATAATTATCAACCCAAATTTGTCTCACTGCTGATTTTTCCTTTTTGCTCTCAGAATGATTTTTCCTTAACCGATTGAGACACGTGATATTTAATTTCTCAAAATGCACACAACTGAAAAGTTGGAGGTGCATGCCCCGGACTGGATTCAAACCCACGCCCTCCTGAATCGGAAGCAGATGTATGCATATTGTATATCTCGGCTCAGGTATATATTTATTAGGTTTATAATACGTTAGATTCAGAATCTTAGACGATCCACACTTAGACATCCATCCATCAAAAGAATTTTCCAACATTAATATCAGGTAGGTACATATTCGTAGCAGCTAAATCAGATTACCCTTGACAGTGTTTTATTGTCAAAGTTATTGCAATGCAACTATAAAAATGAAACTTCATATTCACAGTCACTGACAAACTAACCCTTTATTGCTCCATTGAGACACCTATGTTAACAAAACCTACGCTTTTTATTACCCTTTTGGAAGCAAACTCTTTACTACTGTGAAACGAGTACTGTGAACATAAAAACTGTTTACTACGTATTTAAAAATGTCGTACTGCTGGCAATACATTTTTCTTGTAGGTAGTTAATCTGAAAACGTGAAAACCCATGTTCCTACTCTACCATAGTTAAGTATGTTAGACAACCATATTTTATATTTTTATTTTATTCTTTACAAGTTAGCCCTAATGCAGTCTAAGATGGAAGCGGGCTAACTTGTTAGAAGGAGGATGAAAATCCATACTCCTTTTCGGTTTCTACACGACATCGTACCGGAACGCTAAATTGCTTGGCGGTACGTCTTTGCCGGTAGGATGGTAACTAGCCACGGCCGAAGCCTCCCACCAATCAGACCTGGACCAATTAAGAAAATCTCAATCTGCCGAGCTGGGGATCGAACCCAGGACCTGCGTTTTGTAAATTTACGGCGCATACAACTGGAGGATGGAGGTTTCGAGAAGTAGGTTTCAAGGATCCAATCTAAACGTTCCTTTCATAAAGATTTAATTACAGAGGCACTTTTTAACTTTTTTTCATTTCTATTTTCTAGGTTTAGATACAGGGATAAAATATAACGTTTCACACTCACATATCACGTGGCTTTCTAGTAGTTAGTTGATCCAGAGATTATCTACCCCCTACAACACTAAAAACTTTACCTCTTTATAATATTAGTACAGAAGTATAGATAAATTTGGATAGGTAATTAAAATATTTCGTTTTATAAACAATTGTGGAATTGCAAAGTTCTGTTTTGGTTATAAAATATAGATGTTTATTATTTATTAGGTCGGAATTATTCGAAGTCTACCTCGTAGAGGTATAAAATTATAACTGCATGTCATAAAATCTTTGACTATCGTAAACCACCTGCGTTGGTACGAGTATTTATTTAATATAATTATATACCTTTAAAGATAAAACTCAATAAAAGTTCTGTGCTATTGGAATTAATTTAAATGACTTTATTTATTTTACAATTTATAAAGAAAATAATAGAAAATATATAATGCAAGCATGTGAAAATGCCTTATTGATTTAAGCAATATCTGCCAGAAAACCTTAGGTTATAGGAATTATTGTGTAGTAAACTCAAATTTTGAAACAAACAAAAAGACTTAGGACTACAGACTATGAAAATGATAATTTGAAAAGAGTGGACAAAAGTGTACACATGCCTTTACTCTATTATAAAATACTAAGTAGTACTTACTACTTAGTATAGCTACTTAGGTATACTAATATTATAAAACCGAAGAGTTTTTTGTTTATTTGTTTGCTTGAACGCGCTTATCTCAGGAACAACTGGTAATATTTGAAAAGTTCTTTCAGTGTTATATAGCCCATTTATCGAGGAAGGCTATAGGCTATATATTATCCCCGTATTACTGTGGGAACGGGAACCGCGTGGGTGTAACCGTGAGGCGTCAGCTAGTTTATTATAAAAGGACACAACCTTTCAAGCAAATGAAGTTGCTATTACATTACAAAAAGCATAAAATATGAGGGGATTCTTTAGATCTCGCAACAGTTTTTCATACTCACAGCTTCGCGCGAAGTCTTAATGCATGAATATAAATCATAGCTTTTACATTATGACTTAAAAAGACGATGTTTTTGCGCCATTGCCACTTTTTTACTTGCTTTTGCTGCATTAAAAATCAGACTTGCGTAGGTGCTTCGTTCACGTTTCAATTTTTTTAAATTTTTTGTAAAAACTACGAGTATAAATTCCTCCGATCCCGGAGGGTGTAGAATCTTTACAAATAGTCGTCAACTGACGTGTCAAAAGTGCTTTTGTAAACTAAGCCTGCTTGAAATAAATGAATTTTGATTTTGAAATACTTTGCAGATGAGTTGGGCTCGCTTTTACTTTATCGTAGTTGGGTACATACGAGACTGGAATATAATTTCATCCAATGCGTGGTAACAAGTCGCCTGGAGATGAAAGATACGCCAATTTGCAACGTCGTATTTCGCGTTAAGGTCACTAGGAACATACTTCAAGCGGAGTGCTGCTACAATTTACTATTCATATTTTTCACTATTTTATATCATCATTTTACCATCTTACCGAGAAAGAAGTTTTCTCCTTTCACAAGTAAGTGTGATTGCATTGAAGGCGGAACTTTGGCGAATTAGGTTTACATCTACAAAATCTAAGTAGTAAAGTGCCTAATGTAATTTCTTTTCTAAAATCTCTCATTTATTCATTTTTCTTTTTTTCAAATCGGACTAATAGTTCCTGAGATTAGCGCGTTCAAACAAACATACTTTTCAGCTTTGTAAAAGCAGCAGTTGATTATAAAGTCTGGCCCTCTACAGTACCAATAAAATATGCTGATAATGATGATGAGATGATCATAGAAATATGCGTATTTTTATGATCATAGCGTTATTCACATTTTGGTGCTATTTTATCGATAGCGCTTATTTCAGTAGTATAGTACAAAAAAGCAGTGCCTAATCATCGCAAGGACAATTTGTATAATTTTATTCTGAGAAAAGCCATAAAAGTAAATTTGAAAGTTTGACATATATCAGACGCCATTGCATTCCATTTTTATCCATTTAATATCTATTATACAAAATATTGATAGCTGCATTTTCACCTGAATATGATAAAAGAAAAAAATAAAAAATGGGCAACATAAAGAACTAATTTTCTTTGACTAATTGGACTAAACAAATGCAAAGACTAAGCAATGACGAAGAATTTTTCCGATACTACATAATACATTATAAAAATTTTATTTTACAATTTTTACATGTTTGTTTAAATTAATATTAGATTTATAATGAATAATGTTGTGTAATTAATTATATATTACTGGTTTTTAAAGGCTTTATTTTTTTTCTCTCATTTATTTATTACTTCCTTTTTTTTAATTTTTAACAATATAAGTATAAAATACAAAACATTATTAAAAATTTATAAAAAAAATCCACCCTCCCGCTGCGGGGACATTTGAGTGCCCAAGCAACCGGTGGTCAGGGCTCCAGAGTGAGGAACCTCCTCACAATAGGCGCCGTCTCAAGAATCACTGCAATCAATCAATCAATCTTATTATGGTAAACCAAACTTTTTTTATAGAGCATAACAATTCGATGTCTAATGATGAGTAAGAATATCTTGGCTTAGGATAATAACACTAATAATAGGATAATAACACTGATAACATCACCAAATTCAGTACAAAAACATTACACTTCGACCGTAAAAATAACGTTTGATCGGTTTACGGGGTTAGTATAGGGATCTACTTATCCGAAATCGCTTTCGTGCCATTAAAATGCGTCCCGAAGTAAACAACTCCTCACATAAAAAGGACGTTGGGATTGATTTGTTAGAAGGCTTTTTACGACTGCTCTTACTTCAATTGTGTTCTATAAATGTAATAAACCTACAGGAATCAAGCACTTGCACATTAAATCAATGATATTTTTATACTATAGATCGGTTCGTCGTCATCAACCCATATTCGGCTCACTGCTGAGCTCGAGTCTCCTCTCAGAATGAGAGGGGTTAGGCCAATAGTCCACCACGCTGGCCCAATGCGGATTGGCAGACTTCACACACGCAGAGAATTAAGATAATTCTCTGGTATGCAGGTTTCCTCACGATGTTTTCCTTCACCGATTGAGACACGTGATATTTAATTTCTTAAAATGCACACAACTGAAAAGTTGGAGGTGCATGCCCCGGACCGTATTCGAACCCACACCCTCCGGAATCGGAGGCAGAGGTCTTATCCACTGGGCTATCACGGCTCTTATAGATCGGTTACGTCCCTATAAAATCACCGTTTTTACACTTCCCTAAAACACAACTCGACATTGTATACGATATTTAGGTATTATTTGTTTAAATAATGTTCGTTGTTGTAAATAACGTAACATTGAGATGTGGAAATTTCCTCTTTTGAGCGCCTCATTTTTCATGACCTAGTTACGCATCTAACAGTATTTAACATCAAAGCATTAAATAGAATAAAAAATCGAAAAGGAGTTCAAAGTTAGTAAATTAAAGTATACTAGAAATAATTATCATTCTCTTATTTTCTCCTTTTGAAGTACGAAATACCCTTATCGTACTTCAAAAGGATATCGGGGATTTGTGATCTGGGTCTTAAGTCATATGGTATGTCGATTCTCTTTCTAAGATCACACGCTTCGAAAATTACATAATGTATAGGAATGACATTTGGTTTCGTCAGATCACGTGATCGAGTTATCAATCGGATCTGTCTTTCCTATACATTTTTTTAGTTTTCGAAGCGTTAAAGTTTGTATAAAATCGGCAAGCCATATGGCTATAGGCCCAGATAAACGATATAGTTTCTTTAAATTACATCACTAATCTGATCACTTACTTACAACAAATGAACAAAATCGAACGTATGATTAAGTGAATGGCATAGGTATACTTGAGAGCCGTGATAGCCCAGTGGATATGACCTCTGTCTGACTCCAATCTATGTCTGAAAGGAGACTCGAGCTCAGCAGTGAACCAAATATTGGGTTGACTAGTTATATGTGTACTAGGTTTATGTGAATGAAGTTAAAGATTGGAATGAACAACACGTACTTCTACAAACCACCGTGTATCATCACAGACTATTTACACCATAACATTGGATTTTATTATAATCTAAGAGCACATAGACATAGACATAGGGGGTGTAAGGGGGAGGCTAGTACCAGTCAGTCTCCCCAACTGTCAACCTCACCTGCTCGTGGTGCACCCTGCAAATGGACCGACGAGGCTCTGGCGACCGACGAATGGCGGTATATCCATTCCCACAGGCTAGATTACGAAATGCCTCAGGCCGGTGTCGGGCAGCAGCGACACCGGCGCGAGTAATCTAGCACTGCGCTGACCAACCCGCATGCCCAGCGTGGCCAGTATCGGGCAAAACTTTACATGGACAGAACAAACACAACACAGCCCCTAGTCCCCGGCAGCCCCGCTATCCCTGGCTCTGGCAGCGGTTACGGTAACGGCGGGGCAAGGGGTGTTAAGAATCTCCGGCAGAGATTCCGCTGCCAACCCCGACGACTAGACCTGGCAACATACAACGCACGCACTTTGAGGTCCGACGAAAAGGTGATCGAGCTGGAAGAAGTTATGAGCAAGTTGGGATTGTCATAGGATTGTCTGAAGTCCGAAGAGAGGGGGAGGGCTCGATAATCCTTGAATCCGGCAACATGCTCTACTACCGGGAGGGCGACCAACAGTCCCAGGGTGGTGTCGGATTTATCGTTCACAAGTCCCTCGTGAACAATGTTGTAAAAGTCGAGAGTGTGTCGAGCAGGGTAGCGTTCCTGGTCCTCCGAATTACCAAACGGTATTCGTTGAAGGTTATACAGGTTTACGCACCGACCTCGACACATCCCGACGAGGAGGTAGAGGTATTGTATGAGGATATTTCTAAAGCCATACATGCCTCAAACTCTTATTACAATGTTGTGATGGGGGATTTTAACGCAAAGCTGGGCGAACGTAGCGGTTCAGAGTTGAAAGTGGGACGATTTGGATATGGTCAACGGAACGACAGGGGCCAAATGTTGGCTGACTTCATGGAGAAGGAGGGCCTCTTTATGATGAACTCCTTCTTCAAGAAGCCACCACACAGGAAATGGACCTGGATGAGCCCCGATGGTTCCACGAAAAATGAGATTGACTTCATCTTGTCTACCAAACGGCAAATATTCAACGATGTTTCTGTGATCCATAGGGTGAAAACCGGTAGCGATCACCGAATGGTTAGAGGCACGTTGAATATCAACGTTCAGCTGGAACGGTATCGACTGGTGAAGTCTACGCTCCGACCTACTCGTGCCCATATCCAAAACCCCGAGTCCTTTCAACTAGAACTGCAGAACCGCTTTGATTGCCTAGCAAATTGCGAAACTGTGGACGATCTGAACAACAGGTTCGTGGAAACTGTCCATTCCGTTGGGTCTAAGTTCTATAAGACCCACCGTACGAAAAGAACCAAAAAGTTCTCAGACCATACACTTAAACTCATGAAAGAGAGGCAAGAAATGAGATTGCAGTCTTCAGCAGATGCGTCAAAATACCGACAAATCAGTAGACAGATCTCTAAGTCGCAAACCAGCGACTTGCGAAACTTCAATACCGAGCGTATTAAAAATGCGATTGAAAACAATCGCGGCTCGAAAGTTTTCGCCAGAGATCTGTCTATTGGACAGAGGCAGCTGACGCGTTTGAAGACCGAGCACGGTAATCTGATTTCTTCCAAGCCCGAGTTATTAAGTGAGGTCGAGAAGTTCTATGGACAGCTATACACGACTAGTCAGCAGCCTGTTGACAACTTGGCTAAAGACCCCAGAGCCAAGTTGACCCGACACTATACCGAAGATATCCCGGACGTCAGCCTATACGAGATTAGTGTGGCTCTCAAACACCTGAAGAACAATAAGGCGCCAGGTGAGGACGGAATCACAGCAGAACTCCTGAAAGCGGGTGGAAAACCGATACTTAAAGTCCTTCAGCGATTGTTCAATTCCGTCATTCACGAGGGCACGACGCCTGAGGCGTGGCATAGGAGCGTGGTGGTTCTGTTCTTCAAAAAAGGTGATAACACCTTGCTGAAGAATTACAGACCCATCTCGCTGTTAAGCCATGTTTACAAATTGTTCTCGAGAGTCATTACGAATCGTCTCGCTAATAGGTTTGACGACTTCCAGCCTCCCGAACAAGCCGGTTTCCGAAAAGGCTTTAGTACCATAGACCACATCCATACGCTGCGGCAGGTTATACAGAAGACTCACGAGTATAACCAGCCACTATGCTTAGCGTTTGTGGACTATGAAAAAGCCTTCGATTCGGTGGAAACCTGGGCTGTGCTAAGGTCATTGCAGAGATGCCGAATTGATTACAGGTATATCCAAGCGTTGAAGTGCTTGTACGAAAACGCCACAATGTCAGTCCGTATTCAGGATCAGACTACGAGGCCAATCCAGTTGCAGCGAGGAGTGCGTCAGGGAGATGTGATCTCTCCGAAGCTATTTACCGCCGCACTGGAAGACGTCTTTAAGCTTCTGGACTGGGGCGGACTTGGCATCAACATCAATGGCGAGTACATCACTCAACTGCGGTTCGCGGATGATGTAGTCATCATGGCACAGACTCTGGATGACCTTAGTACCATGCTCAATGACCTCAGCAGCGTTCCTCAACAGGTGGGCCTGAAAATGAACATGGGCAAAACAAAAATAATGTGTAATGCTCATGTATCGCTCCACCCAGTTATAGTTGAGAACGCTGCACTCGAAATTGTAGACGAATACGTATACCTAGGACATATGATCCAGTTAGGTAGGTCCAATTTCGAGAAAGAGGTGAACCGTCGAATCCAACTCGGCTGGGCTGCATTCGGGAAACTTCGCGACATCTTTTCGTCCGAAATTCCTCAGTGCCTGAAGACAAAAGTCTTCGAACAGTGCGTGTTGCCAGTGATGACCTATGGTTCCGAGACTTGGTCGCTAACTATGGGCCTCATAAGAAGGCTCAGAGTCACACAGCGGGCGATGGAACGAGCTATGTTAGGAGTATCTTTGCGTGATCGAATCAGAAATGAGGAGATCCGCAGAAGAACCAAAGTCACCGACATAGCTCAACGAGTTGCGAAGCTGAAGTGGCAATGGGCGGGGCACATAGTTCGAAGAACCGATGGACGTTGGGGTCCCAAAGTGCTGGAATGGCGACCCCGCACTAGTAAGCGCAGTGTTGGCCGACCCCCCACCAGGTGGACTGACGACATCAAGCGAGTCGCAGGGATTCGCTGGATGCAGGTGGCTCAGTATCGTGATGTTTAGAAGTCCTTACAAAAGGCCTATGTCCTGCAGTGGACGTCCATTGGCTGATATGATGATGATGATGAAGAGCACATATAGTTTTCTAGTATGTTTTCTACTTTAATTGTAGCAATGATTTTATGCAAATTTTTCACAACATCCCAAAATTTTATGTTGCCTTCTATATTATATTCCGTTTATTTTAAATGTATTCTGTTGGATAGGTAAGATAAAGTTTAGGATCAATAGAAAACATATCTCCGGTGACCCAATCAGAAATAGTTCTGCATATGAAAGCCAATTTTGTTTGTCCGAAATAAATTTAAGTATGAAATGATGTTAAAGTATACGGATTCCGGATTGGTACTATATTTACAAAGAAAGATGTAAATTATTAAGTCCTCAAACCGCAGGATCGATAAGAAATCGTCCTAAAATGTAAATATTTTGGGATAGTACCTACACTCGTAGAACATGTACACTCGTTAATGCTTAACTCTGAAGTTGCTCTACCTAAATATTTGAAGTTAAAATGCAGAAGAATTTTGGTTATCTATACTTAATATTTATTATAAAGTGGAAAACTTTGTTTGTAATGAATAGGCTCAAAAACTACTAAACCGATTTTAAAAATTCTTTCATCATTCGAAAGCTACATTATCTACAAGTTATATAGGCTAAATTTTGTTTTGAAAAAAATAGGGTTCCGTAAGATATTTGGGTTTTTCGGACGCAAGGTGTAAAACGTCAACCAGAAAGTTACTTACCTATTGTGCGTACGCTGCCTAAACTATAAAAGATAGAACCATAAAATGTTCTAATTAATTGTGGATCTTAAAAATATATACAAAAAAACCGCGATATCTTTGTCGAGTAAGGCACAACAACTATTTTTTTATTTAAAAATTTAGTTTTTTTTGGACTATGTACATTTAAACGCATTTATTTTACTCATGCTATTAATCCTTATCAATATACGGAGGAGGATGAAAATGCACACCCCTTTCGGTTTCTACACGACAACGTACCGGAACACTAAATCGCTTGGCGGTACGTCTATGTCGATAGGGTGGTAATTAGCCACGGCCGAAGCCTCCCACCAGCCTGACCTGGACCAATTAAAAAAACCTCAGTCGGCCCAGTCGGGGACCGAACCCAGGACCTCCGTCGAATAAATCCACCGAGCATACCACTGCGCCACGGAGGCCGACAAAAAAAAAAGTAACGATTTCCTGTAAATAATTTGGGCTTGCTAAAACAATTTCCCGGCGACCATGATTAATTTTGTTCATGAGTTTATAAATATTTACTTGTTATTATTAGGAAAAGTTTAAGTGATTTTCTCAACTGCCTGGTCCTTTGGGTTGTTGATATTGCGAATTTTTGATCAAAACATTTATAATTTGTTAGGGAAAGTTACTTTGAACTGAACAATAGGTATGTATTCGCCAAAGTACTTTGTGACTTTGTCAATGTGAACTCTATGATTAAAAATACATTCTCAGGACTGGTTTTAATGAAACACGACCTATGTTATGTTGGTTGGTGTTGTGGTCTAGTCTAGAGACATTCTTATTTCATTTAATACTTAAATATCTTTATTGCAACAAAAAAATATTTATATGGAATATTCACAATCTTAAAACTTAAGAGCGCGCAGCGCGTCGGTACGATATGGATAAAATTCGAAGCGCAAACGAGACGCCGAATTATGACTTTTACTCGAGTGAAAAGCACGGAGCGATTGACGCGCGACGCAAATTTTATGTCATGGGCGCCAAAACCATTTTTATTTTAATTGCAAGTAAATTAAACAACATAACGAAAAACAAAATGGGCATGTTCAAGATATATACCTAATTTTCTATACAAAACAAAAATTTAAGAAAATAAGTTTGCTTTTCCTGAGATTGAAAGCAAAATGTGATCAAAACATGTATTTTTCAAAAAAATAAACTACCGAGAAAAGTTTTACAAATTGTGTATTTTGTATAGTCATAACGAAGCACTTTGAAATATCATTTACCCAAATATCAGGCTCCTAACTTTTCCAGAATCTGAGATCCAGAACCATTTGTAACCACCAAATTACATATTGCACACTCTTAAAAATACATTCTCAGGACTGATTTCAATGAAACACGACCTATGTTATGTTGGTTGGTGTTCTAGTCTAGTCTAGAGACATTCTTATTTCATTTGATATTTAAATATCTTTATTGCAACAAAAAATATTTATATGGAACATTCACAATCGTAAAACTTAAGGATAAAATACAGTGCAAGAGGCGAATGGCACCAATTCAAGCTCCAAAGAAAAAAGAGCTAAGAAAGTTTATAAAATGGCCAATCCACGCTTTTAAAGTACATACTAAAGGTTACGTAAAGAACTAAGATAAACTATTCGATTAATTAATTGTTTATGTTGCAAGCAAAGCGGGAACAAGAACAATATTATTTATTAATTTTATTAAAGTAGATAGAAGCACTTTTTCAATTAAAAATTACTCCGTTTCCTGTTTGTTGAACTACCGTTATTAATTAACTAGGTATTCCTGTGGGAGTCGGGAAGGAAATATTTTTATAATGTTGAAATAGCACAAAGTGTATTATAGTAGTTAGTTAATTAAGACTTCAAGGTGTGTTCAGAATTGCTGAATTAGCTTTGTATGATATCTAACTTATTTTATTATTTCTATCTCTATCTAACCTTCTCTAACCTAATAATAAAATAAATACTTGGTATTTTTTTTTTCGATTAAAAGAACTTACTTCGCATATAGCTATTAGCTCAGTGAATATGACCTCTACCTTCGATTCGGAGGACGTATGTTCGAATTCGGCCCGGAGCATGCATCTCTAACTTTTCAGTTAAGTACATTTCACGAAAATAAATATCAAGTGGTTCAAACGATGAAGTATAAACATCATGAGGAATTCTGCATATCTGAGAATTTTCTGAATTAGTGTGAAGTCTGCCAATCCACATCATGCTCAACAGTGAGACGAATATGAGTTGTCTATGATGATGATGATGATGATGATGATGAAGATGATGATGATGATGATGATGATGATGATGTCGATGATGATGATGATGATGATGATGTTGACTTCACATATTATTTGCGCAAACACTTATCTTATTTATAGAGAAGTAAAATTTGTAAGTTAGTGAGGTTGTAGGGGGTAACCTGAGGATCTACTAAAATGATTGTGAAAATTCTTTTACCAACAAAAAGATTACCTGTTTGATTGATTTTGGTTTGTTTTTCCACTTAATTTGTTTTTGTAAAGTTATGTTTTGCTGGTGTAATAGTGTTTTTATTATTATTAAAGATATATATATATATATATTTGTTTTCTATTGTTTCTTTACCTAGTAATAGTAATATAGGCTAAGTAGGTATATTTTATTCCCGTATTCCTACGGAAACGGAAACTACACGGGAAACAGTTGCGAGAATATTAAAATTGTAGAGAGTAAAAATAAATAACGAGGGCCAGTTAAACATGATCTGCGGTATCGTGGGACGATAAATTTTAATATATGCGGATTCCCGCTTAGCCCTATTTGCGAGACTTGGAAATTGGTTGATAACGCGGAATACCCTGGCAACTTTAACATGAATCTTTGAATATCCTGTTACACGGAATATGGCGTTGATTTAATTTTTTTAGGGTTCCGTAGCACAGAAGGAAATAATTCTTAAAGTTTCACTGAATTGTCCGTTAGTCAGTCTGTCAATACCCTTTATCTCGGGAACGCGTGGAGGTATCGAGATAAAATTAAAATCAAACTTCTAAGTAAACGTAAAACACTTATTTATGTCTGTTATATAATGGGGGGCATTGTAGTACGATTGTTTCTCGTGCAATGACGTGATGCTAAATTCTACAATAAACAGCACGAGTCCCACAATCTCTAATTAGGTGCAGTGGCATACAATACTTTTCTACGACCATGATAAAAGAAATAAAAGAATTAACAAAATTTAGGTTTATAATATTAAAATGGCGTTGGCCATGACCTCTTTGATTGATTGGAGTGGTCCACTAGATTTGTCTCATATGAGTAGGTAAGCCTGAATTATTGTAGCCATGGAACTATTTAAAAATTTAAAAAAACAGCATTGTAGCATGATTTACCCGTGTGGTAATGAACATTACCACATTAGTACTACCTGTTGGAGTGATTAGCTTTGTGATATGGTATGGTAATATACGTAATCAATTTATATGGATTACGTAGATTACGAAATGGGAGTAGAAAAAATACGTTTACAAATTTCGAATCATTCATCATTCATCATCATTCTCAACCCATATTCGGCTCACTGCTGAGCTCAAGTCTCCTCTCAGAATGAGTGGGGTTAGTCCACCACGCTGGCCCAATGCGGATTGGCAGACTTCACACACGCAGAGAATTAAGAAAATTCTCTGGTATGCAGGTTTCCTCACGATGTTTTACCTTCACCGTTTGAGACACGTGATATTTAATTTCTTAAAATGCACACAACTGAAAAGTTGGAGGTGCATGCCCCGGACCGGATTCGAAGCCACACCCTTCGTAATCGGAGGCAGAGGTCATATCCACTGGGCTATCACGGCTCTTAAATTTCGAATACAAGGCCTTAAAAATATACCTATTTGAAACTTTATTTGACATTATACACGTCAATCAGAGTTTTAAAGTGAAATGGTTTACATTAGAAACAATTTGGATGTTAATTAAAAGCGCTATCAAGATTTATTGGAGTAACTTCGTCAATTTGCCTAAAAGTCATTAAAAGTTAATAGACGAGGAGGCGTTGCGAAGACGTTTTTGATGTCTGTAACGAGACAAATTTGTTTGGGAATAGTATAAAGGTATATTTGAGTCCGTAAAGTACTTACTGTCATGCTTATTTTAGACCCAAAAGAAGTGTTTCTTTGTGTCAGTTTCAAGAGATAATCAAGTTAAGTATTTTTTAGGCTTATTATTTGCTCTAGGATTTTTTTTATTCTCTACAAGTTGACTACAATCTCAGCTGATGGTAAGTCATGATGAAATCTAAGATGGCAGCGGGCTAACTTGTTAGGAGGAGGATGAAAACCCACACCCTTTCGGTTTCTACACGACATCGTACCGGAACGCTAAATTGTTTGGCAGTATGTCTTTGTCGGTAGGGTGGTAAATAACCACGGCCGAAGCCTCCCACCAGCCAGATCTAGACCAATTAAGAAAACCTCAATCGGCAAAGCCGGGGATCGAACCCAGGACATCCGTCACGTAAATCCACCGCGCATACCACTGCGCCACGGAGGCCGTCAAAATGATGACCAAGAAGTGAATTAAATGTTTTTATTTGCGTTTCTTGCGAGTGGATTATCTACTACATAGAGGCGATTTACCAGTTAAAGACAGACAATATATACAGTTTGCTTTTTCGTAACAAACCCGTTACAAATTGCATATACATATACTATTACGGAGAACCCTATTACTAAAGGCATAGGGTTCATAATCGCTCGCCCATATCTAGTTATTTACAATTTGAATAGTATACGATCTTTTGTTATTGTTATTTGTCGAATTTCGTAGAATAAACAACACGTGTATGGGCGTTTCCAGAATGGTCTGGAATCATTCTGACGGGTATAAATAAAACAATACACGACGGACGTGACAGTCGTGGCAGTTAACCTTCGGAACGAAGAGAAGTAACATAAAGTGATACCAGCGATACAAGTGACTAATAGTGAGCTATAGTGAGCCTTTGGAAAGGTGTATTGATAATCGGATTAAGGAGTGGAATAAAGTCTCATACGAATCACCAAGTGTTTCATTCCAAATCTTCGAAAACTTGTTCGTAACAATATCTAATAGAGACATTATTATTTTACAAGTAAGAATTCTTTTTAATTAAAATGAAAAGTTACTTAATGTACCTACTTATCTAGTAAATCAAGGCATTACCAACTGAGCCATAGAGATTGTCATCCTACGCACGGTAATATAATACCAGGGTCAAATTTGACACCAAAAATGGATTTAACCCATAAAAATGTTCTACATAAAGTAAGCTATTAAATTTGATTGCGAGTGTTCCATCATATAATGCTGACACAAAAATGGAAGCAACGTTTTTGAAGCTGGAATATTTCAGCGAGTATTTTATATTATGCGTGGGTGTATTATATAACTAGTTTGATTAACATGCGAGAGTCTGAATTCATGTATTAATAGTATATATATTTATTCCAGACATGGTATTTTCAGTAGATAATATTTTGAAACTAACAAGTAGCAACATTCCTGAATTGCTTAGTGCTTTATTTGCACTGGGTTATGAGGTATGGATTATGAATTCGCGTCTTGAGATGGTTGTAAAAATTATAGGGTTTATCGCAAGATTTCGCAGTAACAGGCTAAGACAAATAAGCTACTAACGTAAGGAGCTTTTAGATTACTACTGTAATTTCGATGTGTGAGTTTACCTCGTCCCTCTCAAAAACGACAGACAATTTTGTTGACAGTAAATATGAGTACATAACTAATTAACATACATCTGTGATATACGCATTAGGATTCCTTGTATTGTGAATTGTTCAATCCTGCTAATATTATAAACGCAAAAGTTTGTATGGATGTTTAGATGTTTGTTTGTCTTTAACGCCGCAACTACTGAAGCGATTTGGCTAAAATTTGAAATGGGAATAGATTTTACTCTGGATTAACACATAAGCTACTTTTAATCCTGGAAAAATCCATGGTTTCCGAGGGATTTGTGAAAAACTAAATTTGACGCAGACGAAGTCGCTGGCGACCAACCGCTAGTTGATATATTTGGTTTTAAACTATCGATAAAGTTAATGTTGGAATTAACGGTTCAACATACTCGAGTAACACTAACAACTTTGCTATTTCGGATTTTTCAAATTTGAAAACAAATGAAAAACGCAATGGTTCACAGCTGTAAAAATATAATCTTTAATTAACCTATATAGAAATAATCATCCCAAAAACCATCAATGTAAACCTTACCGGCATACATGTTAAAAAAATCGTAACTGATAAATACATTTCATATCATAAATGTTACAATTAATCAGAGAAAATATTAATTTGTGTCAACAAAGGCTTTTGCCTGTACGCTCTCAATATTTCCACGTTTTTCGTGGAAATTCATCGTTTGATATTTAAATTGGTTTCACTTGACGTCACATATATCACAGTTATTGATGTTAGCGATGAATTATTTTGTTTATAATTTAAAAGGAGCAGGAAATACATTTTGAATGGAAACAGAATTTACACGTAGGTTCCGAATCGAAGGACAATATTTTATAAATTTATGATCATCATCACACTGCCACAATAAACTATATATTATTAAAGGGAAAATGTATTATATATAAGGCTATTATTTTGCCGGTGAAAACCATAATCACCGCATTTTGTAAAAGCCAGAATTCAAAGAAAAGTAATAACTGCCTAAGATTTTTCGTGGTTTTAGTGCTAGATAGATAGTCCAGAGGACGTGATCTGTATTTCTTAGTTAAATTTAAATTTCGAATTCTGCTGAATTTGTAAGAGTCGCCACGTCATACATGCAATATGATTTTGAATTCTTAATTCAATGTCTACCGCGAGAACCGCATGCTGTAGAGATTTGAATTTAGAATTCAGCATGAAGTATTTGCTATACACTCGTAGCTTCAGGCATTAGTTAGGTGTACTAAAGACTGCATTGTTGCAGTACTTTTTATCGCTCACTTTAAGGCTTGACGCACACGGGCCACCGACCACAGCTAACAATGGGTAGCGACTAACAGTTGACATTATTTGTCACACTTTTTATGAACTAATCGGCTAGCTGCTAAAGATGCTGTTTCTTGCTACTACAGTGTCGGACTCAATTAAGCATTGACTGTCTTACGCGTCGCGCGTTTTTATGCACGTAGACTCATCAGTTGCTGTCTCAGACCAATTATAGAAGGACCAGTAACGCACCCGCATTCACAAACGAAATTTTCTGTCATTATCTGAGGAAAACGAGCTTAGATTTGAATATTTCTTTTACCAAACTAAAAGTTTTTGCCCATTTTTTATACCATTCAGGAATTTTTACGGAGCTCTTTAACCGACGAACACGATTACAATTATGAAACATCTATGCTATGGAGACAGTTTTTATAATCGCATTAGATCGTTGATCATATACTTTGATAGAAAATTAAAGTCTAGCGAGGCAGGTCCTATACAATAATTGGTCTGAGGTTGCTTGTAGATGGCCACACATAACGCCGATATTCGCTACTAACTTAACCCATTAGCGTCATAAATGCCTGTCGCATACATCATCAGACATCACAAATACCATGGAGAAGAATATACTCGTACTCATACTAGACGACCTCCTTGGGGCAGTGGAGTGCGCTGTGAATTTACAAGACGGTGGTCCTTGGTTCGATCCCCGGCTGGACCGATTGAGGTTTTCTTAATTGGTCCAGGTCTGGCTGATGGGAGGATTCGGCCGTGGCTACCATTCTACCTGCAAAGACGTACCGCCAAGCGATTTAGCGTTCCGGAACGATGTCGTGTAAAACACTAAAGGAATGTGGATTTTCATTCTACTCCTGAAAATTTCGCCCGCTTCCATCGTAGATTGCTGTAGGATGCTGAGTTAGGGCCTTTTTCTAGGTTATGCCACATATTGTAGGGCGTTCTTTTTTTATTGCTCTAGCTATAAGCTATATATTTAAAATTTAATACGTGGCAGAACCTAAAAATAAAGATATTTCTTTCTTTCTTCTTTCTAGTCAAGTTACAAGTCAAGTAGAGTTGTGTGAATAAAAAAAATAAAAATGCCCATCTGAAATAAATTACTGCACAGAGCGGTTTAAAACATTAACTAGTGGTCATCTCATCCAATTTACTTGATGCTGTAAAAGCGACGGTGGCGCGATAGTCACCTGTACGCGATAGTCACCTGTGCGCGATAGTCACCAGTTCCCAGTGGCCCGTCCGCGCCAGCCCTAACAGTGTGGGAGTTTATGATAACCTTTTAGTTAGTATTCCACTTTGATATTTGTGTTTCAAAAACACTGAAATAAACCTGCGTAGTACGTAGGTACATAATGACCACTCGACCAAGTTGTAAATAACCACAACTCTCGATACTTAGTTGTTGAATTTGTTCTATCTCAATGACGCTTTTGAGAGTCGGAACGTGGAAAGTGTACGGTCAATTATTTAATTAATATATTTAAACGCAATATAATACATTGTTACAACATATGATTTATTTTTAACGACTTTGTGTGCAAATCTACTTTTTTTGTTATAAAAATAATTCTGTAACTGTTTGTTAGATACGAAAATTAATTAGAACAAAAATATGATAGTATATAGACAGAAAGACAAAAATTTTCCTTATCTAAAATACAATTCTTGTACTTGATAATTATTTCTAGGTATTAGTTTTAATTTTAATTTATTTTAATTTTGTAGTTGTAGTTATATTTCCTTATATTTTATTTTTATAATAAGTTTAGCTAATTTAAGTATTATCTTCATTAATAAATACTATTCTCATTCTTGTACTAATATTAGTTAAAATCAACTTAATTAAGTGAGAGTGAAAACTCAATAAAAAAAATAAGAGAAAATATATTTTTTTATTCTTTACAAATTAGCCCTTGACTACAATCTCACCTGATGGAAAGTGATGATGCAGTTTCAGATGGAAGCTTAGTTGTTAGGAGGAGGATGAAAATCCACACCACTTTTGGTTTCTACACGACATCGTACCGGAACGCTAAATCGCTTGACTGTACGTCTTTGTCGGTAAGGTGATAACTAACCGCGGCCGAAGCCTCCCACCAGCCTGGACCAATTTAGAAAACCTTAATCGGTCCAGCCAGGGATCGAACCCAGGACCTCCGTTTTCTAAATCCACCGCGAATAGCACTGCGCTATGGAGCCGTCAGTAGGTACCTAGTAACGACAACTGAACTTTTAATATTAATGGAATAAAAAGCTAAGTTTTATGTGTGAGTGACTTTTCAATTGAAATCCCATGTATACCTAGTTACAACTTACAAGAGTATACCCACTTTGTGGTGACCGACAGATGTTTACCGCAGGGACAAGTATGAACATTTCACTCTAGAAAGCTTTTTGACAGTATCGACATATCCTAACACTGTTGTCATTCTTACACACGTGGGATTTACATCAGAAATACTTGGTGATGCTACGTGGATTCGTTGGTTTTTCGTAGAAAATAGCAAATTCATGAAGTCACAATTATATTATTGATAAATTCCTGAGATGCTTGGAAGCCATTGGATCAGCTTCCACCTCCACACAGTCTAACCGTAAAAAGTAAAAGAAATTGTAATGATTTTAAGCATTTTATTTTATTTATTTATTTATACTTTATTGCACCAAACAAAAACAATAACAAAGAAAAACAAAGGAAAACATAGAAAACAAAAGGCGGTCTTATTGCTTATAGCAATATCTACCAGACAACCTTTGGATAAAGGAATTGTAAATTTTAATAACGTAAGAGTTTTCAAAAGACCGAATGAGTTTATTTACGGTTCTACTCAGCAGAACCTGCCTTCCAAACCGATGGTAGAGTCTCTACAAACAGTCAAATTAGTTTCCAAAGTGCTTGTAAGCTAAGCCTACATGAAAAAAAAAAAATTATTTAAGCTAACTTATCCTAATAACTGTACAAATCATGGTGGCAAGAATACTACTGGCTGCATTTCCGCGCTGGACAGCCAGGCTGATCCTTTGCGCAAAAAATGAGCCAGCCCTTCTGTCATCAGTCGAGGCAACTAGCCGCGGTAAAATGATTCGGTGAATTTTTTTGGCACTGCGACTCCATGGCCCAAGAGTCTCCATGGCAAAAGGTACAAATATGTAACTCTCTGTCAGAGACGTTTCAGCTTTTTCTGCTGCGGCTCCCGGTCTTGATTCTATCTCCCTGATATTACACGGTGCTAATGTGTCGACGCATGTAGCGTCCCACATTAGGGCCCGCCCCATTTCCCAGGTAACCAGCGTCAATCCATCAGGTATCTTGCCATCATCCCGACTAATTCCTGACGGCTCGATTAGCGCAGGAATATTTTTATTTTAAATCAATTATTCAATGTACAATATCGCCTTAGTATTTGTGCCAATAAGATCAGACCATCAATCTCCTATTAAGGGGTCAATGGATCGCACGTAAGAAGAAACAGTTACACACAAAAATAACATAATTCCATACGCACAAAGTCACAGCTATCTACTAGTAAATCATAATAACATTAGAAATCAATAAAAAACTCTTCGCAAGGAATAGCGTAGTAATTTATAATACAAACAAACCATCGGTGCCTGTGTAACCCTATTAGCAAGAAAAATTGCTCAAGGGTACTGAGAATATCTTTTTCGCTCTAATAAAGACAAATATGAATGTCTGAGGTCTGAGCACGATGAGAGGTACTCAATATTACATATTTAAAATGGCTCCTTTTATTACATTATGTACACGTCCGCGAAAAATTTAAATAAATACTTAATACACACATCACTACCTAGCCTCAAAATAAGCGCGAAGCCTGTGTTATGGGTACTCAGTGGCGTAGCCTGGGCTAGGCGGTGGAGTGCCCCGGGGCTAGGGTTGCCAGGCCATAAAATGCAAAGGCCGGACTTCAATCAATCAATCAATCAATTTATTTCTTTGCAGATACATGCATTATTTATACAGGTGGTCGGTAGATGTAGATAGTAAATATATCTTGCCAATTAGGCATGCAAACTATTTATTAAGTATTTAATGATTCAAATGACAATTTCACCATTTAAAATTTACATCTTTACAATTAAAATATGTATGAAAATAACAATAATATACTTCGCACTATATAAGGCCGGACATTTTGCCCTAAAAGTCGGACATGTTTTTTTATTGCCAAACTTATTGTTTTTACAGCTGGGCTGTTGAAAAAAGTATTTATACGTGATGTAAAGTAAGGATGAGATCGAAGATGGGGTGTGCCAGATATATGCATATTCGATATTTATTAAAAGATGGATATCATATTTATAATACTCATAATTATATAATCATATTTATAATAATGATCGCTACTAAGCGATAAGGCCGCCTTTTGTATTCTACTTTTTCTTATGTTTCTGTTTTGCTTGTTTTCTTTTATTTTTTGTGGTGTACAAATAAAGAGTATTAAATAAAAAAACTCGTTTACGAATTTGAAATGTTTATTAAGTTAGCGAGAATCGCCACTCTGACATAAAGCCTGACAAAAGCCGGACAGGCCGAACATGTACATATTTGGCCGGACGCGACCGCAAAAAGCCAAACATGTCCGGCTAAAGCCGGACACCTGGCAAGCCTACCCGGGACAAGCTCAGAAATCTTACCAGAAAATCTCGATCAAGCTGATTTTTCGAAAAATTCTCCCATTTTCAAAATAAATATGACAGGTTAACGTGGCTGTTTAATATTTTTATTACTTACACTGCACTGCACAAAAAAGAGATGGTGATAAAGAACCTTAGCATTTTTGTAATCCATAATAATATTATAAATGTGAAAGTGTGTGTGTCTGTCTATCTGTTTATTTGTCCGTCTTTTATGGCAAAAAGGAGCAACGAATTTACGTGATGTTTTTAGTGGATATAGTTGAAAGGATGGAGAGTGAAATAGAATATTCTATCCCCTCACTTCCATATAGAGTATGGGTAGGGTAGGGGTAGCTTAGGAGTAGGGTAGGGTAGGGATAGGGAAGAAGTACGTTCAAAGCGAAGCTTGACCGGATCCGCAAGTATTTTGTATATATTTAGGTTTCCGTAAATATCACGTACACAAAGTTCGAGGTCATGAATAAATATTTGGTTCCTGCGTCCAAGAACCTTACTCGTAGGTATATTCTGAAAGCGGTCATCAGAGCAGCGAAGTAATTTCATGCGAACTGTACAATGTACATTTGAATATGTGAACGAACACAATAACTAGATCAATACTAACCGTATACATAATGTGAACATTAATTAATAACGTTCTAAGAGCCTGTGATAGCTAGATCTTCGTCAATTAGTGCACACCTACTTTAGCCGTAAACACCGTAGATATATACTCAGAGGCACAATTATCCGCCCACTTTATTATATCGCGACATATTAAAATGGGTGGATAATAGTGTGCCTCTGAGTATATTATAACGGCCATGTTTGTAAACATGCATTTAGATTGAAGCCTCAATTTTCATCAAGGTAAAGTGCACCTAATCAATGCTATTTAAAGTTTACTATACTTAAAAAAACTGAGGTTTAAATCTTAATCCATGGCATCCATCATCTTTTTATATATGGCCGTAACTTTATACCCGGCGCAAAGTTTACACGAATCCATACAAATATTATAAATACGAAAGTGAGGCTGTCAGTAACTTTTCACAAACAACTGTTTTTCTGTCTGTCTGTAACAACTAAACCGATTTGAATTAAATTTGGTATAGAGATAAATTGGACCTTGAAGCAGAGCATAGGCTATTTTTAATACCGGAAAATCCAAAGTTCCCCCGGGATTTGTAAAAAAAAAACAGAATATCACACGGAGTTGTGAGCTTCACCGCCATTGGACGATATTTTATCTATTTCTCGTCACTTGTTCGCATGTTATTGCCAAAGGTCTCTGCTTCAGTATTAAGCCACAGCTAACTGTGGCGCTAGTTTTCAGTCGAGACTTTGTGTCCTCACAGATATGCTTATTACTTAATGCAGTAAATTAAAAATAAAACATTTGAAAATTAAAGTAAAACAGGTATCTATAATAAAAATCTAACTAAATCATAATATATTATGAATACCAATAGTAAGAGACTAACAGGTAAAATTAAAAAAAAAGTATGTAATTTTTAAATCAACTGCCCTTAATCTGCTAAAGTGTTGAAACCAACATTCAGTTTAATAAATTCTTAAAAATACTTTTATTCAATGTCGAAGGTCTGACTACTACAGGCTCTCCAGTTATTATACCGGCCGAAATGTTGACATTGCATAATTTATGTTCCTACAAACAGTGTAACTATGTTTGCATATGATACAATGAACTTTGTCGTTAGTATTGTAATTAGTGTCCTATTGTTGGACATTGGCCTACTTTCCATTTTTTTATTGTATACTACACGTAGTTTCTGTTCTCATGAAAATACTGGGATAAAATATAGCCAATCACACTCACAAATAACGTGGTTTTTAATGGTGAAAGAATTTTCAAAATCGGTTTAGTAAGCCCAAAGATTACCCCCTACAATACCACAAACTTTACATTATTATAAGTTTGCTATATATTAAGTATGCGGCGAAAAACTGGTTTTGTCACAAATCCCGAGAAAATCCATAGTTCTCGTTCTCGTGGAAATGTGGTGATAAAATATGTTACTCGCTGATAATGTAGCATTTCCTTGGTGATTTTTTTTTTAATCGTTTAAGTAGTTAAGGTTAAGGATTACATATTACAAACAATCTTAAATTCGGATTTATAGGTGTGAAAATAAAGGCCAAAATAGTTGATGCGTTGTCGAGTTTTTTTGCTTACGCTTACTTTAGGGCTAATGTATATATTGTTTAAGTAAGTATGTTATAGATCTACCATTCTATTAACGACTAGTAGACGCCGCGCGGTTTCACTCGCGTGGTTCTCGTTCCCGTAGGAATACGGGGATAAAATATAGCCTATAGCCTTCTTCGATAAATGGGCTATCTAACACTGAAAGAATTTTTCAAATCGGACCAGTAGTTTCTGAGATTAGCGCGTTCCATCAATCAAACAAACAAACAAACAAACTCTTCAGCTTTATAATATTAGTATAGATAGCCAAATTGACACAGTCGCATCGTCACAGACAGTACAAGTCGTATCGTCGCAGTGTATAAAAGTAAAATCCCAAAATTAAAAAAAAAAATGATTTAGTATAACGCCTTATTAAAAGATTTATATAAATTATTCTTCAATGAGCTTAAACATTTTCCGTGAGAAAGGTTTTTCTTGCAGACTTACGTACTAATTAAACATTCATTAAGATTACTAAGACGTCCATTGTGCTCAGTGTAACTAGAAGTAATTAAAACATTTATGCAAACCCCTTCTAAATTCTTCCACGAAGTATTTTCATTAACTGAAATCTGAATTCTTGTTTCTCATTTATTTATAGACCATTTATAGCTACGTAATACAGGGCTACAATTAAATACCAAGGTACTGCTTCTAAACCATCTTTTATTCCACGACTAATTCCATGTGATACGTTGATTCTCTTTCTACAATCGCAAACGCTTCAAAAATTAAAAATGTATGGGAATTCACTATCGACAGGTCACGTGATCACATTGACGATCGTATCTGTCATTCCCATACATTTTGTTAGTTTTCGAAACGTTAGCGTTTGTAGAAAGAGAATCAACTTGCTACGTGGCTAAGACCCCAGCCCCCCTAAGTGGCACGTCGATTCTCTTTCTACGATCGCTAACGCTTCGAAAACCGGTGTATGGGAATGAAATTTGCTATCGACAGGTCACGTGATTAAGATCTGTCATTCCCATACATTTTTTTAGTTTCGAAGCGTTAGCGTTTGTAGAAAGAGAATCAACTTGCTAATTGGCTAAGGCCTATGGCTTATGGATATGTGACATCGCACAATCGGCAATCGCAAACGCTCCAAAAATTTAAAAATGTGTAAAGGCAGGGTCACTATTCACAATAATTCACTATGAAGTATGTTATGTTGACATATTATACGAAATTGGGATTCTATGTAGCAAATGTCATCCGGTGCCTAATGACAACCCTTCGTGGATATCATACAGTAGGTAATGATTATTACATTTCTCAGTCGATTTGATGTTTATTTTAATAGGTTGTTAATAAGGCCAAATTAGTGAATAAGTCAGCTGATATGCCAGTGCAGGATTGTAAACATGCTTTATGTAATCTTTGGAACTTATCAACGTTTTAGAGATTATCTTGTTTAATCAAACATACATACATACATACAAATAAACTTGGAAACTATTCCGCTTTCTCATACAAGTATACATTCCAGCTCATCATACATCCACTCATAGCCGTGATAGCCGTGGCTATGATGACCTCGACCTTCGATTCGGAGGGCTCAAAATTTTCAGTTATAATGTGATTTTTTTTGTTTCAATCGGCCACGGAAAACATCGTGAAGAAACCTGCATATCTGAGAATTTTCTTAATTCTCTGTGTGAGTAGAGTCTGCAAATCCGCACTGGGCCAGCGTGGTGGACTATTGGCCTAAATCCTCTCATTCTTAGAGATGACTCGTGCTCAACAGTGATCGAGGTTGCTATTAAATAAATGTATATTTACATCCACTCTTAATAAAATGATTTCATTACGATCTACAGGTCCAATAAATTATTTATTACTTCAAGTTGTCAAGCTTGAAGACGCCACAACTTTTTTATATCAAGCAATAATAATAAAGTTCACGGACGTGACTATTATAACTTTAAGTACTATTTTATCGACGATAACATTATTATGAAATCGTAAAAGTTGTCGTGCAATAAATTATCCCTAAAAAGGGATGAAAATAAAGCGGCCCTTACAGTTTTCTGACAACGCTCTAGGGTGTTACGGAGTTACGGAGTTACGAATTTGACTTTGCAACTTTCCGGACATTGATTTTATCTGCAATGTAACTTTTTAAATCGTAATATTTTACCAGAAACGTACGTCCGTAAAAATATCGTAAAAGTTTTGTATAAAAATCATTTTTGTCGTTCTAAAGTCGTCTTGACTCTTGGTGGGCTTTCTCTACACTGATAATAAATAATAAATCTACTCTTCTAATCGTATTAGGATTGAGACTGTTAGAAGGCCAATATTAATGTTAATTATAATGAAAAACATTAGGTATCACAATAACTTTGAAAATCGTGCATTTTAAGAAATAAAATATCACGTGTCTCAAACGGTGGAGGAAAAACATCGTGATGAAACTTGCTTATCTGAGAAGTTTCTTAACTTACGCACTCTACGTGTGTGAAGTTTGCCAATCCGCATTGGGCTACCGTTCGCACTTTGAGAGGAGACTCGTGCTCAACTTAGCTTAGCTGACGCCGCGCGTTTTCAACGTGGTTTCGGGTTGGTTCCCGTTCCCGAAGGAAAACGGGGATAATATAAGCCTATAGCCTTGCTCGATAAATGGGCTATTTAACACTAAAATAATTTTTCCTAATCTGACCAGTAGTTCCTGAGATTAGCGCGTTCAAGTAAACAAACATACTCTTCAGCTTTATAATATTAGTATAGATTGGATTTGCTATCCTGTTAAAAATAATATCATCTGTCCATTCGTTCTACAGTTCGAACCCTTGTAATGGTTCACCGATTCGGTGGACACGAGTTTTCTCGGCAAGTTATTGAACCGGCTGGACATAGAAATACGTCTCTTATTTACGCCATGTTGATCTATGTACTCGTTGAGTGGTGAAATGGATGGACAACAAAAAATAAACGGAAAACAGCTGCGATATTTTAAATCAAACTTAACATGTCTAGCAGTAGAAAATCTTCGTCTACTTACTTTTACTTAAGGAAAAGTCACAGGAGTGTAAAATAAGGCAACAAAAGTGTAATAAAACCATCCTACGCTCTGTACCCAAAGTAAATGGAAAACCTATATTTGCTTTACCTACGAGTATATGCTCCGATAAGTTACGAAGATATGAGAAAAATATCGAAATAAATAAAATTGAAGTGTATTTGCCTCCTTATTTCTGTTTAGATAATTTCAGCTAACGATGTTTTCTACACGTAATACGGAAGTGATACTAAGTAGACTTAAAATAATGTCAGCCTCAGACCAATTATTGTATAGGACCTGCCTCGCTAGACGTTACTTTTCTGTCACAGTATATGATCAACGATCTAATGCGATTATAAAAAATGTGTCTGTAGAATCGATGTTAAATAGTTGTAATCGTGTTCGTCGGTTAAAAAGCTCCGTAAAAATACCTTTTTCTGTAATTGAATTGTGTAAAAAACGGGTAAAAGCTTATAGTTTAGTATAAGATATATACCAAATCTAAGTTCGTTTTCCTCAGAAAATGACAGACAATTTTCTTCGTGACTATGAGTGCGATACAGGTCCTTCTATAATTGGTCTGAGATGTCAGCAGACTGCTTCGTTGGTACTGTGGGTTAAGATCACGGATAAAATATTCAGCTTTTCTTTCTTGTAACAAATTTTCAGTAAAATTCTCAGCTCAGAGTTGGGAAATTGACGGTGATAACACTTAAGTCGCCGGTCTATGACACTAACATCTGATAATGGTCTTTTAAGAGTCCATCATTCATCATCGCCCTAAGCCCGCCAGCGTGTTTTTTTTTATTCTTTACAAGTTAGCCCTTGACTACAATCTCAGCTGCTCTCTTACTTGAAAGTAAGTGATGATGCAGTCTGAAGTGGGCTAACTTGTTAGGAGGATGAAAATCCACACTCCTTTTCGGTTTCTACACGACATCGTATCGGAACGCTAAATCGCTTGGCAGTACGTCTTTGCCGGTAGGGTGGTAACTAGCCACGGCCGTAGCCTCTTACTAACATAACCAATTAAGAAAATCTCATTCGGCCCAGCTGGGGATCGAACCCAGGACGTTAGTTTTGTAAAACCACCGCGCATACCACTGCACCACGGAGGCCGTCGAATCTCCGTATCTCCTGCCCTATAAGCTCGGATTTCCTACCTGTAGTGTAACCAGCGGATTAACGCGACTTCGTCCGCCCTTACATACAGATCTATCGCAAAATTCGTTCTTAGCGATCACCTACTAACTATAAGATATTTCCCTACCAAATTCCATCGCTATACGTCGAGTCGAGATTTCGTTATGAATTTAGAATACCTATAGATGACATTTTTTTTTCCTATTTGTTTAAACAATTTGTTCCTGATCCCAAGAAGCATTTTCTAAAACTTCCTCACATTATAATAACTATTTCCTCCGGTTAATGGTCCAGCGAAATAGCTATAAAATGAAATTAACGACGCCATTTAGAATATAGCAAACAATCTCAGTTTAGTGTGAGCGTTGTTCTCGACTACGTGACTTCATTATATGCTACATGAGAGTACATGACGGAGTACTACATTAGGTGTATAACAGGGCTGCTATTGCTAGACGAATGACTGCTTCGTCATCATCAACCCATATTCGGCTCACTGCTGAGCTCGAGTCTTCTCTCAGAATGAGAGGGATTAGGCCAATAGTCCTGACTGCTTCTATATATGCAGTAATAGTTATTGCTTGACTGATTGCTTCTATATATGCAGCAATAGTGATGACTGCTTCAACGCATTCTTAATATTTTCCATTATATAGAATGTTTCAATACATTCTTAATATTTTCCATTATATAGAATGTTTCAATACATTCTTAATATTTTCCATTATATAGAATGTTTCAATACATTCTTAATATTTTCCATTATATAGAATGTTTCAATACATTCTTAATATTTTCCATTATATAGAATGTTTCAATACATTCTTAATATTTTCCATTATATAGAATGTTTCAATACATTCTTAATATTTTCCATTATATAGAATGTTTCAATACATTCTTAATATTTTCCATTATATAGAATGTTTCAATACATTCTTAATATTTTCCATTATATAGAATGTTTCAATACATTCTTAATATTTTCCATTATATAGAATGTTTCAATACATTCTTAATATTTTCCATAAGTCGACGACGTCCTTATCGAAGTTCCTGAAGTTGAATAGGGATGATGACAGTTTTTTAAACCATTATTTTCGGAGCTACAGGGATTTAAAGGGTCAGATTTGCGACGCTGCCGCGGATCATATGCTCCTGAATAAGCATGCTCAAAGCAAACATGCCAATTACACATACTAATTTGTATCTATCGCTCTCTGTCTATAGTATCGTGTTAGACAGGAAGAGATGAAGGTGAAGAGAATACAGATTAGCAATGCTAATCGACTGCATACTTAATAAGCAAACCTGTTCAGACGCAATAAAAGCACATCCCTTCCACCCGCGCAGCAATTAGCATGCTCATTATTAGCAATGTTGCGATACACTTGCTAATAAGTAGCAACTGCTCAATAGTAGTATGCTTTCGTGCTTGAAATGCGCATGTATAACAGTAGCTTAAGACTGTGTCTACTGTGTCTGTAAGACTAATTCACTTAAATGGTATTTTAGGCACATGGGTATTGGTTTACGTATTACCTAGATTTTGATGATTATTTTTTGTTAAAAAGAAAATTTGCCATAATATTTGAAATAAAAACCACGGCATTCTAGTGACCGATGGTTTGTATTAGTGGATCACTAATTATAGTACACTCCACTAATAATAATAATCATTATAGTGTGTACTGTAAGAAGTGTAGATCCACTATACAAACTCCATTAAAGCTATAGGCCAATTTATAAAACTTTTCGGAGTTGTAGAATTGAAGGTATTTTTCCACATTCCAAATGTTGGCAACCCTAAGTTGGATTATGGAAGTGGTTTCGACTAACAAAACCAATTTTGATTGGGCCCAGAGTAAATTTTAACGACCTAAGGTCAGCCTAAAATAAAAACATTGTTTGAAACTTTTTGTACATATGTGAACGCGATTTTCACTAGTTATAACTAGTTCACTATAACGTGTTTTTCTGTTAATGGTACCAATTAAGTATTGGTAGTGTTGTGTTTTTAACCGACTTCAAAAAGGAGGAGGTTCTCAAATCGGTCGGTATTTTGAACGTCCATGACATCAACCAGATATATAGACTAACACCCCGATAAGCCCCGTCCCCCAAAAATCGCCATAAATCCCCAAAAAATACCAAAATTCGACAGATACCGACCTACTAAAAATGTTACGACGACTTAAGTATCGCACGTATCTCAAAACAAAATACCACGTCGTGCAGGGGAGAATATAGAGAAAAACTTTACCGTTTAAACCGCCAACAAATATCTACTTTGAATAAAAAATATTAAACTTTGACTTTATTTTTTTTTATAAACTTATAAACTTTTCAAAATCAATCAAACTTTTCTTACACAACACTAAGATATTAAACATAAACCGAGTTTAAAAATACTCCAATGGGAAGCTACATTATTTTTAAACTCCATTTATGTTTAGGCTTTAGGCGTAACAAACAGACAAACAAATGTACGATACGATACGATACAGTACACACTATCCTGTATGCATGTATATGTGTTGAATTTTATAGTCTAAAGACATAGTGTACGTACTGATTGTACAATAGTAAACACCTACACGGAAATCAATAACCTATCAGCAAGTAATTTCTATTTCTATAAGTTGAATGTACTAGACAACACAATAAGTAGGCACAATAAGAAAAAATGTCACTCGAACTCAGCCGTTACGATAACAAATACACGTTTTTACGAAGCACAAATAATTTCGTTTTTGTCGTAAAGGAAATGTTTCTAAATAAAACATTTTGAATTTAACTATTTGTATGACTTCTAGAAGGAATCAAAGATTTTATAATAGAGATATCCCACTATCGCGTCAAAACTGAGGCGAACAAAAGCGGTTAATCGTCTTAATTTCATTTAGTCAGTTTAGTTTTAGTAAACAACAAAAGTTATTTAAGCAAATAATACCTAAATATTGTATGCAATATCAGTAGAAACTGTATATACCAGGGGCGAAGGTTCTGAACAACCCGATCGGGTTACCTTTCAAAAATCCACGAGTTTTACGGACGTAAATAATTTAACGTATACTCAGGCGAAAAAGACATTGAGATTAAAAAAACCACATGGACGGGTTACCTACGAAAAATATTCAGTAGCTACTGGTATATACATAAATATATAATGGAAAAAAAAACACAAAATTGTGCATGTGTGCACTCAGTGGAGTAGCTAAATTCGAGTCACTTTTTACCGTGATTTTGTATTTTGTTTGTATATTTTGTAACATATATATAGTATAAAATATCGTTGGAAGGAATTGATTTATAAAATCGTTTTAGTACCAGAATAAAGTTTTTGATGTAGCTACTAATAATGGAAGCGATGATTGTTCTCTAATATTAAAATACTAACTTACGTAGAAGCCTACCAACAGAGAAAAAAAAATTATAATAATACCCAAATGGTTTCGAACATACACACGGGGCCCTCATTCATGAGCTTGTTCATGAAACGTGGCTAACTGCAGGCGGCGTGGGTACACGTAAGGCTCTCTCGAGGTAAAATTGAACAAAGCTGGTTAAGTGTACTAGCCACATGACGTGTTATCTTATAAAATACTAGCTTACGTAGAAGCCTAATAACAAGCAAAATAATTGTGATAATGCCCGAATGGTTTTGAATACATACGGGGCCCTCGTTCATGAGCTTGTTCATGCTTTCTCGAGCCAAAAGTACACAGGGCTTTATAAATATACGAGCCACATGACGTGCTATCGTTGTGAAGGTATAATTAGTGTAAGAGGTCACGTCTCTAAATAATGAGGAAAATGACGCAACAGAGAGAAGTGGTAGGAAAAATTAAAACAAGAATATCTCGAGTTCTCGAATTTTCCTAGCCTCTACAGGTCCATCATCATCATCATTATCAACCCATATTCGGCTCACTGTTGAGCACGAGTCTCCTCTCAAAATCAGAGGGGTTAGGCCAATAGTAAACCACGCTGGCCTAATGTGGATTGGCAGACTTCACACACGCAGAGAATAATGAAAATTATCAGGTACGCAGGTTTCCTCACGATGTTTTTCCTTCACTGTTTGAGACACGTGATATGTGATTTCTTAAAATGCACACAACTGAACAGTTAGAGGTGTGTGCCCCGGACCGGATTCGAACCCACACCTTCTGGAATCGGAGGCAGAGGTCATATCCACTGGGTTATCACGGATCTACAGGTTAGAGAACTTTAATTTTTATTTTTAATTTAGCTTGCATTTGACGTCAGGTTAAAGATCTTTAATACATCTTTATTTATCTTGCTGCGTTTGAAGTTAGCCAGCCTTTGAAAGAGATTTTAATTTTTTTTTGTTTTTAAATTAATAAATAATTTAAACTTTACATTATACCCGCGATTAAGCTGTTCCAAGATACGCTTGTTTCAAAGTAAAAAAACAATATTAAAACATCTTATTCATTTGAATGAAAAGCAACAATCTTCACAAGCGAAAGTGGCTTTGAAATTGCTGTAGTTACGAAGCAAACGAATAATTTCTTATCAAAAGAAGTAAAAGACAAGATTAGATGCTCCTGAATTAATTAGTTGAAAGAATTTGTTGTTGAAAAATTATTGAGCTTATGTTATTTTATTATTATGGTATTTTTACTAAAACAGCAGTACAAAGATCAAAGCTCCTATAAGAAGATTTTAATGAATATTTATGTATATATCTCTCAGATGGCGATTTGAAGAGTTACAGGTTTATCTGTTTGTAAATATATCCGAATCTAGCTTTTTTGTATGAATCATACTAGTCTGCCAGCCATGTGTTTTTCAATCTACAGCCAATTTAGTTAATTTAATTTATCTTCGTAAAATTATTATTTCTCCTAATATTTGTTGGATTATTAATCTAATAAAGAATAAATAATAAGTTGAAAATGGAGTCTCCACAATTTAAAATGTAATTTATAAATATAGTCGAGAAGCGGATATAAGGAGTAGGTAGATGCCCAGAAAACTAGTATTTGTTAAATTTTAATTTATTTTCACGTTAATCTCTGAAATTACTAAATAGTATTTTCATACGATTTCAGGTAAAGTAAATCAAGTTTAGCTTACAGCATCTTCCATTGGGAATTCACAAAAAAGTAGGTAAGTTCAATACGGACGGTGCTCTATTTAAAGAGGTTTATAATCTCGAATATCTATGGAAATATAGCCTACCAATCCTCTTTGGAACAGCGTCGGCTTAAGCTCCATATCCGGGAGGGAGGGAGGGAGCCGTTTAAAATAGAGCGATAATAAATGAATCAACAGAAATATAGTTTATCCCAATATTTCCACAGGAAGCGGTTGAAACCGCGGGGCTAGTAATTTATTCCCATTCCCCTCCAATTATTCGGGAAAGACTGTATTAGGAGTGAGTACGACAATAGACCAACAGGGCGGGGATTTAACCACCACCCTCGGTGATTCAAGACAATTTTATGACAAGCCTTCACACAACAAGATGGCGGAGTTTCATGCAATGTTGCCACTGCCAACCTCGTCTTGAAATTAACCTATACAAGAGGTATTATAATGCACAATAATAGCACAAGTATGCCTGACCGAGAGTTATATTTGTTTCTTTTGCCGTGGAGACCCTTGGGCCATTTTTTTTTATTCTTTACAAGTTAGCCCTTGACTACAATCTCACCTGATGGTAAGTGATGATGCAGTCTAAGATGGAAGCGGGCTAACTTGTTAGGAGGATGATGAAAATCCACACCCCTTTCGGTTTCTACACGGCATCGTACCGGAACGCTAAATCGCTTGGCGGTACGTCTTTGCCGGTAGGGTGGCAACTAGCCACGGCCGAAGACTCCCACCAGCCAGACCTGGACAAATGAAGAAAATCTCAATCTGCCCAGCCGGGTATCGAACCCAGGACCTCCGTCTTGTATATCCTGCGCATACCACTGCGCCACGGAGGCCGTCAGAAGTCGATGGAGTCGATGCTTAAAAATCTCCGAAATATTTAACCGCGGTTAATTGTCTCGATGACAGAAGGGTTGGCTCATTTTTTCCGCAAAGGAACAGCCTGGCTAGGCGGATATGCCAGTATTCTTGCCACCATTCCATACGTGCGCATGATTTGTAAATTTATTAGGATAAGTTAGCATAAGTTTGCCATTGCATTCTTTGTCAATTAAAAAAATGTGCACAAGAGTCTATATTATATGTACAGATGCACTCTCACTATCATGCAAAGATATAGGGCGTCGAAACGATGACTGTACGAGATATACTATCAGGTAACAAAAAATCGAATCTAATCTCATTTTTTGTCGACTTTTGGTTAGAAATTTAGCAGGGGGTTCATCGAAAAAATGTTCGGAAACCTCTGCTCTAGAGGGTGGGATAGAAATAAGAAAACTATTTTCCAAAGTCACGAATTTTCATGTAGGTGCTGAAGTTACAACGACATTGCATACGAAAATGTTCGACACGTAGTAAAAAGTTATGCCTAACTTGGAATGGATCTCCCCGTCGAGGCGCGACAAATTGAAATAGATATCTTTACGTACATTTTGTGACTGAAAGTTAGAATTTATAGTGTCTGTACCTTGCCTCTACGTTGCGTATCCTATTTAAATTTGAGAGTGCTCTGTCCAAGGTGTTAGTGCGGAAAAGGTTAAATTAAATTATTCATTCATATAGATGTATTTGTGTGTTGGATGTTGTAGGTGGGAATCTCTGGATCTACTAAACCGATCTTAAAAACTCTTATACAAATAAAAAGCACATTATTTGCGAGTGTCACAGTCTATATTTTCACTCTCTATGTTGAGATGAATGTGTGGTGTGACAAGAATAGATAAAATAAGGAATGAGTATATAAGAGGAAGTCTGAAGGTGGCGCCAGTGACAGACAAATTGAGGAGTAGAAGGTTAGCTTGGTATGGACATGTAATGCGTAGGGAGGAAAATCATATTACTAGAAAAATGTTGAATGTGCAAGTGAGTACATAAGAGGAGAGGAAGGCCAAAGAAGAGATGGTTGGATTGTGTGAAAGAGGACATGTGTGTAAAAGGAGTGGATGATGAGATGACGAGTAATAGAGAGAAATGGAAAAGATTAACATATTTTTCCGACCCCACGTAAGTGGGATAAGGGTAAGGAGATGATGACACGTTCAACAATAATAAAGATTATCTTCCCCTATCTTGTTAAAAATACAAGAACTTCCGAGTTTCCTTATCCCTTGCCTGTCATAATAAGATTATGAATGATCTTCAAGTTACTTATACCTATACTTATATCCGGCAAGAATAATTGACCGTCACTATGAAATCGCGGGGCATATCTACTATGGGCTAATTTTGGTTCAACGGAATGAAATAATTCCGTTAAACCAAAATTAGCCCATACTAGATATGCCCATTTTTTTAATATACTTTGGACAGCATTTCGCGAAAATGTTTCATCTGACAGTGGATCCAATTTGAGAATAACGCAATTTATTGTTTCATCATGAACATCCCATTATCGGGTCACTGTTGAGCACGAATCTCCTTTCTGAATGAGTGGGGTTAGGCTATAATAGTCCATCACTCTGACAGACTTCACACACGTAGAGAATAGGGATGATGACTAGGTTTAAATATATTGTTACATTACATGATACATTCGGGTAAATAAAGTCAAAGATTGACTTGATATTTGCAAAATAAATAAGATTATAAAATTTCAATATCTATTAAATATCTTTTATCGTAATTAGATGAAAATTCATACAGTTTTCGCTTCCTTACATTAAATGTGACTTTTTTAAATACGATCATTATGCACCTACGAAGTCATTAAATCGTACCATTTTGTATGGAGCGTTTTTCAGGGAACCGCGGCAGCGTCGCAAATCTGACCCTTTAAATCCCTGTAGCTCCGAAAGTAATGTTCGCAGATACCCTGTCACTTTCACAAAATTGCTTTACTATTAGCATACTCCTAATTTATATAAAATTTATAAAAACTCTCATCATCCCTATTAAAAATAAGTTTCCTCACGATGTTTTTCTTTACCGTTTGAGACACGTGATATTTAACACACATGCCCTAGACCTGATTCAAACCCATGCCCTTTGAATCGAAGGCAGAGGTCATATCCACTGGGCTATCACGGCTATAGTGGGATCATGAGCTAACAAACTTTCAGCTTTTATAGAATAAGGTAGGTCTAATCAAGACAGGCTTTCAGTCCATAATGTAACACCTACATCCGTATTATGTAGTTACGGTCCAAGTTTTAACAAGTACCTGCATGAAACTGTAACACGTTTCATGTTAGTTGAATTTGTAACGTTATGACGTCATTGAAGAGAACGCTCGACACATTCTGATTGAAAATTCAATTGAGAAGTGCCAGAGTTATATGATAGGATTTGGCTGGTGGGAGGCTTCGGCCGTGGCTAGTTACCACCCTACCGGCAAAGACGTACCGCCAAGCGATTTAGCGTTCCGGTACGATGCCGTGTAGAAACCGAAAGGGGTGTGGATTTTCATCCTCCTCCTAACAAGTTAGCCCGCTTCCATCTTAGACTGCATCATCACTTACCATCAGGTGAGATTGTAGTCAAGGGCTAACTTGTAAAGAATAAAAAAAAAAAAAAAAAAATAGGAGTATGGTTGTATAATGTGTGTATAATGTTGTATACTTTTAAATACTGCATCTGTATTTGCTATCTCGGTCGCTTTTAGATACTTAAATTCACTGAAATCTCTTTTTTAGCTAAAGAAACCGGCCATTAGGTAGAAATAGAAAAAGAAAAAACAACTTATTATGCTGCAAATACACAGATATTTAAGAAACATAACTAAAATTTAAAAATTTGTATATCCTTGAGCGATATTAACATTTAATTCATGACAATAGAAAAAACGCCGATATTTTCGAATTGGTTAATTGAATATTCATTGAACAGAGAGAGAATAGAGCATACACCCTTTCATAACAAAATCCGTATACCTAGCCTATTTTTACAAACCCTTGACTGCAATCTCACCTGATGGTAATGATGTAATCTAAGATGAAAGTGGGCTAACTTGTTAGGAAGAGTATAAAAATCCACACCCCTTTCGATTTCTACACGATATCGTACAGGAACGTAACGAAAAGCTAATCGCTTGACGGAACGAACGCTAAAAAGGTAACTAGCCACGGCCGTCTCCCACCAAGCCTCCCACCAGCCAGACTTGGACCAATTAAGAAAACCTCGGCCCAGTCGGGGATCGAACCCAGGACCAACTAAAACAACAACATTTATAATGGATAAAAATATATAAATTAGATTTGATGTAAGAAACTACCTTGTTATTTGTATCTGAAGAATGAAGCGACGAACTGAAAGAGTCTTTGTTAAACAAAAAATATTCACAACGGTTTTTAACAGCCGTGTTAATAGATCCAAAGCGATGCAAAGGGAAGTTTGATAAGGTTAAGTCCATAAAGGCTCTCTACCCACATGGTACTAAGTAGCATGCGGCTGAGATATCTACGTCAAAGAAGACGTGATATGAATACGAGTACAAACGAAATGCTTAGAATAACATGTAAATGACTACTTAATGTAAATGACAACTTAATTATGATTTGCTTTATCATAAATATTATGGATAAAGGAGTGACGTGATTGCCCAGTGGATATGATCTTTGCCTTCGATTTCGAATAGGTTCGACGGCATAGGTTCGAACCCGGTCCTGGGCATGCATCTCCAACTTTTCAGTTGTGTGCATTTTAAGAAATTAAATATCACGTGTCTCAAACGGTGAATGAAAAACATCGTGAGGAAACCTGCATACCTGAGAATTATCTTAATTCTCTACGTGTGTGAAGTTTGCCAATCTGCAATGGGGCCAGTGTGGTGGACTAGCCCCTTTCATTCGGAGAGGAAACTCGTGCTTAACAGTGAGTCAAATATGGGTTGTCAAAGATGATGAAAACCGCTCACCTTTAATGATTTACTTGTTTCTGTGATTCAACCAAGTGAAGAGAAACAGACAAAATTTCGTCCAATGGAGTCGGGATTATCCCAGTCCCAGTCTTTCTTAATTACGCAACGAAATAGATAACGGTATTTCCAGTTAAGCCGCCATTTGTT